>NC_050480.2:102614113-102924113 GCF_012460135.2 Molothrus ater | reverse complement strand
TTCACCATGTAAATTATTTTCTGCTCTGAAATTCTAAGTTAAGAAGCCACTAATTTCTTCTGCCTTTCTACATTGGATGAAAGAATACTGTATTTAAAAAACCAAAATGCTGCTCATTAATCATCAATAGACTGAGAAAACTGCTTCTAATTAGCTCTAACCATGAGCAATGAGCAGGATAGAAAGAATTCTTTAGAATGACATTGTGCTCTTTAAATATAAACACTTGTTTACTCAAAAAGTACTTTGGGATTTATCAGAATGACAATTTCTTTAGGTGTTCTAACAGCTGGGAAATTATTTGTTTGCTTTGTTCTATTTCTCACAAGCTGATAAAGGGATAGAAGCTGTCCACAGTTTTTTTGTTTTTTATTTTGAGTGGAGTTTTAGAGGACTGTATGAAATATTCAGATAGGGTGGTCATATTTGTCCTCTAGTTGTACTAATAGAAATCCAAAGAGATTGCCAATGAGGAGTTATGGTAGATTTACATCATTACAAAGACCAGAACTGAGTGTATGATGGTGCATCTGTATTTTTACATCTAGGGAAGGGCATTTATTAAATGGTGTACAGTATGAACCAGAATATTCACATACTGATAATGAACTAAGAGATGTGGAGCTACCTTTAAGTCTTTTTGCAGTTTATCGCAGTTAAGCTCAGTTGTGTATCTTTGAATATATAAAAAATTAAGAATTTTGAATCACCTATCCCATTTTCAAAATACCAGTTCAAAATGTGTCATGGTTTAATGGAGCCAACAACCAAGTCCCCACAGCTGCTCTCTCACTTCCCTCCCAGTGGGATGGGAGCAAAGTCAGAAGAGTAAAAGCAAGAGAACTTCGGGTTGAGATAAAGACAGCTTAACAGCTAAAGCAAAAGCTGCACATTCAAGCGAATCAAAACAGGGAATTCATTCATCACTTTGCATGGGCAGGCAGCTGTTCAGCCATCTCCAGGAAAGCAAGACTCCATCACTTGTAACAGCTACTTGGGAAGGCAAATGCCATCACTCTGGAGGTCACACCCTTCTTCCTTTTTCCCTTTTCAGCTTTATATTCTGAGCATGACACCCTATGGTACTCTCTGCTACCTGCTATGAAGGAAATTGACTCTACTCCAGGCAAAATGAGCACAAAATGAAATTTGATTAAGCATGTAGATTGAGATAAGAGAAAAATTAAGAGAGGTATATATTTTGGTATTCTTTATTGATCAAATCCTTACTTGTGAAGGTGAAACAATCTGATATGATCTGTTATTTATATGTCAAAATGACCATACTATATGGAATTGATGTGGGATGCTGAAAACCCTTGCTGGAACTCAGCCTTATAAAAGTGAACAGCAGGAAGAGGTGTGTTTTTCCAGGATCTTACCAGCTTTCTTTGCAAACAACACTTGTTTTCTTGAAGTTCTTCTGCCTAAGTCACTAATACTTGGTAGGGCACCTACATAAATTGACAAGATTTCCACATGACGCTGTATTTTACACATTACTGTGTATCTCCGAAATCAGAATGTTTAATCCCATAATTCTTAATATTAAGATTGAAAAACTTTGGTTACTGTCTTCTGAAATGCAAAATGAGAATTATATTCCCAGTTTTGCTTGGTTTCTATTTTCTCCTCTAGACTTTCTGAGCATAGGATAGGAACTGTGGGTCATAAAAATACCATCTGCTGAGACAAAGACACAGACTACATAATTTCTGAGAAGGTGGTACAGCTGCCAGTGCTTCCACTATGTAATGTGTTGCAATTAAGGATATGTGGTTGAAAATGCTATATACCCTTCTGGCGTTTTTTCCACAGAAAGGATAAGAGACAACTTTCACTTACAATTACAGGCATTTTTCACTTAAAATTGTTTTGAAGACTTCTGTTTCTGGAGCTGAAAGACATCAAAATTCATATACATTCATGATATGTTCCTGACACTGATTTTATGAAACCCTGTTCTGATGCTTCTTAAAACTTTAAACAAAAACACAGCAGCAAAATTACATCACACAGGAAGGTAATATTAATACTAGAGAAATATTTATATATACAGTGATATTCAGGATGGTATTGTTACTGAAGATTGTGCTCTAATTTGTCACAGCATCTTCAGATAGTTATTAGCCTAATAATCATGGTAAGGACTGTATCTGCAAAGCACTTTGACACTCAAATCTTTGTCTTTGTGGGACATATGGCTCCACAGAAAGGAAATGCAAGGCATTTTTTTGGCACAATGGAAGGAGTCAGTGTGAAACTGAACCTTTCATCTCCAAACACTTCATAAACAAAACCAGACACTGTAAATATCACTACCCCCATTTCAATAGATGAGGAGAATATAATTTACTTTCACACTGTCATGAGTCATTCCAAGCAATTTCAGGACTGCTCAGTTTCAATTTCTTTGCTTTTGTCAAAAATAACACAGTGATGACCAGACTGCTATTACAGCCTCTTGTCCATAATTATTTCAGGCTACAGTCTATTTACATTGGACAATGTGTGTGGGTATAGAAAAAACCTGTGAAGGTAGGACAGCACATGTCTTATGTGGTATTCATGCACATGTAAAGCCAGACGTGTAAGAGCTAAATTAAAAAGTTTGATATAATACAACTTCTATTACTGTTTTATTTTTGGGTTGGGGTTTAGTTTTTTGCTTGTGTTTTTACTTGTTGTTTTTTTTTAATTTTTTTTTTCATATCAGTAAAAAATTACAGTAACACAAAGTTGCTCTTGAAAAATCTGTGACTTTACTTGCTTTATTCCAGACCACTTCTTTGCCATTATTCATTGGGTAATTTCCAAAAGTTGAGTTGGGCTTATTCTCCTTTATTGGGATTTATTAAGATCAAACTCCTTTTTTTTTTTAAAGAATTTGGGTCTATTTGAGAAGAATGTTTACTGCAATAACAAGATGACTTGTGTATTTGGAGTGGAAAGACAAATGGATAAAATGCCTGGCACACCTGTTGAACACAGTTAAGTATTTTTCTGGGTAAGTGGAGTGCTTCATAAGGGAGAGAAGCTGAGAGTGATTTCATTCAGTATAGTTAGAATTCATGACAGGTTCCCTTTAAAACACCAGACCTCTGCTGGCAGTTCTGGCTTCATTCTGGGTCTCAAGTTCCTTTTTACAAAGGCACAATTCCTGTCATGGCTCGATAAGGAAAGTTTTAACAACATGACTACTTGACATGGCATCAAATTATGGGATTTTTATTCTTTGAAAGGGTTTTTCTTACATCTAGATCAGAAAAAAAGTTTGTAAGGAGACTGCAGGGTAGCATGATGAGGCCTAAAGGTTTTAGCAACATTAATGTTTGAATCCCACATAAGTAATCAGACTAAAAGTCAATCACTCAGGTCACACTGAGTTAAAATACACAGTCAGAGGAGCAAAAGCTTCAAAGATTTTTAGGAGTTCTAAGAAGACTTGTGGTTACCACTTGTATAGTTATCTTCACATTCAAGCCGTGCAAACTGAAAATTCAAAAAGAAACTGCAAAAAGACGAAAATAAAAAAAAGTCTAAAAGCAACATTTATACTCTCAGACATGTAATAATCTTGGATGTTTCATCAAGGAAGTTTTAACTGCAGTAACTTGCATGTGTATGTGAGGGACAGGAAATGTGATTTACTGTAACCAATGAAGAATTCACTGAATATTTAGATTTAAACATTATGGTAATAATATTTTTTTCCTGCCAGTACAATACAGTTGCTTTCAAGTAGAAGGCTTTAAAGTTATGTGATGGAATTCCACTAAAATCTTGAACCACACCAGAAGTATATTCTATACATATGATGCATATAAAATATGCCATTAGTATTATATATATAATTAATATTATATATGAAATATTCCATTAATATTGCAGCAGAAGTCTTGCAAGACAGGTTTCACCTCTATAGAGAAATCTCTATAGAGATTTCACTAGAACTATAACTAATGTATAGCCAGTTGTAAGAGAGTCTACAGTAGCCCTTCACTCTTTTATTCTGGAGATGTCATAGCAAAATAGGAATACCTGATAAGAATATAGGGTTTACATGTTAACCTACAGTCAAACACAGAAGCTGATATAGCTGGCAAGATCATGTGACAATCTCTCTACCCAATCCACTGGCCCAAGTCAGTGGGGTCCAGAGCCTCAAGGTCCATGCAGACACTAAATAAATCTGTGACATATTTCAAAACTCATTCTGCCTCTTGAGATACCTCCTGCAAAAGCACTGCAGTAATGCTCCCCTAGGTTAGCAATATGATAAACGCAGATGTGGACATCAGCATGGTAATGTAGAGACAGGCATTGTACTCAGATGGAATAATACAAAGTAGGCAGTGATTTTGATTTTGTTTTTGTGGAAAAACTTGTCTGCAGTGTAAGTTCTGCATTTGCATGTGTGAGACTCTGTACAACAGCTATAGCCCCAAGCTTGAGCTCCAAGTAGGATTTTAAAATATCAGTAAAAGCCTGCAGCCTGAAATCCTGGATAATACTGTCAGACCATAAATATTTATGAACATATACTTTTGCAGAGATGTTTTTGTACTTTTACAGAAGCTTGTTTCACCTGTACTCTAAGTCAACAACATACTCACCAACTTTAAACTGAAAGCACCATGCCTGGAGTAATACAGTAAGCCTTGCCCAGAGCAAAGTGCTGCCTAAGGAAGCTATGGGAATTCTGAATGAGACCTTGCATGCATTCTGCCAGCTCCAAGTACAAGCAGAACAAGCTCAGGGCTGGCTGAAAAAGATTTGGTAGATCCTGAAAATAAGCAGATTACAAGCTCTTCACTGAAAACTTAAATAATGGCTAACTTCCCAGTTTTGAGAGCAAGGGTGAGACCAAACTCTGAGCGACAGTAGCCTTAAGCTATCATTTTCACTTAATTGTGGAGTGCTTGTATGTTGGCCCAGTGCTGCATCTTAGAGGATGAATAGAGCATGGGTGTACCTGAGGGTGCTGTTCATGGTTTGGTCTCAGCTGCCAACTCCGCCCCGTGCAGCTGCTCCCTCACTCCCCCATGGTGAAACAGGGGACAGAATTGGAAGAAAACTCATGAGCTGAGATAAAAACAGTTTAACAGGTAAAGCAAAAGCCATGCACAAAAGCAAAGAAAACAAGGAATTAATTCAGCATTTTCCATTGACAGGCAGGTGTTCAGCCATCCCCAGGGAAGCAGGGCTCCTTCAAGCATAACAGTGACTTGGAAAGACAAACACCATCATTCCAAATGTCCCCTACCCTTTCCTTTTCCCCCCAGATTTATAAGCTGAGCATGACCCTATATGGATATGGATATGGCTGTGGTCAGCTGGGGTCAGCTGCCTTAGCTGTGTGCATTCCCAACTTCCTGTGCCTCCTCACTGGTGGGGTGGGGTGGGGTGAAAAGCAGAAAATGCCTTCACTATGTGCAAGCACTGCTCAGCAGTAATGAAAGCATTCCTGTATTATCAACACTGCTTCCAGCACAAATTCAAAATATAGGCCCATACTAGCTACTATAAGGAAAATTACCTTCATTCCAGTCAAAACCTGCTCACCACAGTGGTGAAGAGTCTTTGGTTTAACTAGCATAATTTTTCAAATATTTGTAAGTTTTTACATAACCCAATTTTTTTTTAGTGTGGAAGGTCTTTGGGGCAGTAACAATATACATCTGTCTTTGTGTGCATATTCAATGCATATATTAGTGTTTATTCTTAGATGCTCCAGGAGGAAAATGGTGAATGCATTAGAATAACAGAGGGGAAGTCAAACATAGACACTGGAGGCAGAAGTCATAATATTTTTAAGAGTGTAAGGTGGAGGTAAAACTAACTTCCTGATCTAAATTCTGATAGTCCATTGTTTGTTTTTCAGTGTTCATTCTTGCATCATTTATCAAATATTCTTTCTGCAGGCAGAAAGCATGTGGGAAGAGATCCTGAAATCCTTGTTTTCTAGCCAAGAAAACTGTGAGAGAAATCAGTTATTCCTGAGTGGATTCAGACCAGCAAACCATGCTTGTTATCTGTTGTTTTCCCCAAATTCTACAGGATATTAGCCTGCTGAATGCAGATTTCAGGCACGACAAGGTCCTGCTGTGCAGAGAAGTGCAGCAGAGGGGTTTTGACCCTCATCTCTTCACTCCTCCCTCCACATTAGTGCAGGGCAGTGCATGGTAGGGCAAGGCAGAGTCTGTGTGACTGTGCTGCAGATTTGGCATCTCCCAAGGATTGAATTCTCATTCCCTGAGTCTGAAGATTCAGACTGCTGTGCTCCTGGGGCAGTACAACTGCATGCTCCTGGCTATTCAGGGCTCACAATAAATTGACAGTCTCACCCTCAAAAATGTTGGATTTTCTCAAAGTGAGAAAAGTACTGCTGGAGAAAAGAGGGACACATTTCAAAGTCCTGCAAATAGCTTAGCTCTGTTAAACTTGGTGGAACTTGACCGCTAACATCAATTCAGGATTTTGATATTTTGGCAGAAATGATCCTTGAAGTTTCAGCCATAGTGAGTTCATCATTACTGTTATTTTCTCTCCAAATTTCATGGCAGGGAGAAAAGAAATAGCTGTGAAATCTTGTTAGCTATCTGAAAACCATCTGTATTTTCTTAATGAATGCTGCACTCCTCTTGGAACCACGAAATATGCAATATTGTATGTTGACTCTAAACCAAATTGTGCGGAATTGAAACTTTGCATATACACTGAACTTTCCTTTATTTAACAGATTCTCCTGTGAAATCTACCGACGTGATATTAATCATTTAGCAGCTGCTACAAGAAGGAGCTCTCAGAAGCTTTGACTTAATGTCTTGCACTGGAGTAATTACTAGGCTACAGGAGCTTGATTCTATGCAGGGAGAAATTCTGAATTTTGGCTCATTACTTTTTATGATGGCTATGTCCTTTAGTGTAAACTTGTAAGCAGCCTGTCTATACTACAGCTATAAAACACAAAGATGGGGGAGGAAGTATTATTATATGTGCAGCCTACCAGAAATCCTTTAAAATCCTTTGAGGAAACCTTCAAATAGTACCAAATGTTAATACAGAATAGCAGTAAAATATTCAGCTCAGTTTCGCAAAAGAAGATGGATATTTCATAAGTGTCCCAGAAGACCTATGAAATGTCAAAGCTTATAAGCCATTAAGTATTAGGCTGCTTTGATTCTGAATTCAGAATTGGTGTGCTTTAATTTTTGCATTATCATTAACACAATTATGCAATACATTGAGGTTTCACAGAACATTTTAAAAACCAAAATAGCATGAAATGTGGTTGGGGGATAAGAGACAGGCTGTGCCAGAGAATCTCCTCTTCTCTCACCAAAATAGTTCACACTTCATTATATGAATATTGTGAGATCTGGGACAGGTTCACAGCCACGCACATCCAAGCCACAGCCCCACTCCCTGTTGGCAAAGGAGACAGGCATGAATCACATTTATACCAGGCCTGACCCTGGTTTCCACTAAAAAAAGGTTTGTACTACTGAGGTGAAGACCCATGGTGCATTTTCCCACATTCTCCAGTTTGGACAATGAAGGATCAAGGCTGAGAAAGTGGCCACAAACATACCTGCACTGTGAGCTAGATGGCCAGGGAAACAAAGAACTTATAATAAATCCAATTAAATTCTTTGCTGTATGTACCTAACACTTGCTTGACCTCGTCCACTCATTACTTGAAGAAATGGGATAGAATAATTTGACTTTATAATCTATAAATTGCTGAGTTTATAAGAAATCACCAGCTATAAATCATGTGTGGGAAAGAAAAACTTATCTAAAATAAGTATTGTAATAAAAACTGTCAGGGACCATTAACTTCAGGCATTGTTACTGCTCTGTGAACGTTGCAATTAGGCATCTGCTTAACTTTGAAACATTAAATAGTCACAGATTAAATGAACTAACTGTTTGCATATTCAACACTGATTGTAAACTGTTTGCAAAACCACCACCACAGTGGAGACTGTAGACAGCTGCTTTTGACTACTGTTTTTTCTTATGTAATTAAATGAAACTTTTCCTATTCATTTGTATTCCTGCACATGGGACCATGTCTTGAAGGAAATGCCACATTTGCATCTACATAAGTGGAAGGTATGGAGATTAGGACATCCTACAATACCTCTGTGTAACAGGACATTTGATTCTTGAAGAGACCTTACCTTTGAACTTGGAGAAGCTGAGGTCCAGCTGAGGAAGCTCCACAGGGATGTTCCTGTATTAAAGCATCACAAAGAATGAAAAAGAAAATGAGCCACAGGTTCCCTGCTTAACTATTTGACACTGATGGTCAATAAAGCAGTAAAAAAATCTGTGGCAAGAACTCTTTTGCTGCCTAGCAGATCCTTCTCATTTTCCTTCTCCCGACTGTTTAGTCTCGAAGTTCTCCTTCTGAGAAGGAGAATGTTCTCTCAGAGAGTAAAGTGCACAAAAATCAGACAGAAATCCCTGCCACATAGGACAAAACCCACAGCATTTCAGAAAAGAACACAATGGCATTTTTGAGGACAAAGGAGTGAGCTTTTTGCTAGGGTATGAAAACATTACTTGATGGGAGGAGTGGGCAAGAGGAATCTGCAAATGTTTTTTGGCTAGCAGAAAGGTTATGTGAGAATATGCACTTTAGGGCTCTGATCCTGCCTCATCTCAGGGCCCATTGTGTCTAGGCACAAGGACTGACAGCACACCTGGACCCCAAACCCTGAAGCTTGGAGGTCCAATCTCATGCTGGCTCTAATTCAGAGCAGGGCCTGTCCAGTGCTTTCCCTGCTGCTGGTTGTACAGCCCACGGTGGCTGCAGAAGAGGAGGTGCCTCAGTGCAGCTTTGGGAGGTGTGTTTGTCTCCATGGTGACTTCACCTGAAAAGAAAACTGCTGCATTAGACAGAAATGAATTTCTGCTGGATTTTCTGATACACAACTTTCCAATTAGCCATGCTGGTGTTTGAGAATTGGGAGCTATTTCACTCTGTTTCTCCCTGGAATTTCATGCCAGTTCTTAAAAGGAGGACTTGCAAAGAAAACCTGAATGTTTTGTGAAACTTAACTTTCATCAGAGACTCCAACATACAAGGATTAATCTCTTAAGTGAAACTCTGTGTAGACAGGAGATCTATTTAGAATTGCCCACCATGTTTCTAGCACTCTAGTATGTATAAGCTGGGGAGCTGTGTCTTGGGATGTTGTTTAGACCATGCTTTCACTTCTTGTTGTATATGCACTGGTTATCCAATAATATCAGGTGCTTGAGGGTTTATAGGATTAGCTACAGGCTCTATTTTTGAAAGCAGGGAGCAGTTACTTAGGTTGCTTATGTGTGGGTACTGCAAGTGAAATGAAAAGCAACAGCAGGTAGTGATAGTAGTTCAGACTGAACCAGAAACCAGCATGAAATGAGTCCTTGTTGAGTTTGCTCTTTGAATTAGCCTTTCCTTTTTGCTCTTAGGACCTTGCCATGAGCTGTAGGGGTGCTAGTGCAAACCTAATGGAGTCTCTAAGACCACACAAGGGGCCCCTTTGGAGCTGGATTTTGTATCTCATAGTGATTCCATGTCTTTTCTGTAGAGTTCAGAAATCCTGAGCATTCAGAAAACCTGCACCTTTCCCTAAACCCAAAGGCACACGTGTAGCAGACTGAGGGAGAGATTTAATTCCACATGCTAGCAAGGATTAAATCTTGTGATGTGTTGGATGTCTGTATCTCATCTTAAAGTCAATCAAAGTTGAAGGCATTCAGTCTAGTCCAAGACTGAAAAAATAGAGCATAATGTCTCCCATAAAGGGAAAAGAAGGTCCATATTAGCCTTAATGTTGCTGGTTTCTAGAGTTTATAATTCTTTTGAAAGAACACTGGTGCTGTTTTTTGTAATATCTAGTTTATGGGTTTTTTGTAATATCTAATTTGTATCTACTATCTCTTGCCCTCCTAGCAATCCGTCTGTAAATACTCCTACTAACAGAATAGAATTTTGAAGTGGGGCCATGAAAAGACTTTCTACATTAAACTGAGAGATAGGAATGAAATCAGGCCCATTCAAAACTACTGATGTTGTTCTCAAGGCTACCTCTGCAGTTAAGATGATTCAGTTATTAAATCAGATGTAAGATTTCTGCCCATTAAATAGAGGGTAAAATTCTATCAAACCAATTAATTGTTATTTTTTTTTCCTCTCAATCACAGCACTGAAAAACCAGACTGTTTTTAGAACTCCAATGCTTTATTCATAAATGCACTTTTAAAACAATGATAAGTTTTAAATGCTGCTAAACCAAAAATCATTCAAGTTAGAAGCATATATATATATGCTTTATATGTTTTAAATGCTATAACCACTTCCTTTCAACCAAAAGAATTAAATAGGGATTATTGTATTATTTATTTTAATGTAGTTGGAATTATCTTTCCCACATACAGTCTTTCCCTACTGATTACCTTTATTTTAAGTTAAAGAAGAACAAGAAGAAAAAAAAAAGTCAAGTGTCCATCAGGCAGCTTTGCTTTGCACAGACTTCTGAGCACAGCAAGTGAAACAGAAACCATCTCTGCAAGAAAAGCGCTTTATAATTTAGAGTGAAGTACACAAAAATCAACTGCTCTGTGTTTATTGCCTCATATGGCATATGAAGGATATTGCCACTCAAACTTTTTAAATAGCTCTTCAAAATGGGATTGTTCTGTATAGCTTGCAGCTGTTTGCAGTTTTATAAGTCTGGAGGAAATGTACAAATTATGGACAGATTTGCACCCATTCAGCTTTGTATCTCAAAGATGTTTTAGAGATCAAGCCAATGCAAAAAAGAAAAAAAAAAGAAAAAAAATCAGCTAGAAAGAATGAACTTGGAAAGACTTGACTTTGCCTTACAAAATGGTACAGCATGTCAGCTAGGTTTCCTTTTCATCACCATTAATTTATTTGGATGTAAGTTCTGAAAACTCAGTGGTTTTTAGTAAGAATTTAAACACAGAACCTGGATAATAATTTTGGGTGACCTTTTATCTCTGATTATATAGCAATGGCAGAAGTCAGTTCTTTAAAACTCAGTGCAGGTCCTGGAAGAGATACTTGAATGATTTCAGGCACTAGAAGTAGAGTATTTTGGTTATCACAATGCCTTCCTGCAGCTTTTCTAGTATCCTAGTAATAGTACACATTGTCTTTCAAATCCCATGCTGAGTTTGTCTGAGATCCAGCAAAACTCCAACCCCATTTTATTTAGAGTATGTGATTTAATGTCAAGGGGAAACACAAAATTGTATCATTTTGTAATAACTTCTTTCAGCCTAGTCTTAAAATTTACAACTGTAATTGTGGTTTCTCCTAGTTTCCAAATAGCCCTCAGGTATAACTAGCCATTTCATGTTTACCCTTCAAAACTAACAAGCAGAAAGCTGTTTTCACCTGGATTCTAGCCCTTGCTCCAGAAAATTAACATTCCCTCAGAAAATCTTCCTCTACAATTTACTCTGTGTTTTACACACACCATGATCCTTTCCCCTCCCTTTACACTCATTAATGCTCTCTGCACACTAAAACAGTTCTTTGATCATTCAAGACCGAAAAGTCTGTGCAAATCAAAATGATGTTATTTCATGCTGGACTTCTGATGTAGAATATACTTCATCCAATTTATCTCCACAGAATTTAGATATTTATATGAATAAACTATTTATATATTTATATTTTGTACTTTCAGCCATTTACCTAAACTTCATTTACAGTTAGTGGAGAGAGACAGGCATCTTCAAGTATATATTGATCTTAAATATCTAAAATACATCTCTTATTACTCATTCAATGGAGGTATTTGAAAGGAGAAAGCTTAGGTGTCAAGACTTAGACATTAAACTATACACCCAGCCTTAAGACAGCTGAACTCAGGTGATATAAAACAGCTTTACCATAAATCTAGTTGGTTCCTTTGGGCTCATTCCAGCTGTGAGCCTACTGGTCTCCCTGTATATTGCCAAAATATTTCCTGCTTTTTATTTTTTCTTTTCTTTCAAATCAGTTTGTGTAAACATATATCCAGCCAATCTTTTGCTGGATATTGAGATGCGAGGCAGTCAAATTCACATCAGATGATATAATGAGGATATAGTGCTAGAATAGTTAACTTGCTGTGAAATAACATGAAAAAGTAGTAATGGTTTTAGAAAAAGTTATCTCTTCAGGGCTGCTTAGATCTACCCAGCTGTTTCACATTGCTTATGAACTAGATTTTTTATTTTTGAGATCTTTGATTTTGGAAAGAGTTGATGTCTCAATACCCCTAGAAATCCTGCGTGCAGAACAAATGTGTGGAATACCATTACAGACACTGGGCTGTCCCTTTATTATTTTTCCCTGAAAAGAAATGGAAATAGATTAATAAAAATGCAAGACTCTGGACAGCACAATACAAACCAGCAAAAGTATTTCTTTTTTTGCCCCCTCTCTTGAAGTATTTTTTTAATTTACTTTCTTTTTTTTTTTTTCTAGCTGAATCCATAAGTTGACCATAGCAAATTTTGTGGATTGTGAATAGTAATTTCTAAGAAATGTCTTATTTGCTTTACACTTCCCTGACAGTTGTTTCTTTTTGAACCTCTCAGGCTTTCAACCACTTTCACTCCCATCTTTTATGTAATAAAACCCAATTTCCCAGTGTTGCTTCCTTCTGCTGATAGTTCTTCTAGAACAGCAGTGAAATTCTCTCTCATCTCCTGCTTTGCTTTTATGACACTGAAATTGTTGTGTTTCCAGCCCAAAGTGATGTCTTTTTTTGCCATGCAAGCAGTAGGGAGCTGGTGCTGAGCTGTGGGGCTGCAGGAAGAGGTGTCTTCAGCTACAGCCATGCATCACAGCCCCACACATGTGGGGAAGGATGTGGAGGATAGAAGTGTTCCCCCACCACTTGGTGGGACATTAGGAGAGAAAATTCTATGTACTTTACATAGCTGCAGCCATTCTGCCTTATCCACATTTCTGCTACCAGTACACTTTTGAAAAATTCCTGAACTTTGAGTTTGGGCTCATGAGCTTTCCTGGAGCAAACTGATGGCAGGTGACAATTCTGTTTTGCTCCTCCCACCACACAATATTGGTCACCTCACTGGATAAATCCTTTGATCAATGTATGTGATGTACAGCAATCCAGTCCAGCTCACCCTATTATCAGCCAAATAACTTCAAAGAGAAATTGAAAAGATCAGAATACAATGGTTCTTTTTAAATGGAAGAAATAATCTAAAATTTAAAAGGCAAAATTCACTAAATACAGGTTCAGCAATCAAGAAGGCAAAATCAAAGGTGTAAGTACAAAATGAGTAATAACTGAGTTGTCAGAGATACTGCAGTGAAGGCTGTGAGAGTTGTAGCAGATCACAAATGAAATATGATTCCCTGCTGGGATATTATAATGAAAGAAAAAGTATATCGCATTCTGTGTTGTATTAGCAAAAGTGGTGAATAAAGGAACAATTTACTTCCTCTGTTAAGGACTGCTGAGAAACTGGAACTTGGGCAACAAATTTAAAGAGGAAACTAGAAAAACCTTGAGAAAGACCACTGAAATTAAAGAAAAAGCACTTGGAAAGCAGTTGGGCTTATTTGATCTAGAAAACAGAGCAGATGGGAAAATGGCAGCAGGCTGTGGCTACCGAAATGCAAGTATGAGGATATTCTACATAGTGATCAGAGGTAAAAGTTACTTTGCAGCAAGAAAGATTCAAGGAAACTACTCATAGGAAAAACACTTTTATCCCTCCTTTATAGGATGAGAAGGTCCTTCCTGGGTAGATTCTGGCACCTCACTGGCCAGAGATATTGTAGTTAAAACCAGTTTACCTCCAGACATCATGTTCAGTTCTTAAGTTCTCTCCCTGACAAAAATGCTTTTGATTCTATAACATAATCTCTGCAAACAGTCAGCCTTTAAGAACAGTGGCTGTTTTATTCATTTACTGTGAAAATGTTTTAAAAGAGATAAATTGTCCCAACTTGAGAAACAATGCAAGTACAAACAGAAATACATGGAAGCTTATTTATTCCATTCATAATTTACTGTGGAATCTTGCCAAGGTGAATTACTTCCTTCCAAAATATTTAGTTGAAGGATGAAACAGATGGGCAGGGATTTTTTCTTGCTATGTGTCTATTAAATTATAATTTATGCCTACCAGCCTATGAGCTTTGTCCAGCTGGGAACCCATACATATGCAGATTCAGTCCTAGTAACAGATTATATGCTTAGTAGGTAAATCAGTGGGTACCAATTTAAAATCAACACAAAAGAACTTACAAAACAGACTAAAATCGAAAGATATGCTGACATAATTTTAGAACAAATTCCAGTGAAATTAGCTTTATGTAATTTTGGAACTAAAATAGATTTTTTCTCCAGCAGACTCTTTGTTGAGCCTCATAGATCTAGCGTTGTTGCAGAATAATCTAGTGTGTGTAAATTGTGTGCTATATTAGTGATGTTCCTCAGTGAACAAGCCAGACTTTCACCTAAAAAGACTGCTTGGCCACAATATTTTGATAAAGAATTCTGTTTGTAGGTATTACCAGTGAGTTCAGACACAAACTACACCTGGGAACTGAGCATGGAAAAATACAAAAAAGGGATAGAGTATTTTCCTTGATAATTCAAGAAATATTAAAAAGTAAGCAAGCTTTATTGAAATAATCAGTCTTGCCTGCAGTTGTATGAAGGTTTAATATTGTGCAGAGGTATAATCCAGTTGCAGTCAATAAGGTCCACTCAGGAAAAAAGGTAAGTGAACATATCCCTGCAGTCAAATTTGATGAGTAGCATGGGAACAATTGAGTGTTGCCATCCCAAGAATGAAATAGAAGGGTCTTGTCAGTTTATTGAGGCTTCTGCCAGAAGCAGGAGGAAGACAAAGAGGATCTGAGGCAGAAACAAAAAGAATAAATGACATTGCAAAGTATACACCTTTCATTCACATTCAGCCAAGATATCTGATGGTATAATCTTGCTGCCATGAGGTTAATTCAGAATAGCTTGGGATATTGGACATAAATTCAGCTCAGCATAACCTGATTTTTTTTTTGTAAGAAATGTTGTTCATTCATCTGGTTCTAACCATCTAACCATGTTTATGCGTAAGCTGTGTTGTTATGCAAATTTGTTTTACTGAGTTTTGATGATGAGGTCATAACCTATTACTTTAGAGAAAAATGCTGTGCCAGTCAAGAGTTTGGATGGAGAATGTTATTTTCTAGTATTGTAGTGAAAATTAGAACACAAGAAAATAGTGGTGGGGTTGTAAATATGCTAGGACTGCTTTATCTGTGTGACTTTTAGATTTTAGATTTTAAATTTTAGATCTGCTAGGTTGCACATTCCTTACTCAAAACCTCAAAAAACACAAACCAAAACAATATATATCAAATTTTTGAGGATTTTTATCTGAATGGTATGGAATTTTTGAAGCATGTTGATCTAAGTAATGAATTAATATCCTAATTTCCTTCTGAAAAGTGAAATGAAATATCTGTGAAATAGGTGAATTTGGAACATCTATTTAGTTGTGTTTACAAACATGCAAATATTCATTTGATTCATTAAAATTCTTCCATGCCAGGCATCTGATTTGCCATGGTGAATTTCTTTTACATTTCTACTAGTATATTCAGTCCCAGTTTGGTAAAAAATGTGTCCTGAAATGCAAGGAATTTCAGCAGATACTTGTCAGAAGAGCCAAATTTCTTCTGCTTGCTTTGATATTTCTCTTGATCACCAGTTCCCGTTCTGTGCAGCTCATATTTGGAAATATGTACAGAATCTTGCCTTCTATTTCAATTATAAGGAGGGTATCCTTTTTGTCTGAATAGAAATTGTGTGCTGTGGTTTAATGAATGGATTATTTAATCAAGAGCTATCAATTCTCCAAATGCCTGAAAAAGATTGGGTTCACTCTTACACAGTTGAACTCTGCAGGAGGGCTTTCATAGTAATCAAGGGGAGGTGGTCATCAAATAGCACAAAATTTAGACATAGATTAGGTTCACATTTTATGTCATACCAGTTGTAAAAAAAATTGATTTCATTAAGGAGGAATTGCCACTAAAAAGGGGTAAAATCACGTTAAATACAGGAGAGTAAATTGTCTGCCAAACTGATCATGCATTGAACTGTAACAGAAAAAGATTTTTCCTAAATTGAGTTTATGGCTCTTTTAGCATAACATGATTACCATTCCCAGAGAATATGACAATGCCTTTTGCAGGTGGTGGGATGTGATATGTTTTAGTTCATGAGAAAGACTGTTCACAAGTTTAAATAGGTACCTAGTATTAAATGCTTAAATATATACTTGAAATTTGGCTGCATTTTACTAGTGAAATATGTCCATGACCATTCTATGGGACTAGCTACGGTAGCCACACGTGTCCACACCAGTCAAATCTATCCTCCAGAACAGAATAGCCACATATTAAGTGCCTCTTGGCATGAGATGACTCCTGAAATGTGCTAGGGAGGTACTGGGAGGGCAGCAGGTGGTCTGAAGCATAAGTGGAAGCAGGGCTCACTTTAATAATGTACTTATCTAGATCCCTCTAGCAATGTAACATACTACATCAGATAACAAAAGCCTGGGATGTGATGGAAAAAGTGACCTTGAAGATCTGATTCCTACTGTCAGTGTCTGCATTTGACTATTTGGCCCATAGTTTCACCAAAAGCAGATTTAAGAGAGAGTTGTGCACTCCTCAGTCGCTTTAGGGGCAGGTTGGGAAAGAAATTCTGTGGGGTCAAAAGTTGTGGAAGTCCATAGAGCCAAACAAGGATGAGCCTTCTGGCAATTATGAAAGGACTGAGAGAACTGCATCTTTCACTTATCTGTAACTCCAGGAGGCTAATGCTGGCTCTGGAATTACTTAAACAGAAACCAGACTATATTTTCCAGAAAGAGACCAAGAATTCTACTGGTGATTCCAGCAACAATGTCATGGTGCTGACAGCAGTAGTGAGGCAGCTCTATCCACACACTGCTGTCTCCAAGGTGTGCAGCTGGCTTGTCCCTGGCAGCACAGTTGCTTAGAATTTCTGCAGGTGCAGACAGGAAAGCTTTCAATTGGCTCACTCAAGAGACTTCCTTTGAGATAAATGATGCTGTTACAAAGGTCTGCCACCTGCTGCCATGTCTGAGGCTGACCAAAAGTGGTGCATGCTGCTGGGATTGCCTGAGGAGTGCACACTGTCAGATGTCTAAGACAGGGATTTTAGAAGTTGCCCAGTGAAGGTGGTGCTGGCATTGGTCTGCAGAATGAAAAGCACTGGCCACCGGCGGGGCAGTTCTGAGATGCTCTCATGGAAAGCTCACCATGGCACTTTTGTGTGAGGGCATAAGGAGGATCAAACTGGGTAGACTAGGAGTCTCTCCAGCTGGGTGATCTGTCTCCAAGAACAGACACAAGCAGATGTCCAAATGTGCAATTTCGTAGGCTGTCGAAGAATCATTTTTTAATGGCTGTTTGGCTGAATGCTTATTTGTGAGCAGCTTGTGTTTGAACGAACAGTTGGGAAATGGTTGTCCTTTAGCAAAAATTCTTAGCTGTCATTCTCATGTTTAAAACATTTTATCTGGACATTTGAGAAACAGAATTTTTGTATGTGAGACAAGAAAAATATTGTGTGAAAAGAGCTCTATGTGAAACTTACAAATTGAAGACAGTCTGAAGAAGAAGGAAAAGTTTGGAAATTGGGTTAAAAGTGAAGCAGCAGTTGTTTCAGCACAGAGCCTGGCTTTGTCTTTCGTGTTGCATGCAAGGTGAATGATTGAACCTGCATTTCTCTAAGTGTGTAAAAATGGCACATATTTATAGTGATGTATGGTAGAAGGAGATATGTATCAAAATTAGACATATTAGATATCCCCTAAGGATATGAAGCTTAAGCGATTAATTTCTCTCCTTCTCTTCTTGTATCTACCTGTTTCCCTTTCTGCCACCCTCTTTCACACTTCCTAACTTATCAGCAAATCAGCTGATTTCACAGTGTTAGTAGATATAAAGATAATACGTTCACATGATTTTCATCAAAATGGACAATGGAATAGTCCAAGCAGACCTGTAAAGTCCCCTTTCTGAAAGAGAACCTGATTTATTAATGCAACCCCCCAGAGACATGAGGGAATCCACAATTGAGAGCTATTATGACTGCCCTAATTGTGAGTAAAGCTTTAATCAGTTCTCATGCCTAATTATATGCTAGAGAATCCAACTACAAGACCTGAATTCATAAACTAGGCTTCACTGCTTCCTCTGCTAGAGGATCTTAAAAAGAATATATGTCTGTTAAGAGTATAGGGCTGCTGATAAGCTCTGCTGAAAGACTGCTGTTGAGGTAAATTGTTTTTGGTAAAGAGGGTGAAGAAGAGCACCATATTGTCTGGGTAAAAAAAATGATGGTGAAATGGGATGTTTTGAGAAACTTTTTAAAACCAGAACACATTGTGAAGGAAAACCCACAGAAGCAATTAGCTTCAGAGGAGATAACAAAGCTTATTAAGCATGTATTCTTCTGTCCATGGGGTGTAGTGTCATACAATGGAGATATTAGAACAATGAAATCAACAATGCCTTGAAATTAACGTTTCTGGACTTCACAAGCAATTTCAATTATATTATGCTAATTGGGAAAACAAAAGCTGTGTAAGACTTTTAGATAACATTGGGGTGCTGAGCTGATAAATGAATGAAGGGAATTCTCCTGTAGTGGGAATAAGTGACTGAAAAACTCTTAAAGGAGTGTAATTGGGGAATGCCCTCAAACTAAGCAATCAGCCACTGGGAGAACAATAAGAAACCACTACAAGACCCAAGACACCAGCAATCAGGTTCTCCCTTGGGGAGGAAGATGGAAAAGTTATCAACTACTTTTGAAAGTTTGAAGTTGGTATGACCAAGCATCTCAAGCACTGTGTAGATGTCTAGTCACTCAGATTCAGAAAGGATAAATTCCTCCTAGCAGCTAAGAATATCAGGAGATGGCAAACCCGTGTTGTGGGAAGAAAATGGAAGAACAAACTAAAAATGGAGATGGATTGCAATGCTATGGAAGCACATCATGAGCCTAACTTAAGGGAGGAGAAATGTATTTTCTCTCCTAAGATAAAGCACAGTGCTCTCACAAGATGAGATGGACTTTCACAAGAAGGAATGCTCTGACTCAAGGAACTGAGATTTCAGAGCAGCAAAACACTTTCAAAAGTAAGTTTTGGTGTAAGTATGAATTGTACACTCAGATTTGCTGAGAGTTGCTGGTTCTGGGTGTCCTGGCCTAGAATGTGTCCTTTCCAGTCAAGTCTTAATATCATGTTGCCAGCAACTGTATAAAAAAGACAGACAACTTCTAGAAAACCAATTGGTAGGAAGGAAACAGGTCTCTTTTCAGTAAGGGTTTTCCAAAACCTTAAATGTTTCACTGAGGACAGGTTAGAGTTGTCTTAAAAGGACTATGCTGAGAGTTTAAGAGAAGAATCTTTGAGACCTCTTTATTAAAGTTGTGGTGAACCTGTAAAAGTATGCATTAATATCCACCCCAGGGAGGTGCTCCCAGGTGACTTAGTCACGCCATTCACTATGGATTAAGAAATTTAGAAAAGTGCCTAAGGCCTGTTTTGTGACTAACTGTGGTGTCCTGTCTTGGTTCGTCCCAGTTCCTCCCCATCCGTTTGTTGGTGGTTCGGTCCGGAAATCCCCTATTCCAGTTCGTAGCCTGTCAGTCCATTAACCCCTCCCCTGTTTCCATGGCTTTGTAGATGTATCTAAGTTTTCTCCACCCCAAGCTCCCTGTCTGTCACCTGGCTACCCATCCCTTCTTTCTAGATTCTTCCCTCTTGGGCGCCGGGTGATTGGGCAGGGACTGGGGACTCCTCCCTCAAAGCTGTTTCATTGGATAGATTACTTGTCAGCTAAGACTACACCTACCTCTGTTGCATTTCCATTGGTTGTTGTAAGTGTCCACCCCTACCCACCCCCTGTCCTTATAAGCCTGTGTCATCCACATTTTCCTTGGCTCCGAAGCTTCCCTCTCCCTTCCCTGGTTCTCCTGTTTCTGGTGAATAAACTAGTCGAGTTCCTATCACCTTCGGAGTCCTCCCTTCTTCCTTCGTGCGCATCGTGATTGTGTCCGTGGAGCGGCCAAGAACCCACTTAGGCGCGGACTGGACTTCGGGTCTAGTAAGTGCCCTCCACTGCGGGCTGGGCTGGTGAGCTCGCCAGGCACTCTCTTTCCATCAACTAGCCAGCGCAACCGCAACTAACTTTCCTGGAGAATTCTAGAGATTTTCTGAGTTGAAAGGTTTAGCAGATCCCCTGCAGAAGTGCAATGGTTTGAAGTGAGCTTGCTCAGCTGCTGGACCAGTACAGACAGGGGTTTGTATTTTTGTACAGCCATGCTGTGCAACAACTGAGCTCCTTCACCCTGCAGTGGGCTGTGCAGACAACCCAGATAGCTCAAGTGTAATGTCAGTCATCAACTCTGCCTCAGTTCTTTAATGCAAGGATGAAAACATGATATTTATATAACACATTTTATATTAAAATAAAATATATTTATAAAATAAAATATTTATGCAAGACATCAGTTTTTCTGGAAAGTAAAGGCCGTAATTCTGACAACATTTGTGCAGATGCTTTATATAAGTGTGGAAAGAGTCTCAAAACCATTTAAGCCTACAATTTGCAACATCAAAAGAAAACATTTTTATAGATGCTAAAGGGTCAGATCTATTTCACCAACTCTTTGATCTCCTTGGTTGAATGGGGCTGGTGGCTGTGAGAATTATTATCATTTGGTGCACATTCCTGCATATTTTTGCTGATAAGATAGAGCTCATAAACTATTTTTTAATTTACAAATATATATTTGATCCTTGCAAAATAGTAAATGACCTCTGCCTTGCTACACAATATGTTTATCTGTAAATGCATTCATCTTGAACACAAACTTAAATTTAATGCATCAGAGTCATGTAAGATCACTACAAAGATAAAGGGTTTGATTCTGTAATTTTTGTAAGCGGTTTTGAGTGTTCATATTAAGTGCAATTGCTTACAGAGCTTTTTAATATCAAACAGATAGAAGATAAAAGAATTTTTCAGTCATCCAACATGAAAGACTTGAAAAATAATGGAAACAAAGAAAGCTGCATGTTTGAACACATTCTCTTGTTGATCTAGCTCTCATATGGCTAGTAGGTGGCCTACAGGACTAATCCTGCACACCAGGCAGTGCTATCCAGCTCTCAGGAATGCCTGGAGATGCATCTGCCCTTTATTATTTCTGGGAAGCTTGTCCAGAGTGCTGGAGAGTTCTGTGGATTCAAAGAAGCCAGAAGTGCCAGGCAGATCCTCGGCTGAGACTCAAGGGCTGTGCTGAGACAGAGCTGATAAACCCTGCTGTACACAAACTGAGCCTGTGCAGGATGATATGACTGTAGTAAATATTATGGTATGTCTAGATGCATTTTGGTTGCTTTTTCTTCTATTAATCAGGGATTATTGAATAACTGCCTAAATTATTATCCTGTGGTGTTGGTCTGTGCCCTCAGCATCGCTTGCTGTCTTTGAGCTCAGGTCTGGGACTGGTGTGGTATAACTACATGACATTCTAGATCTGCATTTGAGTAGAAGGTTTCAAGGGTAAAGCCACCACTCTGGATGTAATTGTTACATCCAGCAGATTGCAGTGCAATATATTTGTTTGACAAGCAGAACTGATTAAAAATCACCCGATTGCCCATGTACCTCATTACACTTCATTTCAGTGCATTAAACTTAATGTGAATTAAATCTAATTCAGTGACAAGGAAGGGGCAGTGGCACGAGGATGCTGGGCTCACTACTTCAAGGTTACAGAGCCTTGTATTTGTAGCCGAAAATAGACTTTCTTAAAATGTCAAAATGGAGAGAGAGGATGTAAAGATACACAGTTGGTGTAGAAGGACAGGGAATGATATGTCTGAGGAAACGACATGGATATAAGATGAACAGAATGTCAACAAATATAAGAAACTGTGGTAACAGGACTGGGCAGCTTAAAAAGCAGAGTGAAGTTCATAACTTGTCAGTGTGTATGTCTGAAAGCTGGAAATCAGCCATTAAATGATTGCTCCTGATTGCAGGAGTAACATAATTGTGGTATGGCAACAGTCTGTGACTATATAGAAATTATTTTGAAACCATTTGCAACTCTTCCGTATTGATTAACCATATCCCACTGAGTATCTGTTCTTCATACATGAGAGAATTCAGATGACAGAAGACAAGAGAAGAATGAAAATGCAGTTAGTGATATGTTCCTCATTCAAGAATTCTGTCATGGAAAAACAGACCCCTTTAGGAAAAGGAACCATTTCAGAAAAAAGTGTTAAAATTAGTGTGAAATTTCTCAAATTAATTCCATTTAGCAATTACTGGAATCTTAGGTTTTTGATTAAAGACAGAAATTTTGATAGTAATTTTGATCTTTCAAAAAACCATCAATCATAACATCACAACTAATTTTGATTGGAAAATGAAACCTGATAATTTTTCACATTTCAACACAAGCACTTTTATTTTATTCCTTCTTCTGATTCATTGTACATCAAAATCAATTGTAATAACAATGGTTATTGAACTGCAAGTCATTAAATGATTTTTAATGTGATCTTAGATAGGATTAAAGATGAAAACACTCTGAGTAGGTGAGCTGAGTTACTCTCAGACTCCATTTACTTTTTCAGACTTATGACTACCTTATGTATACTGGAAATTTAGGAATTCAATAGTCCTCTGTACACCTATCTATAGAAACCTGTTCTGAAGTATCTTAAGCTACCACCAGGTCTTTGGTCTAAAGATTTGTTATTCCATCCAAAGGGTTTATCAGAATGAAAATATATGTTGAGATGATATATTTCTTGAAAGGTGGCTTCTGTTTTAGTCTGTGTGAGAATTGACATGGAGTGTTTTGTATTTTGAGTGGTGGTAGCTGCCTACTCTCAGGCTCACTAGCTGCACACTTGTTTCAATGAAGTGTTTTCTGCTATAGTATCAGCCTGTGTAGAGCTTATGAAGAGCTTATTGCTTGTTTCACTGCAGGAAGAAGTTGTGCCAACAGCAGCCTTATTAGCCAGAGATGTAGTTTCAGCATCTATAATAGCACACTATTGCTGGCAGGGTTAGAAACCTGCACACCTTCTGTGCCTGACCCTTTCTCTTTCAGGTTTCACTGCAGTGCTGTGCTTTCAGAAGCCTATCATTAAGCTGACTGCTTCTGACATCCAGGGCAGGGACCTGGCTTTCCAAACACACAAGGCTTTGTTGGCATATCCAGGGGAAGTTTGTGAGAGAAGTAGAAGTGGATAATTTAAGTAAAAACGCCTGTTTTAAAGACAGAAAATTGTATGTTCTGCCCTAGATTGAATTTTTGAAGTGGATTTTGAATGTAAGAATGTGAAAGGGTTGTGTGTGTGAGTGAAATGCGGCAGGGTCTTCGGTCACACATACTATTGAAAAGTCAGTCTGTCCCTGTACTTGTCAAGGATGAGCTCAAGATGATGATAAGTTTGCTTTAAGTAAATGGCAAGAGTTAAATAAACTTTTAAAGAGTGTATCCAAGTTAACAAAGGTTTGTTACCTCAGAAGTAAAGTAAATTTTCCTGTCTGATAGAAAGGAAAAGGTTCTTTGAAGACCCCTAACCTATTCAGGGTGCACAGCAGTCAGACATAATATTATGTCTTGGATAACCTGCAATTTCTGTGACGAGATGATCTTTCCTACTGGAAATACTGCATTATTCATTACATTTATTTCAATGGCAGCTATTTCCATTGTTTGCATAAATATTTAGAAATAAATCTGACACCATTGTTTTAACCATTTGCTATTTTAGATACAGTTAATCTCTGCAAATGTAGGTTATTTGTACGGTAGATAAAGCAATGAAATACGACCATGTAAATTACTATTCCACTCCTCAGAAAAAAATTAAAGATCATTGTTAAAAACAAGGCAAAGTAACGTTAATTACAATATCATATTAATTCATCTGTGCTGGTTGCTGTGCATAGTAAACTCACATGACAGTCTGTATGAATTCAGTCTGACCTTGAGCTCTTAGAGGAATTTTGTGTGCAACAGCTTAAAAAGAACCAAAATTCTGTTTGTGAGATCTCTGCTAGAAGTCATGGTTATGAGTAGCAGCAATCTTCAGATCAGGCTCTTAATGAGAAGTACCACAAGAAGAAAAAGTGTGACATCAGACCTATGAAATAATGATCAGAGACTATAGTACACTTGGAATGTTCTCTTTTTATTTTAAATATACCTATTACAATATTTTGTTAAGCTTATATAGAGCACTATTATTTACATGATTCAGTGTTTATCCTTTAGGGAGAATTCCAGTGCTCAATAAATAAGAGTCAATGATCTGCTCGTTAACCACCTTGGAATCAGTGTTCTGAAATATTAATTTCACATAAATGGTGAGAGTCTTTGAAATAATTATGGTAACCTGTAGTTTCATTCAGTTGGTATCTTCAGTCTGCAGTTAAATTATGTTGAAAACTCTGAACATATCTATAGGTAATCAGAAGAAAGTTCAACAACAACATCATACTAAAAAATTACCACAAAACATCAGTGGTTGACCTCTACAGTTTCCAGATGCATCTCAGGTGATGGTAGTGTTCAAAGGGAAGAAAAAAACGGTTTTTGGTAGACTCCCTGATATAAAATGTCTAGATCATGGGGCAAAATATACAATCACTAATAAATAAAAAATACACTTTTTACAGGATCTTTCAACATGGCATCTTAGAATGTGCCTGCAGGTAAGAATGGTTTCTATTATTTTTATTAAGATTCAATTTGCCATGGTTACTCTTTCTTACACATGAGTTTATGCATTATATATATATATTATATAAAACACATAATAGTTGTCAGTACAAGGAATATAATTAGCTGGGAACATGAAGAAAGGGTTCCTATGAGATCTCACTCAGTGTTATGGGTGCAAGTTCAAATGTAAAAGAAAGGGACTTTGGTCCTGATCTTGCACTAACACAATAAATGCAGTCCCCACACATTTCTACACACAGAAGTTTCCCTGCTGAGGTTGTCCCAGTCCTGCCTCGACAACCACCCCATTTTCATGTGACCCATCACAGAAACTGAGATTGAATCAGGACAAACAGCTTGTTTTTTCCTCTTAATCCTCATTAATGTATCTCAGAGGTAAAACCCATGGCACATTATTTAGGTAAGTGAATGTCTATGACATTCAGCTATGGCACACAGTTTTGTTTCCTCAACATTCACAAAGACAGCAGGGAAATGCAGCTCGTAACTACCGGGCATTTATCCTAGAAAATGTGACATTGTCATCATTATTGGACTAGAAACTTATGTTTATTGACAGTGTGCCCATTTTTCAACAAAACATCATTGATTTTACTAGCATTACAGTTTGGCAAAGAATAGTTTCTGAATTATCTCTGTTACAGATTTGAATCTCTGGCACATTTAAGACGCTCACCCACCTATTCAAATAATATTTTAAAGCAAAATTAATGTTTGATATAAAATAACAGTTGTGTTGCAAATGTGGAAAAATAGTCTAAGAAAAATAAGTATAAAAGTGATCTCAGGTTTATGAATATGTTTCATATAAACAAGTCCAGGTGAATTATCTGTGTTAGAAATGGCCCTTCATAGGCTGTGTCACAACAGAACATCACATTTTTCACAGTTTACAATAACACAGTTAGATTCACAATGTAATGACACCTTATATCAGAAAAATAGTATTTTACAAACTATACATTTGGCATCTATTTTTAGATTTTTTTTCTGTTTCTTTTTTCAGTTCCTTTTTTATTTTTTCCTTTTTTTAAATTTTCTTACAAAATAGTGCAAAATTACAGTGCGTTAATAGAAGATTTTGTAAATCCTAATAAAAAGTCAATATACTTAACTGTGTTGTTCATTCACTGGAAACAGTTTGGCACATTAGAATTTTGTATAGATGGAAAAGTTTCTCACTTCTTTTCAGCGTGTCCATGGATTCTTTAAAACATTAAATTACACCAAGGGAGTTAACTTTCCAAACTTTTTAATCTCAGCTCTTATTTGTGTTACAAAGCAGCAAAGAAAATGTAGGTTTTGTAATTAATTTATTTGCCAAACAGCATATATCAGGCTGGCTTTTCTTATGATGTTATAAAGAAATGGATTGATGGGAACATTTTCTGTCTGGTGACTGCTAAAGTGCTTATTTATAGTTTCAAGGTTCTGTAGGAAATTTGTCCCAACTTTATATATATGTGTTGGTTTACCATATATCTTTCAAATTTTGCTATCAAACATGTTTCTATATCTGGATCCAACTAGGCTATATCAAGCCAGGGGGATAAAGTTTCATCAAATCCTCTTTTCCACTGGACTAATTCATAATAAAGAATAACAAACAGTTGCTTTTGCTGCCAACTTGCAATGATTAAATTATTTTCCTGCTAATTAATTACTTAAGAATGTTAATGAGGAGTTCCCCCAAGTATCAATAATTCATTTGCACAGACTGGCACCACACCTCAAAAAAATGAAAATTCTCTTATTACTTGGAACAGCAAAGTCTTCTGCATTCTCATAGGCAGGCAGGGTATAGGCTACAGGAGTGAGAGTGTCTTAAACCCCTCTGTGAGTGTGCCATGAAGAGGGTGTCAGATGAGTCTCAGCTCTGTTCTTTGCCTTCCCTGGCTGAAAGCAGCAATGCAAAACCTGCGACCACAGAACCACCTGCTAGAGGCTGCCAAACAGTGACCTGTACCAAGCAACTCCTAATTCAGGCTGTTAACCTGGGGGTCAGAGGCTCTCTGCCACGTGAGCAAACCTCTGAGATACTCATTGCACAGAGACTATTGCTTTCAGTCAGTTGGTGACACTAAAGATTGCCAATTAATTACATTTGCGATGGAGTAATGAAGTGACTTCCTCCAGTACGAAAACTGCTGGATGATGTCTCTAGGCCAAGTTATTTCTCACAAGTTGATGATTTTATCATCTGTATCACCCTCTAGCAATAGTGCCATGAATTAAAATTGCCACTGCATAGTTTATTTAATCAATTTATTGGTATTTCTGTACCTTTTATGAGCATCTCTAACCAGTATACTTTTTACATTGATTCTCTGAATGTAGAATTGTCCATAGCACTAACTGCACATTCAAAAATCAGAAGGGAAATTTCAATGAACAAGACAGGGTTTTCTACCCAAGCCATTCATCCTTGGCTCAATCCTTTGTTACTAGCATAGGAATCTCCCAAATCACCTGCTAACTCTGGTAGAAGATTTGCCCAAGGAAGAAGCAAAAGATAAAGGTGAAATAACTATCTTGCATGAATCATATTGATTGATTTTTAACATTTTCAAATCACTTTTATTAAAAACAAACAAAAAAGCTATAACAGAACTGTCAGCCAAAATTAATGAAAAAGCCCACCAGCTGGTAGGTGAGTATGCAAATACTTCCCCTGGACTCTGTTCTCAATAACACACTAGTTTTGACCAAGGAAACACTTGAGTACTTGTTTAATTTTCACTGCTAGGTTTAAATAGGTCAGAAGCTTCCTTGTCAGCCTACACAGAGACACCTCTTGTTCCCACTTTGCACACACAGTGATTACTCACAGTCTCACCTAGAATGAACCAAATACTTTCCTCAGAGGAAAATCAGCTGTGGCTGAGACTGACTCTCTGTAGGGCACAGTGAGTCCAGATTTCAGGACATGACCAGGTTTTATGCTTTCATCCTTGGACAGGCCTTGAAATACTATCTCAGCATCCTCAGCCTCTCTGGCTTCCTCATGTCACATGGAAGTTCAGTGACCCTGCATAGCATGGGCAGGCTGTAAGCTGAGGTGCTGTGCTCAGGGGATGGCCTGAGGTGGTGGAGGAGCAGAAGAGCTGGGCCAAGATTTATTGGTTAGACACCAAATCAGAATGAATCCAGGGCTTTCAGTGCAGACTATTCAGTACTCAGCCAATCTTTACTCTCTATGTACATGATGCAGAAGAGGCTGCACAAATTGGTTGCTGATGTCTATAAATTCCACTCTTTGGCACAATTCCTAAAGGCAATGAAAACATTCTCTGGAGCCCCAGTGCATTAAAGCATTTAAGATGCTCTTAAAATTAAGGACACACTTAAGTCTCATTGTCATCTGCATACTCTTAATGCCTTTTTGTATCGTGTCCAGAAGGTGTTGCTTCATGAAGACTTATAAATCAAATAAGAAAATAAGAATAAAGATCCTTGAATCTAGATAAGAAATAGAATTATCTTACTGACAAACCTTTCTCTTCTCCTGAATGTTATTCTGCATCTAATAAAAAAGATAATACAAGGCTAACAGGAGTCCCATTCTTGAATAAAAAGGAGCAGTTATTCGTTACTTAACTGCTTGTTTAGAGATGGGAGAAAATTATGTGGTTTTTTTAAAGCCTATTTTGAGAAAAAAAAAGGTGAGTGTCCAGAGAGAGCAAGTAGTTCTTTATTGTGTTCAGTAGTGTCCATTTCCCATGTCTTGCTCAGCCTGCATGAACTATACAAAGCCCCACATTGATGCTCTCTCAGTCCAACTTTCATTTTTTTTGATCTGTTTCTTAAAAGACAAATATGTTGCTGGATGTCTCACACTTTCAGTGGGCTTCACTCAGGCTGCTGCTCACTGTGGTATAGACATATGGAATGAGGCATTCAAAGAAAGTGGCAACAGGATTCCCTAAGGAATGGGGATCTCATGCTAAGCAAGATCTGCTGTGGACATTGTCTATGAAATTAAAGGAAAACTGCTTTAGAAGGATCTGCTGCCAGTTTTGTCTTATACCTGTCCACATTCAGTTGGGTAGCAATGCATGTGCCGTTAATATTTTATCTGGTTGGGTCTTATTTTCCACACTGAGAAAAGCAGTAATGTTGATAGCTCAGTGCATGACAGAGAGCCTAAAATCATCCAAAGTAAAACAAAGGATGGTGATTACCCTCTGTCTTCATGGACTGCTTAGTTAACTTGGGACGAGTGCAACTCAAGATTGCTGTGGGCTAGCAAACAAAAGAAACTGAATGTCTGAAAGAAATTTCTTGAAAAAACAATTAGGACTGGTGTGATTTCCCAACTTCTAGTTCACTTTTTTTAGGTAATTATCTTCTTTTGCCAGTGGTACCAAAGCACAATACCTGTTTTGTCTAGTCCCTTCCACAGTTGCTTAAGTTTGCTCATTTTCTTTCACAGTGATTTGTTATTTGAGTGTCTATGGTTGCTGCCCATGTAGAGTAGATCACAAAAGAAGCACAGACCTCACAAAGCTGAATATCAGGTACAGAATGGAAGCAGCCTTAGGTGAGTTAAGTGTCTAGGTCTAGGTAGGCAGCCTTCATGCATGCATTGAGCACAGATGTTTTGTATCCATTGCTTCACATCATTTACTACATAGGCTGAACATACCCAAAATTGCTTCATCTTCTGTCAACAAAGATATTTCAATCCATAACTGCTTAAGGTCTGATACTTGCAGATCACCTTAAAATCTTCATTAAAAATTAGCTCAATTTTGTTCCAGCGCTTACTCTTCAAGAATGCCAGTGAGGCATTAGGGTCATGTACGTTTTTAGGACTTGGTAGTGATTCTTATGCACAATTCTGAATTAGATTTCTCTCCTGTTTTATTAATCTTTGAAGCAATTTTAGCAATGTTTCCTGAATGAAGTATATACAAGCCTTGTGTGGAGCTTTTCTTCTTGTGAAGAGAACAACACTCTTCACTCCTTCCAGTTCCATCAAAAGACTTTTCCATTTCTTAAAATTCAGCCTAAGATTAGCCATGCTGGCTGGATCTTGTGCTTACAGAAGTAAAGACATTACTTACAGGATTAAAATTCAGAGTATATTTCAAAACTTTCCTGTGTATACACTGACCAATATTTCACAATTTATATATTTTATATATTCTTGCTTGTTATTACTATAAGGACTTAGCTGAACTTGCTGCCAAGGAACCAGTCTGAATCCACCTAAGGCCTTCTAACACATAGAACAGCTCTCACAATCTGAAGTGAGGAATGGTTGTACACATTCACCCTTCACTGAGGTCAATTCCCAGCACTGAGGGAATCAGGTTATTGAGCCAAACCAGTGGTATGTTCAGTCACTGAGAATTTCACAGTCCTCCTGAAAACAAAATGTTATGATGTCCTGTAGGACAGACTATAGGCTAAAGAAACTTGCCTCAAAATCATAAGATACTACTTATATTACATGCACATCAGAAGTTTGTTTTTAGAAGACTCAGTTTCCTTGTATTGCATTAATATTCAAGGTAAGCTTATCTTGCTGCATACTAGAATGCTGGTGAGTTTAGGTGAGTCACAGTATACTGAAAGCTAGCTGGATCAGAATACAGCTTTTGAAACCACAGGCAGAGCAGAAGTAATTCTATAATTTTTCCATGGGGTTTTGAGTCCTATAAATTTAACTAATTACTCTTACAGCCTTTTGTGTTTCTATTCCAGCCTGTAATAAGTCCCACTGTCTTTTGCTAAATATTTATAATTTATCTCTCATTTCCTTACTGCAGCAACTTTTTTGTCTGCAAATTTAGTCTCAGTTTCTCGATTAACTACTTTGCTTGATCAGGGTCTTATTCATCTCACAAGCAGAAGTCTTTCCAGTTTAACTTTTTTCTTTTTTTTCCTGTAGCAGGTGTGATTTGCAGCACTGACCTGAAAATCCTAGCTGATTTGCCTTCATTTGATACTAAAGCATACCTATACATTTATGTCATTAAACCAAACTTGTACATATGAATATATATAGCAATCAGAAATTTGTCTTAGCTGATAGAAAGTAGTAAAATCAAATTATACATGTTTGAAGCAGACATCTTAAAATTATGACAATCATCAAAATTTCGGTTTTGCTATTAGAGCAAATTTGATACTTAAAAACCTACTTATATTATCAACTATTGATAGCAGTTTTTGCTCTGAAGATTTCATTTTTAATACCTCTCATACACAATATTTTCAACCCCCCAAATTTATTAGCTTAGTAAGTTGAAAGTTTATATAGCCTCATAGCTTATTTGCTGAATTTCAGCAAATTTCTCTCAGAAAATTGACTGCTTAGTAATTTTTCCCCGCGCTTATGTGTCATAACATCAAGTTGTCCAGCTACAGTTAAAATTCAACAGATCTTTACAGAATTGGGGGAAAATTCAATATTATTCAAGAAATTATATGAGAGAGCTCTCTAAAATTTCTCAGCAAACTGCTCCTAAAATCCATAATTACCAGCTGAATTCAGTGCATAAGGCTGATGTAATCAAACACCTTTTTTAAAAAATCTGTTTATCTCAGTGTAACACTATGTAAAGCTCTGGTTCAAGTTAAAAATACTTGAGACATATTGAAGGCCAAGGTTTTGCTGCATTTGAATACACTCAAAAATTTGATGAATCTGGGTTTTGGTCACCAGGATTGGTCATTTTCTCTAAATATGACTTCTCTTTTCTTCAGAGGGTAAGAAGAGATATTCCTAAAGCAACATAATGGGTCCATTTGTTAGGAAACCTTTTTAGAAACAAAGACTATCCACTATTCTAATACATTTAAAAAACTATAGTTGTAGGTTCATTACCCTTAAAAAGGGGGCAATTTGTCACACTTCCATAATGTTAGGTAATGTACTCTACTGTGCTCTTAAATGCAAGATGGACATAGAAACTTTACTGTCTTTTGAACTGTTACACACATTTCTGTCTGGAACCACAAATTATGCTCTTAAAATTTTCTCTGACATTTAAAAATTGTTTCCTCATTTTCCAAATAGGTTAAACAACAAAGATAATGTTAAAAATAAAAAAAAAGTTAAAAATTACTGCTTCAAGTGAAAGACTGGGACTTGTTTCACAGAAAATGTGGAAAATCTTGTTTTAAATTTATAATAAGCAATCAAATACTCTTCAGTGCACATAATTAGTATATCTATTATAATTTGAAACTGAGTACTGATGACTGCTTCTGCTGATCTTTTAAAATTTCTTACAAAATATAAATAGGATAGCCAAAAAAGAATAACTGATAAACCATGATGTGAGATTCTCTTTTCCTTCCTTTTTTTCTCTTTTCTTTTCCTCTCCACTTGGACTGAAGTCCTTTCTGGCTTCTTCAAAAAAATGCACACACACACCCACACACACCCACACACACCCCCCACAAATTAATTCCAAAACCATTTTTCTAAATTTCCAATGGACTTGTATTCCTGGTGTCTTTTCACGTGATCACAAGCAAGACATGCATGTGATTCCCAGAACCTAGGAAGATGCACTGAAAAATCCTTCTTCCAGTTGAAGTAACTAAGATACATCTTATTATTTTTGTCAAGCATCAGAAGATATTCTGCTAGCTCTCTGGGGGAGAGAAAATCTTCCACATGTATGAAAGAGTCTGCTGGAATGTAATTCTCATAATTTTCTCTGGAAGGGCCCAGTACAACTGGTACTGATCCAGCCAGAAGAGCATTGTAGAGTTTCTCAGTAATGTAATCTTTGTGGATTGAATTTTCAAAGGAAAGGTAGAATTTGCACGTGGAGATAGTTGGAATCAAGTTTTTGTCATTGACGTAGTCTCCGAAGGCTTGTCCGTAGGTGTGGATTTCAATGTATTTGCTGAGCTCGTTGTAATACTTCACTCGAGCGTGCTCAGGGTTCCAGTTACTCACAACCCAACAGACCAAGTTTTCCTTACTTGGTACTTCAAATGTGAAGGAACTGGTGCCAACCATCATGAAGCCATAAGGCACCTGGATATCTGAGTCACGTCGGTAAGTCAGGGTCAGGTTAAAAAGGTGTTCGATGCCACTCTTTTGTGGAGTATGAGTTGGAGACTCCAAGTTCATCCAAATCCACTTCTGGAACGGTGGCCTGGCTTGCTGAGGTAAATTGGCCAGATCCCAGCTAATGTCTCTGTGATGAATGAGGACAGCGTGGGATCTGTTGTAGAGCGAGCGGTCAATAGTCAGATGGCACCCGGGGATGTTGAACATCGTTTGGCAGGACGTTAGATCGAACGTCTGACCAAATGGCCAAACCCAGATCAAGACAGTAGTTTCATTGAGATTATCAGTTTTGGAAGAAAAGAAGTTCTTCATTTTCAACACTGAACTGGCTGATTCTATAGGACCAGAAATCCAGCTATTTGTTGGTTTGATATAAATTAATATAAATGCCATGAAACAACCAAGGATAATGAAGATAATAAAAAATGGACGGAAAATTCCTTTAGATGTCGATGTCATAATTTGCTCTGAGAAAAAAAGAGGAAGAGAGAGAAAATAATATCCATATTAAATTACATATATATGTCTTGTTTAAATAATCACACATCACAATAGGTAGAACTTCAATAACAATGAACTGCAACCTCAGAAATTTCTTTTGAATGGAGAGGGCATGGTCTCTTGCACTCTGTGACAAAGTGACAATATTTCTCTTCTTCACATTAAAAGCTCACTGACAAAAGGAAGATTTTAATATGTCTCATACTTGGTGAATCAGTACATATTGAGAAACTTTTTTGCTCAGAACCTAGGCCAAGCATTTGAAACACAGAAGACAGAAAAAATTACCCTTTAATTCTATCCCTGCGTCTGTGTAAAGGACAACATGCTGCAGATTTGTTGTATTTGTATTTTTTGTGAATGTGGAGGACATAGGGTTAGAGGATTGAGAAAGGAAGGGACTAGAACTTTAATTGTTTAATCAATAAGACTTTTATTAGAAAACTAGTTCATGTCTGATGGCTACATAGGGATGAACATTCATGCCTTCTCCAGGGAACTCCTAAAATACCTAGGGGAGGAAGCACTAATAGAGAGTTTCCTTATGCAGCCACATATCTCACATATTTCCCACATAAAACAATAAAGAGAAATTAATATAAAATATGTTGTTGTATATTTCATTATGTTTTTACGTGTTAAAAATGAGGAAAAGTAAAGATATGCTGCATCATTTTGAGGTATCCTTTTTTTCCCATGGGGAGATAGGGCTGAGAAGTTCATATAGCCTCCTATAGTCTCCTATGTCCTCGCTCTACTTGTTTCCTCCTGAGAGAAGTGATTAATCTCTTTCCAGAACTACTCTACCATATGGTTCTTGCAAAACCTAACAACCCTAGTTAGGGGTTGTTAATTGCTAACCTTTGATCCTGAATGTAGCCCTAGAACTCACAGATGTTCTAAAACTAAGAAAAGTCAACCATGCAGCACCATGGCACACAAGGGAAAAGGAGTGGAAGTCTGTTACCAGGAAAAAGTACTCTGAACATACTGGCACACTGTAAATTCTACAATGTGTTACAATTACTGTAAATGTTGTCTGACTTTCCTTTTTTGCACATCTTTCAATTTGTTGCGTTTTGTTTCCTTGGCTAGATAGTGCCACAAAAAAAATTTATAAAAAAACCCACCCCTATAGATAGGAAAATATATAATATTATATAGATGTGTATATATATATATATATATATATATATATATATATATATATATATACAATCAAAGTCAAAGAAAGCAGAAAGTGAACTTCAGGCCTTTAAAACCACTTCCATAGCTCATCTCTTCCTACTATGAAATAAATCATTAAATTCAGAATGAAGACATGGTAGAACGTGATTCAGATGTCCACAAATAGCACATAACTTTGCAGCCTTTGTGAGTGTAAAAACTGATGTGTAGTGAGTGTAGCACTACAGTTACAACAGAAATGTTTTCACATTCATTGTTGAGGAAAGGAAGAAGGAGGGAACATCCCTTAACTTAGCTTTACTCTAACACTGTCTCTTGAAGGAAAGGGAATTTGTCACAATATCTCCTGGTTTTGGGTATATGGATGTTTTTAATTCTGGTTTTAGTTATAGTGGTGGATTAACCTTGTCAGGCTGTCAGACCCACCCAGACACTCTCTCACTATCTCTCCTCAACAAAATATGGGAAGAAAATAAGATGAAAGTCTCATAGGTTGAAGTAAGGACAGGAAGGTCACTTATAAGTTACTTTCATAAGCTAAACAGGCTCATCTTGGGGCAAAATAATGTAATTGTCATTTAAAATAGATTTATATAGTGAGAAACAAAGACAAATACTAAAAAAAATTTCCCCCCTTTTATTCCCAGACTCAGCTTCCTCCTTCATTCTCAACTCCTATACCTCCTACCCACTCCTGAGCAGTGCAGAGGGATAGGAATGCAGGTTTGTGATCAGTCCACAACTATTCTTCTTAGCTGCTCCTTCCTCCTTATACATTTCCCTTCCTCCAAAATGAGTCCTTCCTATGGGATGCAATTCCTTCAGGGAAAAAAACTTAGCTCCTGAGTGGGCTGTCCATGGGATGCTTCAGGATACATCCTCCTGTGAGGTCCTCCCCAGGCCACCATGGGCTGCAGGGGAATCTTTGCTCCAGTGCTCAGAGTATGTCCCCCTATCCTTCTTCTCTGACCTTGGTGCTCACAAAGCTGTTTCTCACTTTTTCCCCCTAATTTTCCATTACTCGTGCCTTTTGAATACACTTTCCCAGAGGTGCCAGCACCTTGGCTGCAGGGTTTAGCCATGCCCTGCAGTGGGTGTGTTGGGATATGCTGGAATTGGCATGGGGTGGCCCTGGCTGCTCTTTGGAGAGGCTGTCCAGTTGTGCCTGGGCACAAACACCTCCTACAATTATATAAAATATATGGAATGCTGAGTCTGGTGCTTTTGTCTAGGCCCTTTTACTGAAGGACATAGTTTAGCAGGCCCCCTCTGATTTCAGCAAAATGATCCTGAGGGGAGTAAAGGAGGGGAACGGTGTGTCCATGGCTTTTCCACTTATCCACATCAGTTTAAATCCCTCTGAAAGAAAAATGAGGCTTTACAGCAACATTACATTGGCTTTTTTTTAGCCTGTGTTGATTATTTCTTGAAATTATGTCTAGAAGGAAGGATATGTCCTATGAGAGCCTAAGACTGCTTCCCTGCCTTACTACAGAGAAAGTAAGAATTGGACCTCTAAGGAAGAAGGGATTTAGGTTGAACAGCTCTAGGAGATGCAGCTGAAAAAAAAAATCAAGAGGCTGAGCTGATATTCATGTAAAGCTGTTCTTTGTTTCTGTGCTTTTGAAAGTGATACACAGCACAGGTATAACTGTATCACTGAACAGAGAGTGTCAGCTGAGTTTGAACAATAGATTGGGACACGTTTATTCACAGGAGCTGATAATTTTCTAGGGATTAAAAAGGATGATGAAAAATCAGAAAAGGATTTTAACATTGTGCCTTGTAACATAGTCACCCTCCAGTTATAAGCCTTTTGACTCAAGTCTCTGACAAGGATTATTTTACACTAAGCTCTTCTGCTAACTACTAACAAACCCCTGCATCATCACATGACAATTCTTACTGCATAGGAAATGACCAGATATTATATCTTCTGTCCTCTGCCTGAAATTCTAGTTTGTCCAGACTCTTGCATTTGTATAGAAGCTTTTGAAGTGTAGAGCCAATGTGAGGATAATCACTTGTGGTTTGTGCTACCCCAAGTACCAATATTAACATCTGACCATGTTAAACAGATGAGTTTGCCAATTTTTGTCTCTACTGGGTTTATTTCCTCTCCTGGTTTTGCTGGCCTGTGAAGGCATGTCCCCCTTCTGATGGGAGCATGGTTTTTAGTTTTTGCCTTTTACCAAAACACAAACCTACATCCAGGCTCTATAGCCCTTTATAGTCCTGCATCCTTTGGATTCAGAGAACCAGCCATTCATTGTGCAGTCTCACAGATCCATTAGGTGTATTGGCATCACTGTCATGCTTTGCTCTGAAACTACTGCTAATGGGATGGTGGAAAAAGGTTCTAATAGCAGGACCCTTTAAAAAATTGAATGAGAGTCTTGCAAGGAAGCAGAGGAACTGAGCAGACTCCTAAAAATACCACTTAACCATACCCAGAGGAGCTGGACAGGGTTTTTTCATGGAATTCTATTTTTGTATTCCATTTTGTGGAATACAGTAATAACTATTAAGATGTATATTGGGAATAGTGGTGATTTTTCGTCATGAAGTACTAACAGAATCAATAATTTCGGTGCTTCCCAAGGCAGATTGAGGGACCCATGGAATGGACCAGCAAACTCTGCTTTCATGGCTTTTGGGATTTAGTCCTGGGCACAGTCAGGCAGCAGTAAGCGCAGTGAAGGCATGTGTTAGGCACTTGTTGACACATATTATTTGCATAGCATCCTAAAATGGTCTGGGTTAGAAGAGATATTTTGAGAATTAGCTTAGTGTGTACTACTAGGACATAAAGGTTATGGTGCACTAGAATTCATAGACCATTTTTTCCATAATAATCTCCAAAATGAGGATTCTTTTTTATATTTATTTATGTCCTTCTTTTTTGTGCCCAAGATAACCATTAACATCTGACTGTAATTCTCACTATAAAGGTGACACTAAGGAGACATTTATTGCAAGCCATCTATGCAAGTCACCTTAGTTCACCCTTCCCCTTTCATGGCTTTTCTTCCACCCCAGAATGACAAATTTCCTTTCTGTGGATTCCCTCCCCCATGCATGTCGAGTCTGAAAGGAGAACTTTGTCAAAGAGATGTGTTTACTGAGATTTTTGCCAGCTGGAAGAATTCTGTACTTTTGATAGTTTTGTTATAAAGTACATTTCAGAGTGTTGTGGAGTAGCAAGTATTTTCTAGGTGCTTTTTTTCCCAAGTTGAAAGTATAGTATTTTATCAGTACAAGACTGTTTTTCTCAGTACAAAACTTAGCAAGGCTTCTTTTTAAGTGCAAATCTTGGCATTCCATCAGGGAGCAACTGCATTTAGCAGCAACAGAAACAGGGAGATAGTAATGGGGTATCAGCCCTGTTAACCCCAAGTTTACCAGGCAAGGCTTGCAAAAAAATGTCTGGTTTTGAATGCATTATGTTTATTAAGAAATAAAATTGAATTTTATGGAACTCTATTATCATATTTTCCGTGCAACTGGGACTTCTCAGTCATTCCAGAAGGGACAGATATGTTTTGGGGTTTTTTTTCTGATTATGCAATACTGCAGTGGGGAGAAAATATGAACTTTCTTGTCAATAATATTGATGCCTTTTTCTCTGGCATTTTTTGCACCGATTTCTTCAGTTTCTCAAGGTTTTGGCAGTAGCCCAAAATATATCATTACTTGCAGAGGTATAACTTTCATTACTAGTCTAGTATTGAGCTTTTCCAAAGGGAAAGGATAGTATTTTAAAATGAAAATGAAGCCAAGAGTCTTAAAAGCATGGACACTGAATCATGAAAAAAAAAATCACAATACTTTTCACACCTTAGAATTCTTAAGTGTTTGGGGCTAACACTTGTCTTCACCACCAGCTGGTCTCAGGATTCCTCAGGTAGAAATACTTAACCTCAAGATCCTCAAGGATCACTCCTGGCATCAGAGTGGGTGAAGAGCAGAAGGACTTTGAGGATAACAGAGGTGCCAGAGGTAGCTCCCTCTAGAAGCAGAAATCTAGGTAGATACTTCAGGGCCATAAAAGGACAGCTGAATGCAGTGAGAACTGATAGAAATCACAAGCAAACAATTGTTATTGTTAGAAAGAAAGCTCATCTGAGATCGCTTTCCCTGTCCTCTGGCATATTTTACCACCCTTGGCCAGGGCATATTTGCATTTATGATAAAAGCTGGATTTTCTCAAAGCACACTTCCAATTAGCTAGAGCTTTTTCACCTGCAGTATTGAAGAAAACCTGATTGCCTCAGGATAGCCAGTGTGTAACTTCTTATCTCCAAGTCACTGCTGTATGCACATGCCCCCGGGGGCTTTTGCTTTAGCTCTCTGAAACTGAGGAGTGCTCCTTTTATTGGAATTAACTCACTGCTCCCAGTTAAGCTTCCTCTGTTGCAACTGGAACAGCGGATTTTTTCTCCCCCAACATCCAAACACAGGCTTGTTTCCACACATTTCCATGCCTGTCCACAGATTTCTGAAAACAGCCCAGCATGAAAAGGCTCAACAGAGCTGCACAGAGTTAAAAGGCTGAAAACAGAATGAGCTGCTGATCTCAGACTGCATATTTTTATTCTACTGTTTACAACATTCTTTTTCTTCCCCTCTCCACCTCCTTTGTTTTCGAGTTATTTGTTAATTCCACAGATTCCAATTTTGTGTGTTTGCACTCTGAGAGCAGTATAGAATCATTTCATTCAGTGGTGGTAAATTTTACTTCGAACAGTTTAAAAAAAAAATTACCTAAAAGCACCCCGAGGACAGGTAGCCATTAAGATAGATTGCTTCGGAATGGTGCAGAACTTATCACTGGAGACTGGCAAGAACAAGGTTAGACAAGCACCACTAAGCAATGAGAGACCAAATTGTGCCCCCAGGTCCTAGGGCTGGGCTACAATGACCTCACTTGGTTCATTCCAGCCTTGTGCTCCTGGCAGTAAACACAGATTCTTATAAAATGAACCTAATAAGAGTACAAACTGGCAGTCAAAAACTGCAAAGAATTGCAGAATAAATGAATAAAATCATCCCCCATCCTCAAAGTTGTCTTGCAAACTATGAAGCAGCCACATGGCACAGAGTGAAAATGTGAAGAAAAGCAAAATGTTATGTGGACAACAGCAATTACAAAGTCCCTATTTTTAAAGGCTAAACCTAAATCTTCCTGTCAATTTCTAGATGGGGTACAGCTGCTTTTTTTTGTGAATGTCTGAATCCTGACCCCCTTGCTGAAGAAAATCCTATTCTCGGCTTCCTTCTCCAAATTGCTGTGCAAGGCACAGCATCCTGCTATGGCTCAGCAGCCCCCAGCCTTCCCCCTGATTGTCATCTATCCTCTCCTTCTCTCCATGGCAGTCACACACTGTCACTCTCCAGCTGCTTATGCAACAGCTCAGTGGTTTCTTACTGTGATCCAGTGTACAGCAAAAGACATTAGCCAGGGACACAGACTCTCTCAGAACAGCAGGGGAAAATGGCTAAAGCACTGCTGTCCATACCAGAGTGACTTTATGTCCACCAACACTACCACATATAAAAGAAAAAAAATACAGAAAAAAAAAAAAAGAAAAAAAAATCCTATCAGCAAGAAACTTTTCCAGACAATCCAGAGTTGGTGTCAGGACACTCCACATGGCAGCAGCGTTGCTTTCTAATCATGAGCTTATGAGTTGTTCTCAGAGGGTACAGGAGGTACCCTTTCCTTCCCTTGGCACAACTGGAAAATAAATGACATGCAAAGTGATCAGAACCTCAGCAGCATTGCCAGCCTTGGTAGCATGCAGACAGAACCTTTTTTACCTTAACTTCCACGTTTGCTTGTCCACATCACAGCTAGTTAATGACCAACAGCAATCTGTGAAAGGGGTGATGGCTTTCCATTCTGTGCTAGGTGTAGAAAATGGAGTTCTTCACCACTGTAGCTTAGCAGCAAATTTTATCTGCCTTGCTAGAAAAGAGCTTTTTATCTTTCTGAATATAAAGCTCATCCTAGTTATGCAGCACAAGCCAGTCCCTGCCTCTTTCAAAAGCCCTGAAAAGGCTCTGCACAAAATGAAGCTGATCAAAGAAAAGTGCTCCAAAAGCAAGTGGTCTCTTCCTCCCCTCTTTCCATGTGGTTTGGGAACAGCAAACTGCTGTTCTCTCTGATTCTGCCAGAATTGCAGAAAGAGCTCTTCAGCAGCTTTGTGACTGGCTTGTAAAACTGGAGCCGGCCAGCTGAAATATGAATAACATACCTGCACAAACTGTGTGCTTGTGATGGCCACCTGCCCACCAGAAAGCCCTGGTTAACTCACAGTGCCTGTGAAAATGATGTGAGCAAAGCCAAACAGAGAGAGAGCATCAAGTGGCAGGAGAAGAACCGTAGGCATTCCTGTGCACATAAGTTAAACTCCCCATCAAACAATCACGGTTGCTTCTGACTGATTTCCTAATATGCAGTTCCCCTGTATAGTGGAAAAACACCTCTTCCTGTGAAGAAGATAAATCAGAATCAGGAAAAAACAGAGGATGCCTACTTATAATATTGAACACTTACTCTGGGGTATATTAGTTCTGTGGCAAAGCAAGGCTTTTGGAGCTCTGAGCACCAGCTGTTTGTGTAGATATGATTAGAGGCTAGGTGCAGTAAGTACACCACCCTATCTTGCTGCAGAAGCAAGCTCAAAAAATTTAATTGAGGTTTAATGCTGCCTTTTGTGCAGATAAACCTGCATAGATCTGAGGATTTTGCCACTGACAACACAACTTTTGAGACAGCTCTGTAGCCAGGGAAGGAAACCTGAGAGGCCTTTAAGAAATACCATAAATTCCCCATAATCTGATCTCTGCTTAACATTTCACTTCTCTGCTTGCCTAGCACCTTTTCCTTAAGAGACTTGTTATATCTTTAGGTTTGGGATCTGTACTGATAGAACTGTTTTTTTTAGGATGCAGGTCAATATTGTTGCTTTAATTTGAAAAATCTTCTGTGCTGTGGATCCTAGTTGCCAGTGAGACAACAACTGCCCTAGAGAGAAAAAAAAGCTACTGGACTGCTGAAATCCATTGCAATCTGCTCTGTGGCCGAATTGGAGAATGCCATTTACTACTATGTTAACAGATAATAGAGGTGATAATTTATAGGCTTACTTTTTAAAATATGTCCATCCATACTCTTTGCAAATGAGACTTTTTCCCCTCACAGAATGGAAGGATGGGCATTTGTTTTAAAAATACAATCAACAGAACTGGGTTTCTGGACTATTCTGAGCTAAGAAGTAACTAAGTGTTCGTCAAGAGGATTCAGGATAGCCAAGAGTCCTCAGCCAGGTGCTGCTAGTTGTCTAGATGCCTTGAGCAGAACTCCTCACTAAGCCAGCTTTCCTAAAAGCCCATCAGTGACTCAAAACTTCAGGTTAGATTCTGTGCACAGAGAATACAAATCCTTCATATTGTAATATACTGAGTGCCAAACAACAGAGGCTTATTTTCCATCTGGGAAAAGTGCAATTCAAATAATTGATGGATTGTAGAGCACTTGTGTGTGTGAGGACACCAGCACTAATTGGAAGGAAAGAAAACCAGCACCAATCATTTTCATTGTGCACTGACAGCTATGTTCTCAAGATTACTTGTGTTGGTAGTACCAAATATTTCAAAAGAATAAGCTGTTAAGTGTAAGATAGAAGGTGATTATAAAACAAGACTCTTGAATGAAATACTTGTCTTGCTAGAGCAAGATTAGTAATTCACTATAAAGGTTATACTATACTGTAAAGTTTGGACACTGAAAACATGAGCAGAAGAGATCAGATAGATCTCTTTTAAGATCTGATACAAGTGCCTTTTTACTCAAACACAGGGAGAAAGAGCAAGATCCACAAAAAGTAAATTCAGAAACTTTCCTATTAAGAACTTTAAACATATGCATGCACACAAACTGAAACAAAAAATCACCCAAAACCTAAAGTGTGATAAAACAAGAATGAAAACATATTTAAAAAACAATATATATTTTAGATAGTGTATACTATAAAACCAGCAAAACTAACAATCCCTCAACCTCTCAAACTGTACACTCTTCTGAGAAAACAAAATTGCAGTTGAGAGAAGGCAGTTGTTAATTTCTTGGAGTGTGCATAACTTTCTCTTTGTGTGCACAACAAAAGGAAGAGCAGATAGCTGGAACGACAAGTATAACAAGCTGAGAATACAAAGCTTAACAAAATCACTGAAGAGACTTTTTCTGTGGAAAAGAAAAAACCTGAAGTTCATGAGTGAAGAAATAGCAAATACACAAGAGGAATGGGTCCAAGGAACAATTTTCTGAAAAAATCCTCCAGTAGCTGCAAACACCAACCTGTTCTAAGGTGATGTTTCCTTTTTACTACTTACTCTCCAGGTTAACATAGACACTGATGCCTCTGAGAGCAACTTGAGTTTAGAACATGTCAATGAAGAATATTCTGCACAGGCTGCTGCCAAAAAACTGCACAAAGCCAGCAGTTATTCCAGAGATCATATTTCTTTTGAAAAGGCTCAAGTTATTTGCTATTTCTTAGCTTATTGTCTTCCTTTTAAGCATATTAAAAAGAGAAGTTTAATAAAGTCTAAGTTAATTCTAATATTCAATTTGTTCTTGATTCTAAAGTTCAATTACTGGATTTTAGTGTCATACATTATTCTACTCTTAATAGAGAAAAAGGTTCCATAATGAATTAATGAATGTTTTGCCACTAGAGTAACAATTCAATGTACAATTATTTACTGTATCTTAGTAATACAAATTGCCAAGTAGTCTTTTTCCCATCTTAAGGTTTGCAATCCATAGTCTTTCTTTGGCACAACTTGACTGCTTATTAAAACTAGGCATTTAAAAAGTGGAAAGAAAGAGATTTCCTTTGTTCCTACAAAGCAAGGGAGACTTTATATAGCAATCTTACTCAGAAAGTAACTTTCTAAAGAAAATCTGGAGAGATAGGTAGGAGGAAACACAGAGAGAAAGAAAAAGAGCAAGGGAAATAGGCTGTAAAAGATTAAAAAAAGGGGTCTAGATATGAGGTCAGCAGCACTTAATGCTGGATTCCTTTACTTTAAGGAAATTGGTGTAAAAAAAGTGATGGCAAGCAGCTGCCTTTTCAAACAGACTGAGAATCCACGCAGTTAATTCAGTTTAGCAATTGTGGGTAGGACTAATATGATGACAAAAATGTTAAGAGGAACCTAAATCCCTAGCTGATTAGCTATCCTAAGTGTCCTAAGAAGCCCCAAACCAGAAACCAGGCTCTACTAGTAGGGATCAGGGGAGATGTTGCAATCCTGCAACCCTGAAAACCTCTGTTCATTTGTCTGTTAGTGCTGGTCATGCTTAAACTCTCTCTGACCCTCTGCCTTTCAGACTCCTGTGCTCTTAGCTGCCTGGTGCCAGCACATCCCCAGAAGGGGGTCATTCTTCACGAGGAAGGGCCACTCAAAATCGATAAACCAGCTATTACCCCAGCTCTGAGCCCTAAGGAAATAGATGTGCCTACAAGAGCAGACTCCATCTTAAATGCACTGGTAACAGCTGCTTTTTGTTCGTTTGAACTTAAAGGAAACAGGCAGAGGATGAAGTCCCTTTATATAGTAATTGAAGCTATGACCTATTTAGATATGAATCTTTCTTCAACTTCAAGCGATTCAGATCTCGATGATTCAATTTCCTTAAAGGCTTTCTAGCTCCTAGACAACAATATCTGTCGATTTTACAATGTGTGAAGAGCTTTAGGAATAGAGGTGAGCAATCCTTTTCCCCTCACTGGAGGCCTAGGTGCTAATCAAGACAATACTATTTTCTTATTACCTCTTTCTGTCTCCTGCCTATTGACTCCCTAATGATTTATGCCCAGGGGCACATCTGCAGCAGTAGAAGGTAGAGTCAGCTTCCTTTCCCATGCAGTTTACAACCCTGTAAAGAGAAGGTTAAAGAGAGGGTTTAAATCTCCATTGCTGGAAAGAACACAAAAGCTGGTATTTATTTTGGGTGAATAATTTTCTGGCTGCACTTCAAAAGGTGTTATTTCCTAACTTCTTCATAAAAGGAAGGGACTAGATCCCTGCTCTTGAGGGAGGATTCCCAGCTCTGAATCCAAGAAGGACTCAATCCTTTTAGAGCATGGGAAGTATCTTGGTGAAGGATGGAGGAAGGCACACCCCGGTTCTGTCTTGGGCAGCCTCTTTCACTGTTTGTGGTGTGTTGCACTTGTAGGTGCCCAACAGATTGTCCAGATTTTGTAGGTGCTCCAGGAACCCTAAGGAAGCTTTTGGGCTAATAACCAGACCTGCTACTGGTCAGCAGGTGGTGGGTGTTGAGGACAGCCTTTGATCTCTGTGGTTAGTTGTGGTCAAATGTCACAAAAAACAAATGTTAAAGTACAACAAAGACTTCTTCCCAGCCAAATTAAATGGAATTTCTGCTAGAATACATGTCTATTGTAAGTCCTCCTAAATGAAGTTTAATCAAAAGCAATGATAACAATGTTAGGAAATCATTATTTCACTGACAAGGATGTTGCTCTGCTGGACAGCACTGATTTACCAGGGCAATTAGAGCCTGCTGATACCCTGACAAGTCTCATACACAGGACACAGAACAAAGAGGTAGAGAACTTCCTGGCTCTTTTATCAGTTTAATCTGAGTTTAGTTGAGCAGAATTTAATTTGAGTTAGGCACAAATCACTTTGTCTCATAGATACCCAAAGTGTAAGACTCCTTTCCTTTAATAAAATACTTTCAAATCTACCAATTAAGAATACCATAGAAGCAAAATAAATGGTGCTCTAGTAAAAACAATACATTCACTTTTGAAAGATTCTTTCTCTAAAGAATCTTTTGGACTTTTGCAAGCATAAAGTTTTAATCAAGTCACAGTCAGAAAATTATTACTGAAACTGCTCTATGTGGAGTAAAGGAGGGGTGGAGATCAAGTCCGGGAAAGATAAGTAATTTTCACAATATCATGAAAATTTGAACAACTATTTGACAACTATGACTTAAATTTGCATCAAAATGGTTGAATCTGTGGGATAGAATTTTTTCTTCAAACAAGCTTCACCTGAAGGTAGTATATCACATTTATTCAGATCAGATATCTTTTTTATGTATCTTTGTTACAAATCTCTGAAAACACATTCAAAATTTTTGAGGTAAATTAGTACAGAGAAATGGAAGACTTAGATTAAAGTCAGTGACCCCTTGATCTTTAAAATAAGAAAAACCCAACCCTTTGCAGAGCTACAGTTGAAATTCTACCAGCATAGCTGGATTTGCTGAAAGACAAGAAGTATCAGAGATGAAATTTTGCTCACAGAAACACTGGAAAACCTACTAGTTTCAGTATGGTTAGGGTTTTGTTCTTTCAATGGATTGCAGCAACATGTAAGAAGAGAAAAAAAAAGAGAGCTCAAAAGCTATTCCTTTGTGTTCCTTAAGGTTAACTTAGAAATAAAAATCCTAAGGTAACTCAGGAGACAGCAAGACAGATGTAAGTTAGAGTACAGGGAATATCTAAAATTTGGAACAAGGTGCAAATAATAAACATCCTCTCTTACACATGCACATACAGAATCACCCACAATCTGTAACTTCAGGAAAGATTTAATCACCTTTTTGAAATGTTTCTGTTTTCCCAGCTGCTGTATTTTATAAATACATACTTCTATGAATACCAATATATATATATACACTATATATGTGGCATTTGTAGCACACTGAATTCCTTACATTCCCTGCAATGTGATTTATCAATTATGCTTTATATTTCTCTGTATCCTCTCTACATGTGTAGTATGCAAACAAACCCAGACATGATGGACTTAGGAATGTTTAGGCACCACTGCCCAAGCTGCTGGCCCTGGATGGAGGCTGTGTCCCAGTGGGAGGTGCTGCTGTTGTGCTCTCCTTGTGAGATGTGCTGCAATGTGACAGCCAGTGGGTGCAGAAGGCAATGGAGTCACTGCCACTCCTGTGCTGGAGGGAAAGAGAGCACTGAATTCACAGGGGCACTGAGCCAGGGAGGGGTGGATGGGAAAAGGAGGCAGAAAGTAGAGACAGGTAATATTATTATAGGAAAAATAAAATATTTTTCATTCTTATGTGCCTTAACTCTTTTGTCAGAGATAACATGAAAGAACCTATTGCTCTGAAACAATTATTTCATCAGGAAACACAGCAGCAGGCTGAATCTTGCAATCCTGAAGATTATTTACAGCATGAGATGTATGAAACCTCTGTATAAATTACTGGAGATGGGAAATCTGCCTTTTGATTTCTGGAAAAAGTCTAGCAAGGAGCAGAAGGCAGTTGCTTAGACTAGAATTCTGATGAAATATGGCATGGGGGATTTGGGTGAATTTACTCCCCATTAAGCAAACAAGCATGTTTATTGATACAGCTGATATGAATAGAAAGCTTTAAAGATAAACGATTCTTAAATTCCAATTTAAGTTGCATTCATATTCTGTCTCCTTTTGCATTTTCAGCATCAGCAATTATTATCAACTTCTTTTTTATTACCAGCCAGTTTCTTTCAAGGCTTCTGTTCTTTAAGGTTTTTAGTGATGAGTAAGACAAATACAATTGTTTTCAACAAGCTATTTTTAGTGGATTAATTTTAGTTGCCAATAGAGATGTCTAAGATTTATGAGCATGTTTAAAAAAATAATAAAAAATTCTAAGAACATGTTAGAATAAAGCCTTTTAAAGGCTTTTTCTACACATCTTCTGTTTGTCTTTTGAGTTATTCAGGTTCCTATGTCATGTTCAACACCTTAGCACCTGGTTTTATTATTCATTGTTCTGAAATAATGCTCTGCAATGCCAAAAGGGAAGATTAAAATGTAAGTAGAATTTGGTACAACAAATCAAGAGAAAGATATGAAGATAAGAGGAGTATTTTTAAAAATTGAGTTACTTTGGATTTTTTGAGGTGTAACTACAGTGCAGAATACTTTTTAATAGATTCCAGATAATTTAATATTAACTGGAAAATAGAGTTTTCAGATCACCATCAAATAGAAAATTCCATACAGTTTAAAGGCAGTTTTGCTGTTTTAAGCTGTTTGTTTGAGTGCAAAGCAAGCATTTATTCAGTGTTTATGGTGTAAGCACTTAACTAGAAAGTAAAAGATTACTTAACAGTACTTGTGTGCGATTGACAGATATTGGAATTTGACTGCACTCTGTGCTACTTAAAATGATAACAAATGAAATGTGTGTACCCAGAAAAGCTGGTTTTGGATGGATGAACTTGATTTGCTGATGAAAGTAAAATGAAATAAATTACACTTCAACCTCTCTGAAAATGGCATGTAATGCTGAACTGAACTGTAAGTATTTCACTCGGAGACTTCAAATAGGTTGTCTAAGATTTTTTTAAACCTAAATAGAGAATAAAATACAATAATCTCCATGAAACTTCTGGAAAGATACTTTAAATTGTCATTTTATGCAGGGAAGCACGACAGAGTTTTGCAGAGCTGATGTGTTGTTAATATGATTATTCCATCTAGATTTATTTTCCCTTTCAGATTTTACATCACTGTTTTATTTATCTGCCTCATAGAAGGAAAATTAGATAAAAATAACAGCATGAAGAAAAATATAGATCAGAATTTAGCTTTATTGACTAAGTCAATATATTGACTTACAATATTTAAGAACAATAAAAACCTTTCCACTGCAATAATTATTTGAAGTGAAGAGTAAATTTTTAAAATTTATTTTCCAAAATCCTGCAGCGTATAACCTGTTTTCTACCAGTGAAGGACAAACTCAGATTTACTGGATAGAAGCTATAAACTATGGTGGAAATGAATTTCTTATTTTCATTGGACAAGATGAATTGGGTCCTTTGTTCCCTATTCTGTCTTCATAAACTGCTTCTAAAATGATTTTTTGATGCATTGTGCACAAAACTATATTTTGATCTACGAAAGTTCAAAGAGACTCGACCACAGAATGTTTAATTCTTTTTTCAGTTATAAGTTTGTCAACACAAAAATCTACCTTGGGAAAGTTGAGTTTGCTAACATTTTCTCAAGGGTGTTTTTTTGTCATATTTCAAACAAATTTTAAGGGAAGTGCAAAGATGCTTTCATGTCAGTGTACCTCATTAGGGAGAGATTAGTTTGAAATATTTAATTTTGCTCTGAACAAAAAGGGAACATTTCAGTATCACAAAATTTTGCAGAGGACAAAAAGTCATCCCAGCTATCATTAAGGTTCCCTTAATGGCTGGAAGATTTCTTCTGCTGTCAAGCTTGGAGGAGAGATTCACGCGTCAGGATGCTGTCAGGATGGGATATGACAACAGCCTCACATCCCTCTCATGAGCTGTAAGGCTGAATTACCTTCTAAAAAGAAAGAAAGAGGGGAAGAAATGTATCTCACCTTGATACAGACATAGCCTGAGTAATTAGTAGTTTCAATCAGGAGACAATCCAGCAACTGTTGCTCTAGCAACAAGCACCCACAGGAGTACCAGTGTCCCCAGAGCTTCCCAGTGTCCCCTAAGATTTCAGGTAAGGGCACTTCAGAGGTGCCTGAAAAAGAGCTGGTACCTGAACATGCACATGTACAATGTTTCTACAATGCAATGCTTCTCCTTATGGTCATAATCTCAGATACTATGGTCCTACTACCAGATTGACCTGCTCTCTTAACTGCCTCTCTGTTATATTTTCCCTTCCACTGTTCCCTTTTCATAATTCTTCTGACCCTGTTTTCATCTTTACTCCTTTTCTTTTGGGGGCAATGTCAGAACCTTTCAATTTCTCAGAATTAGAAGCAACTAAGGAAATCTGTCAGCTCCAGCAATACACAAACCTGTTCACTGAAGTATCCAAATAACACTGCCAATGCCTCTTTTCCTAGCCTTTGTCTTCATTTAGAGCCTTTTAATTTACTGCACATTTACATATTTTAAGACACATTAGCAGAACTTTGATTGTTCTTTATAGGGTCCAGCATGTTAATTCAGCAACAATTATTTCATACATGGAAATTGGTGAAATAAAGATCCATGAAAAGACTGGGAGAAAAGGACTTGGAAGCATGGCATTTTTTTTTCTTTGTGTACTGTTCCTCTGAGAAAGGGGGAAGATTATCAGTGGTCAGACAAGGAACATTAAAGAACTGGATTCCTTAAGACTTCAAGAGTGTGCAGGAGAGACAGGATCACCAGACTCATCCAGAGTAAAGATGGCAGAACAGAGGCAGTTTCTTGATAGTTATTTTTCTGTTAAAGACATAATATATATACGTCCTACAGTGCTATTTATTCTGCATTATTGAATCAGAATTGAAGAATCATGGCTTTGTTGTGTTATTTATTATGCAGAATTAATCTCCATGCCTACGCATGTTTACACTAAGGGTGCTACAGTTACTTTCATGGAGACAAGGTGCAGGGTGCATTACGTCCCTGACATTTTGTGTAGGCTCTTAATCTTACATGCATTTCACACCACTTCACTCTACTAATTCATTGCTAGGGTTGGACCTTGTTACCCCAGCAGCATACACCCCAAATTAAAAATGACTGCAGGATCTAATCACTGACGCTTTCAGGTGTAATTGTTACCCAGTTAATGAGCATGAATTGAAAATCCCATTAATTTCGTTACAACACTTTATTTTGCACACACTTTCTGGACCTGTGATTGCAGGCTTTGTGTAGATTGCCATGCAAATGATGCCTAAAGAGGATGACCTGAAACAGAGGCTAGACAGAGTTAAAGGAATAAAGTGGGTATTTATTGAAAGGCCTTCAAGGGATACACCTTGGGCAGTACAAGAGCTTGGCGATGGCTCTAGCAAAGGTGGACCCAGGATGGACACAATATGCACAACCTGTCATGAATTTTCACACTTTTATAAGTTTTGGCCCATTTACATGTTGGGGTCAATTTTCCAATTACAGCTTTATGTTATGAAGCCCCATCCTCCCAGACTGCTCTCCTCAATTCACCATTGTTTACACTTCTTGAGCCTAAAGCTGCAATGGTGTCCTTGGTTCTCAAGCTGGAAAAGGATTGTTTTGTCAAACTAAACTGTGAAGAGAACTTGCTAACACTATATATGAAGTTCAGAGTCACACACTAAAGCAGTATAGAATCTAAAAAAATATGAAAGCTAAAATTTAAAGCACCACAAATATCTAATTTGAAATAACAGGCATTATGTTCTATTATGTTCTGTCTGTGTTCAGTTCTGTCTGTTCCCAAACCCCATTTCCTCAGTGTCCTGCTTCTCAGATCTTCTGGAAGACTCTGGCTGCAGGTGACAGCACTGTGACCAGTGATGATACTTCTTTTTCCCATGTTCCTCAACATGCCTGATCCAGAGCCTGGATCTGGCCCAACATCTACCTGGTCCTGTTCTGATCTTTAGTGAGGTTCCATACTGGACCTCACTTTTAATATGCCTGTATATACTTTTGTAAGCTTTCGATATGTGTATGTAATTGGGAATCACTGCTCTCAAAGTTTCCCTTTTGATTTGCCACAGTATAAATATGACCACTAAGCTATAAAGTTATCTGTACACCAAAGTGGTCAAATTATGATGCCACAAAAAGCAGCATAATAAACAAAACCACAGAATGATATAGAGTATAACTATTATCAAACTGAGTACAACACACTAAAGTAACTCCTTCTGTAGCTGCCAGGGAAGAAAATCACTTTGACAAAGCAAAGCAAGGGAAGCTTAATAAATAAATGATACAAGACAATTCTTAGCCCTCTCCCTTTTAACTTTAATAGAAAAGTCTCCTAAGGAGAATAATTCCAAAGAGCTTCTAGGAATAGTGAAATGGATAGATGTTTTTGTAAGGGCAAAAAAGATAGGTGAAGCACAAATATGGACTTTCCTGGTCTTCACTGATCAGCACTTTGCCTTTTGCTTTGAAAGCTGTTATTACTCCCTAAATAACCTCCTTGTTGTTACTCCACTTTCTCTGTAATAGGGGTGGCAGCTGTTTGCTATCGTGCGTCACAAGTCTGAAGGTGTATTTCGGTGGTAAATACAGAGTATGAAACCCACTATTTGGATGTCATTCCCACAGCTCAACTAACATGCTGTCACTGTCATTTTAACATCCTAATTACATCAACATTGTCCTTTGTGACTCTCACTGCAGATTTCCAATCAAAATATATGTGATGAGGGAAGTAGCATTATTGCAATCAAACAGCTGAACAGCATCTCTAATCGTAGCTCATTCAACTTCCCAGACACACTACAGAACATAGATCTGAACAGCTAAACATGGCAGGAAATACACCTATGCTGTGAACTGCTGTGGCTTAGAGAGCTGCTGAGGAGCAGCAAACATGGATGAGAATTGCCAGACTTCAGTGCACCTCACTCCTATAACATTGAAGGATGGTAAAGAAAGAGCATAACCAGTATAATTTCTGCCTCTTAGTATCTTTCCTGAGTGCTTGCATATATGTATATGAATTCACACACACACAAAAAAAGTCTCACATGATTAAATTATTTGAAATGTTTTACCATCGGTTTTGTTTCAATTTCATGGTGAACCTAAATCCAGGAAGCCTGAGGTTCCTAGGTTCTTCAGCACTGTGAATACACAGAGATTCCATTTTCCCAAGGAGTACATTTCTAGAAATCACAGCAGTACTGCAAAGCATGAAAAAGTAATGTGCTCTACCCCAAAAACGAAGATGCAAAACATACAGTATTGATTGCAAAAAATCCTACTAGGAGACTGTAGGAAAGCAGCTCCTGAGTTTCACTGCTATTTCCAATAAAGTATAAAGAGCTTGCTGCTTGTTCTCTCAAGGCAGAGAGCCCTTAATGTGGAAGGTTTGAAATAGTCTCGAACAAATGCTCTTTTCTATCTTTTCTGATTGTTTTTCTTTTGATGCCACATGGGTCTGAACCATGACTGCAGCCTATTTTGTGTCAGGAGCAAAAGTGTAGCCAGTTGTGCTGGATACACTTGGCTGCAATGCATCATTAGGAACTGGTTTAGCAATTGTGTAGACCCAGAGTAGAAAAATATTTGAGTGGTGCTCTCTGTGATTTGGAACTCATGAGAGGTGTGGAATGAATATGGTCTGAATATCTCTAGCTCTATTACTGTTACAGAATAATTGCTCTAATTTAGAGAAATTTGCCACGGATTGGATGCTCCTGTCCTGTTTTACTGCATGGTAGGTCTATGTTAGTTAGCATGTGTGGTGAAATATTTTCTGCAGATTTTGGTGGTTTTGTTTTTTTTTGCTTTTCTCCTAAAATGATCCATGAATTTTACACTCCTATCCTCTGTTGACATCTCTACCAGTGAGAGCACTAGTGAAACAAAAGCTTCTTCCCCGATAATGGTATACACATTGCTGTCTGCACATTTGGTGAAGAAAGCAATGACTGTGGTATGCCAGTACTGTCCTTGCTCCTAAAATATGAAGAAATATGAAGAATATGTTTATTTTGTGCAAAAAATACATGAAGCTTTTATTCCGCCGGGGAAAGATATTCTGAGGTCTAAAAAAAGGTTTCAGAACTACTTTCTCTATAAATAACTAAAAGTGTCTCCTTCCTTATTCTGTTATTAAAGAAAAAAAAGGTTAGGATCCTTGCAGAGCTCTCAGATCTAGAATCTGTTCTTGAGCTAAAGCTTTATCCTGAACCATCAAAGCTGTCTGATCTGCAGCAAGTCTTCCCAAATGCACGTGGAGTTCCCATTCACATTCTAGTCTCTTTCTCAGTTTTTTCCTCAGATTGTCAATCTCACTACTTAATCAAGGTACCAGTTTTCAGCATTGCTCCCAAAGGATTGCTGAGTGTTGCAGCAATTGCCTGGCTTTGGAAACCCTGGTATAGCCAGATATGTTACCTGTACACAACCCTGTCTTTTAAGAGATTGTGGAAAGCATAATTACTAGTTTTATATTTAATTTTGCTATAAAGGATTTTATTACTCAAATGAAATCTCCCTCTACACCAAAAGGAACAAGTTTATTTCACTGTAAACTTCTTTACACTTTAAAAGTATAATTTAATTCCTTTACATTGACAACTAACTTCAGATTGCCATAAAAGAGAAGCCGTGATGGCACTTCTGACAGAAATTAGAAATGAGAGTGACCTATTATAAGTTTGAGTGTTGATGACATTTTACCTGGTCTGCTTGAATGTTGAAAGAGCTGATGGGGACAATGGCAAGTCAGATCTTATGCCTTGATTTAGATTCCTCAAACAAAAAATGGAGTTAAAGAGACTCACCTTCTTTGTACAGCATTCTGAAAGTAGGTACAGAAATTATCATGTAACTAATATCGTGTAACTGTTTCTCTTGTACTGACTGAATCCTCTGTTAAGTGAGTAATTGGGGTCTGTGACAGCTTTGGGCTTGCAAATCAGCGCAGATGAGATTCAGCAGACTGGAAAAGCAAAAATCAAAAAGTGATCTATCAGATTACTTCCTAATCTCAGTGTCATGTCAAGTGCACATAGTAGGTTGTAGTAATTGCAGAAGAAACTCTGATTTGCATTTCTGGTAGGTCCAGATCACCAGATCATAGCCTCAATGCGTTTGCTTTCCAAATGAGAACAAAATAAATAATTTTAGTTTGGATGTCATGGGAGCACCAGCTGTAAGTTACCTGAGCTGATGTATCCAACATTTCAGCATGGCTTTAGGGGGGCTGGCTGCCCTGGTGCCCTGCAAAACAACACGGAGCAGAGCTGACTCAATTCTTGAGTATGGCCAGATCCACTGTGCAGCAAAGATCTTACACAGCATAGACATTGTGGCAGTCCTTATGAATCACAATGCATTAGCACTCCTACTACTTTACACCAAAGGGCAATGGGGTCAGAACTTTGCTCACAGGAGGCACGTACAGGTAATAGTAATGCACTGCATGGACCTTGTGTGTAAAGGATTTCCTGTTTGAAAGATTGTCATGCACTTTCCCTTATTGACACCAAGTTCTTTAAGCTGAGAAAATACAGTTTCTATTCTAGTATGACTTCAAAGCCTGGAAAAAGCAGTTTTTAGCCTCGAGGTGTTATGAAGAAGGATAACACTGATGGGCAGAGAGGAAAAGCAGACTAGGCAAATATACCCCAAGCTGATCTGCAGTACAGCTATTATTATTATTACATTTTGTCTGCCTTTATATACTGTATATTTAGAGGCTTGGTAGTAGAGAAGAATTAGCAGTCCCTATTAATCTATTCATTACTTTCAGAGATATTTCAAATGATTTTTTAGTGGCATGGATCTAAACCCAAAGAAATCAATAAGAAGAAGTAGACTACTACAGTTACACATTAGAAAAAAGAAAACTAAAGTATTTATGTAGTTCTGTCCCATGTTACCTTCTTTTTTCTTGCTGCATTATCAGTGTAGTTATGCCATTGTAGCCCATTGCTATTAAAATTAGTTAACAAAGGTTATTTTTGAGAAAGTTTAAAAGTTTTCAGTTGTGCCATTGTCTCTGAGGCAAAATTTACTTCAAATTCCTTCTTCGGTTTTCTTCTCTCAGGTACTTCAGATTATTTTCCCAAAACATGATTTTCAATTCAGAGTTATCTTTTTAATGACATATGAATTACAACAGTGATCACAGATATTTTTTTTCTGTATTATAATTTTAATATGCTCTTAGTAAGCTCATAATATTGCTTTATAAACTTAGTTATAAGAATAATAAGGATGAATGAAGACTCTTATTTCTATTTTCTTTCAGAATCCATTCTCTGTGGGAGCTAAAGAAAAAAGAGCTAAAAAAAGGTGTTGTGACAATAAGAAGATTAAATATTAAGTGTCAGCAAGTGTTTCCATTTCTCTGAAAAGACATATATAAAATTAGCTTTTTAAAGCTTCTTACAGAGTATTCTATAACTGTTTTACGCGGAGTATAAATAAATCACCTAATTTTGGACTAGCCATTTAATAAATATAAAGAATCTTAAAGAAATTAACTCTTTTACACACAAAAAACTTGTTAATTCTCACTATGTGAGTCTAATGATGATGGCCACATTAAATTCCTGATTTAGTACATACTAATGGTTTTGAGAACAAGTGTAATTTAATCAAGATGTTGCAGAATTCTACAAAGTCCCAAGTCAAAAGAGTAAGCTTGGTGAAACGCATCCTATTTGTGGAAGGAATAAGGTCCCACTTTAAAAAATCACCTGACATCCATATGTGACAGTAAAACAATCAATGTTTTCAAAAATAACCTAGACATTTTAATTGGGACTTCAATCTTGTAAAAGTTAGGCATATTTTCTAAATTGGGTGTTTAATCTATTTTCATATTTGAGGAGAGAGACTACTAAGTAAGTAATTCACAGAATAGATGTCTTTTAGGAAGACTAGATGCTTATTTCTTATTTACTCTAGGGATGTAGTTATTAATCCTCTTTTGGAGTCAAGTGGATGAAGGAGTAGAATCTTTCTGGGTTGGCAGGTGGTGAATGTAAGGAACATCTATTAAATGCCATCCTAGAAAATCGGAGAATAAAATCCAAATTCCTTCTGTGTTTGATTTGGGTTCTTATCTTCCAGGAAAGAAATCTAACAACTAAGCTGTAAGGAGGAATTCAGAAATAAGGGTCTTTGTGCATCACAGGTGAGACTTAAATACTTGACTACTGTAACAGAATGTGATTCTTACCAGAACATTGTGGCTGTGGAGACAAAATCTTCCATCTGTGATGCATCCTAGAATACAGCAGCTTCATGTGACAGATTGCAGAATGGGCAAATATCTGTTTTAAAATGAAACAAAACACATTTTAAGGACATCTTGTGACATCATAAGTCAGTGCTTTCAGCTACATGTCAATTAGCTATCCTTCCTCTCTCTCCATGCTGACTTATGTGAAGTTCAGTCCACATAAAAATCCAAAAATCCTGAGGGGGTGAGACGTACTATAGGGAGAGCACGTTTTGATTTGAGAATCCTAGGAGGTAATGACATGTCCCCAGGCTTTTGGTAGCTCAGTCGCAGTAGAAAGGTCTGTGGCTTCCTCAGAGCCAAGCAGCCAATCTGGATTTTCATGCTGGAGACTCCATCAACAATTTGGATGAAGAGGTCTCCAGAGACAGCAAGTCTACACGGCAGCTGAGAGGGTGGAATGTCCCACAGGTGCCTTAACATTTGGACTTAGTAACATGAGGCTGTTGCCTAAGTCCTCTTCAATGAGACTTTGACTCTCTAGGTTCTATATGAAATATTTCCATAAGTGCCTGTAGGTTAAATGTTTTACTTTTATGTAAGGACCTGAAAATTCAAATAATACACCAGAGAGAGAATCTTTACTAAAGATTCTGGGTATTATATTAAGCTGTTAACATTCCTACTTTCAAATTCTGTCCTCTCCATGCCTTGTACATGCTTTTGAAAATGAGATTTTAGAAATTCTTTCATAACATACTGTGAAAAACTACCCTCCCATTTCACTGGAAAAATGCAGAAATTTTGTTGTTTCAAACACTGACCTAATTTTCATAACATCAGGTTTCCCTATAATGAAGAAATATAGTGTAAATACAAGTTTTTTAGGGCTTTGATATGTTTGAAAACAAAATCCAATTAAACTCCTATATTTGCTAATCTTTGTCTTAATAAAGTTGCTGTGGGTGTTATTGGCTGTTTATATCATGAGAACATGGCAAAGCAGCATGATTATTTTCATATTTGTGTTTAGATATTTTTCCATTATAAACACATGAGAAAATCTGCTTGAATCTTTTCAATATAGAAATCAGCAAATAGTTTTTAAAAGGAGAGAAGGTAATTAACTTCACTTCTTAATGATGCTCTTAATTTAAACTATGCAAGAGATGTTTAATGAGTGAGAGAAATGTTGCAGAAAAAACCTGTTCTTCAGTTAAAAAAACAAAAAAGAATCAGCAGAGTTTGAATCTATTTGTACATCTTCAGCAGACTTACTCTGTGACCTTAACCAAAGTGTTTCATTTTTGTACCCTGCAGTTTTTCTACAAAACAGAAATAATAAGAGTCAACTTGCTGAGAGATTGTGGGCCTTAATTGTTTAGTATTTATATCTTCTGAGAGAATATAGATAGGATTGCAGAATGTGATGAATGATTAGCATTCTTTTGCTATTACCAAGCTCTGATATTTTTGCCCAGCTATTTTATCATACAAAAATCTTTACTTTTTATAGCCCTGTATCCAACAACCACCCTGACTGAAATGTATTGAGCAACAAATATGAAGTCCTTCTCGTGCCTCTTAAATGTAATTAGTGCCCAAATTACTCTCAAAAGCAATAGAGAACAATAACAGTCTACCTCCACTGATTGTACCTGCCAGTTCCACAGGAAGATGAGTAGAGTGTCTTCTAGGTCAAATATATTTACCGCAATTTAATGGTTTAAAGCCCCCAAATCAGCACACAACTCATTGTCTTCAGGTTTAGCATGCAGCTTCCTGGAGACTGAAGAAAACCTCAGCTTTCTGCTTCTGATTGCTCGTAGGCAACAGACAAGATTTGTTTTGCAGGTGATAAGTTCCTGAAGCACAGGTCTGGCCCACACAGCTGCTGGATCTGGGCACCCCAGACAGAACATGAAGCAAACCTCTCAAGCAGAACTAACAAGAAAAAGGCTACATAGGTGCCAAATGCTCTCTCATGGTTGGTGAATTGTTCAGAGAAATTGCAGAGTAGTGCTTGTGATGAACAAGTACTGCTACTTTGAAGCAACAAGCAATTGCCAACAAATACTTACAAAAATTTCCTACCTAGTTCAACAGAAAGAGGTTAATGATCTTTTTTATGAAAACGTTTTCTTATTGTTATTGGTCTTACTTCATGTATTGTTACTTTGGATTGGGGTGTGTGGACAAAGGTCTTCAAATATCTGATGCAGCTAAGCAAGTGGAACTTCCAACCTGACTTATTTGTCAGCATGTACTAGGAGAGGGTGCATGTATCCTTTCTGGTTATAAAAATAATTTTATTTTGCATGGTGAAAATTATAATGCTTTCACACAAAATATGTAACAAGACAACAAAACCAGGGAATTAGTACTCTTTCCTATCTACATTTAATCTTGCTTTGTGGAGTTTGCATATATGTATTCTCATATACATATAGTATATATATATGAGAATATAGAGTAATATAAAATGCAATGACATCAGAAACATTCTATACCTTGACTATAGAATAAGCTGAACTATAGATCCTGAACTGTCATAAACAGGGTGCAAAACAGTGTATATAAAACTCTTATCTGTACATGTCTTCTCTACCTTCTTTTAAAATAAAAATCTAAAGGGCAGTGTCACTACCTAGGATGTTGCAGACTGTGAAGAGCATTTTATTTGAAAACTGCAAGCAGCAGCTCAAGATATAAATTCCATCATGCCATTACAAACATGAAAATGAATGAAACCAAAAAAATCCCAAAAGAAAATAAAGTCTGTCCACAATAAACATAGATCCAAAAATGGTTTATGAAAGTGTTGTGGTAAAGAAAATAACACAATAAAATAATTAAAAAATAAAAAATAATATAATTATAAAATATGGAATAAAGTTTGCTGTGTAATTATTTACTTATTTATTTTATTTATTATTTGAAATTATTATCTTTGTAATTTAAAATGGTATCAGTAACATGCAAAAATATGATAAATTTTCCTGTGATGAGAAAAACCAGCTTTTTCAGGACAGAATCATAGTCTCCTATCAGGGTTGAATAGACTTAACCATTTGTCAATATGACAGGTCTTAAATTCACAGAAAATAACACAGGGATGCAAAAAGTACTATTTCATATTATTGAATGCTAAGGACATCAGAGCTACTAGCCATGACAAGTGAAAATGACAAATCCAAACCATGTAGCAAGTATGTTAAATAATGTTTGGAGCAAAGAGTGCAAACTTTACAACTTACTGGTAAAAAAATTTTGAATGCCCTTAGAAGGACAAGATGCAGATATTTTTGACCAATATGATCATATGTTTAATGTGCCAAATACATTTACAACCCTGGAATCATTTACAATCTATCAGATTAATCTAACTATATAAGTGTCAGATGTGATTTGAAGAAGCAGAAGGAAGAAATGCAATTAGAATATCAAAAAGGCACAATATATTTATTCTGTTTTGAATTACTGCTGTCCAACTTTCCCATGTATTTGTCACACCTCTCCAATCTGACCTTCAGGGTAAAGAACCAAACACGCAAAACATCAGGTTTCTTATTTTATACTCACAGCCTTTTTTTGTCCTTTTCTAGCTATTTCAAATCCATTTAATATTTCAGTTGTAGTTTGGGTATTTTCAGACCTAAACAGAAGAGTTTCTTGTTTTTTTAATGGTAAAAAAGTGAAAAAAAATTGATTTTTACCTGGTTCATGCACTAAAAGATTTCTCTTAGTTCACTCTCATTGACTTTCTCAGTAAAACTCCTCTTGATTAGCCTCTGGTTTTCTCTGCAGTATGCCAAATTCTCCTTCAAAGCTGGGTCAAAGGCTTTTGAGTATTCCCAACTTGCTGGTGTGTAGGGTAAGGATTTCAGCTGAGTGTTGTAGCTTCCATTAAAACAGTCTGGTGTGCTAAGGATAAAACAAGCCTTGCACCAAACCCAGAGCAGGCCTTGGAGAGCAGCTCCAGGGGATAACCAGCATGCTGCACACCCTTACCTTCAAGCAGCTGAAGAACACTTGGCTTAAAGCATTCAGTAGATATGTTCTTAAAAGGCCAAAGTTGTACTTCAGGAACACATACTAATTTAAAATGGAATTAGCAGCTACTTGCTACAGTGAGATTTCCCAGAGAGAGACTCTTGAGGATGCTCTGAGCAGTTCTTTTACACAAAATATTGAAAATGAATTGCAGCACAAAACCTCTTAACTCCCTACACTTACCAAAGGCATCTTTTCCCACTCCCTCTCTTCCAATAGACATTTTTTTTCAGTGTTTCTGTTTACTCCCTCAGAGAAATCAGAAGTGAGTGTGTGTCTTTGCTCTTTTTTTTTCTCCATCTGATATCGCATTAGCTCTGAGTCACCTGCATTCTCCTGAGCTCTCAGTCTGATCTTGTCTAGGAATTGCACTCATTAGCTCAGCTGAAACAACAGCTCACAAAGACATCACTAGCATCATGTACAGAGCACAGAGTCAAGGTCAGGCTGCTTAACATATGCATTTGTTCAGCTGTTTCTGAATTTCCTCCTGCAAATGTGAGCTTGGGGACTGAGTGAGCTTGCTCAATGCTTCTAGAGATCCTAAATGGAATAATTTGATGTAAGGTTCTTACATCTGGAAAACTGGGTTTTCAGCTTTAATTATTTTTTTGCTGTTGTTTTAAAGGCTATTTTAAAATTTCAGCTACTTCAAATAGAAAAGATACTGTTAGAGTGTATTACATTATCTGAGAAATACTTAAATACATGTAAATGGTAGCTGTACTATAAAACATGTGGAAAATAGTAAAGTTAAGACTAAAAAGGAAGTTGCTATTTCCTGATGGCTCTAAACTATGATATATATAATGAGAAAAATTGTCACTTTTGTTCAAACTGAAAATCTGAAGTACTTTTTTTGTATACAATACACTTTATTATTCAGTGGAATTTGACTTGCACTTTTGCTTTAGGAGTGATGTCTTGCTTAATAGAGGATGGACAGAGCCTACTTCAAACTGACTTGATTTGTGTAATCAGGTAGCTCAAATTTTTTTAATATTTTGCAAAATTATATGACCACAGAACCTGTTCCTGTATGAAGATGTAGTTTAACTGGTTTATGTAACACTTAGTTGAAACTTGTAAAATATTATAATAATAACATATCTTTTGTCAAGTTCCTAGAGGGCTCCATCAAAACAAAAATTCAATTGTGTTTGTATTATGAACATTCCCTTGCAGGTGGAAAACTTGCCACAAGAAATATTTTGCCTGAGCCAAGATACAGTAAATGATGGCAGCAAAAGAGGAGAAGAATGATAAGACAAAAATAGAGAAAGAAAGATCATGCATTTAAGTATGCAGGTCCCAATGGCTTTAGAAAACTTTAAATATCTGATCTATATCAGCCATCCTATTTGCTAGTGAACTCATACCAGAGTGCTATCTTCTTTTTTTGGTGTTTTTTAACTTTTCTTTCCTTAGTTGTTAATGGCAAGATCAACTTGAGGAGCCTATTGTAGCATTAAAGGGCAACCTAGAGGGAACTTGAAAGGTGTTTCCTACCACAGCAGCTAAATGATGTGAAGATGGACAGGTTCCAAGGTGAGCACAATGGCAAAAACATAAAGGCTGACTCTGATGTAGTAGGAAACAGGAGAAGGAGAAAGAGCTTCAGAACAGAAGCAAACCTGTAATATCAACTGACATGACTATTTTGGCAGCTGTATTTTATATGAGCAGAGCAGAGCAATGAGGAGCCTGGTCAAAAACTTAAGAGAGCAGAGGAGGGCTTTAGCAGCAATAAAAGAAAACATGGTATAAGCTCATCTGAAGGAACCACATGGCTTTTTCATGGCAATAAAGGCAATGGAAAAGGAGGAACTGAAAATTTTCTCTTGCAAGTTAAGGCATCGCTGGGTTTTTAATGTTGGATTATCTGAACAATCTGCAAGCACTGCCTCATGGCAATCCAGTCTAATGGTGGGAAGGGATGGAACATCTAGGTAAGAAAAACACAGAGTATTCCTATGTCCACACACTATGTCAATGTTCTTATTGCTGACCCTCATTTTATTCCCTTTCTTTCCCATGTACTTTAAAAATATTCTATATAGCAAATATTTTCCAGTGTGGTCTTCTGTCTCTCCAGGCTGATTTGTTTTCTCAGTGCTTGCTGAATACTCTGAATGAATAATCTGAAATCTTTAAATCTAATTGCATTATTTATTATCTTTTTGAGTAGACAACTAACTCTGCACTTAGCCTCTGAAGTGGTGGAACTTGAGTGGATGATGTCTTGTTTGCCACAGAGGCAAGCATTGTCTTCTCTTTCTCCTTTTGCAATGTGACTACCACAGTGAAGGTTCTGTCCCCTTAATCCTTTTAAAGAAGAGACCTTTTCTACAGGATATGTCCTCTCAGAACACAAGTGAGGAGGGAGGGTTATAAAATGCATTTATACTTCACAAGTAGAAGCCAAAAGGCATTTATAGCCAGTAACAGGGATGCTGTTTGTATGAAATATGTCTCAATAACTGCACTGCTCCTGAGTTAAATAATTTCCTTACCCATTTTTCTATCATTTCTCCATCAAATTACAAGTATGATATCTGAGTGCAAAATAGCCCTAAGATTGCCCTGACATCTACAATTCTTTCCCAAACTGAAAGATTCCATCCCAGATAACACTCACAAATCGTCTTTCCATCCTGCAACCACTCACTTCCCTTTTAACATTAATCTCCAAAGTGAAATTATCCTAAACACTCTTTGAAATACATCCTTCACAAGTGTTAGGAATAATTTCCTCTGCTCTGAACTCATATGCATCTTCTAGTCATTTATGCAGGCAGCATATGGCCACTTTTTTTCTGGCTTTCCTGCCTTTTCTTATAATCTAAATCTTGTGGCAATTTTGTAACTTTTTTCTAATGAAAGGAAATTGAAGAATGTGAGAATACATGCTCAGACTCACTTGTCTTAAGAACTAGGAAAGGGTTCAGGCAGATACAATTTAATGCTGCAAAGCCTAAAACTTCCACACTTGGAGCCAAGTGTAATGTTTGCACTGAGGAGTGCATTGTGCTGCTGAGAAGGGGAGCACTTGGAGTTGGGTTTGCAATATAAAATCAGGTGCCCCTGTTCCCTTGAACAAATGGAACATCTACATGTGTACAAGAGGGATTTGCACTTAGCAGCAGCTGAAACAGTTTGATGCTTAAACCAGTCCAGAGCAGGGTCAATCTACAACTCCATTTTCCTTACAAGCAGGCATCTTCAGGTGGTAGGTGTCACGTCTCTTAAACAGAATAAGGGTCCTGAAGCCCAGCCCCTGCCCTTGGCTACCAAATAAGGTGTTAAGTGGCCTTTCCTTCCTAGATGTGAAGGATATATGATTGTAGAGTACAGCACTCAGAATTGTTAAGGTTGGAAAAGACCTTCAAGAACATCAAATCCAAGTAAAAGCAAGTATTTTCAGAAGAGTGACCAAGCCAACAAACCAACAAACTCATTGCGGAAAGATGTTGGTGAAACAACTTCTATTTTTCCCCTGTTGCATTTTGTCAGCCAAGAATATGAAAGAAATGGCGGCCAAAAGGATTGTGTTTTTTCCACATCTCACCAGTGCAGAACTTTGTATTACAACACACACCTAAGAAAGAGTGTTCTAGAGGAATCCTGCCAATATGCTCAATTGTAGGTCCTTAGTAAATATAATGTTTGACCTGGAGATAATTGAAAAGATAAGAAATAAATTCTTCCTGTGCTGAGAAGGCATAAAGCCAGAATAGTTATAGTCGGTTTAAAACACTCATCTTCAAAACAGAGGCTTCACCCATGAAGCTCGGATGCTACTTTGAATTTAGACTTGGAAATTATTTTTTTTTCCATCTGAACCTCCTGAATGTTCACACTTAAACTAAGCAAAATTACTCATGACCTTAACATTGAACACAAACAAAGTATTTGGATGGTATGGACATGAGGTAAAATATATGATTCTTAATAATGGAAGTGGGATTTTCCAAGTTCCCGGCTGGGTTAGTACAAACTTGTCTCCCTTATCTGCCAACCCATATATACAACCAGCATGGCTACTTTGGTTCCAAATTACAGGGCACCTAGCTGCTTCTGTTCTGATGGGAAAGCCCTCTTCTCTTTGGGAAAGAATTTTGCAAATCTTGAAAGCCTTTTTAAACTTTCTCCAGCTTCATTCAAGAAAGCCTATTGGTTACTGATGTTTACACTAGGTAAGTTGTCCTCATGGGAATTAGGCAGCATAATACTTTCTAGAACAGAGCTAGTCTCTTGAGACCTCAAAGCCTTCCTACATAAAGTGCTGCTTGTTGATAATTTCTTTCTTGGTTCACATATGCACAAAAATACCAGTAAGTATCTAAATAGTATTGAAAAACGGATTAAAATTTACTCGTGTTCTATTACAAAAAGGTACAAAATACTACATAATTGTCTTTAGAACTAAAATGTTTCACAACTTTTTAACATTTTATCTCCTTTTGCTGATTCAAATTCAACTCATATATAAAAATAAGTAATTAAAAAAAAGTATTAAAGCGAATGTCTAGTCTTTTGATAATACAAATCTGCTGCTTCAGCCTCAAGTAGTTTCTCTTCCTGTGCTGTTAAATTGATTGACAGTCAATCCACTTTGTTCATCAAAAGATTTGAGGAAGCCATTTCCACCACAAGTTCTTCTCTGTAACTTTTAAAACATCAGATAACTTATTTTATCTTTCCAGATGAAATGGCATTCATTGTATCTCAGGGGTTTTTTTTTGCGTGTTTGTTATCCATAGGTTATCTTAATTTGACTTTTTCTTTTCGTCAGTTTTCTGTCTCTTTTTCATTGTCCCAGTTTAATCTGATCCTGTGATTTTTTTTCCTAGAAGAGATTTTTTGCTATTCATCTTAGTTGACAACATAATTTTTCTTGAACTATTTCTTATGCTCTTGTCTAACTAGCTATGATATAAATCTATTCCACTTGCAGAAAGGGCAGTTTGTACTTCCTTAATTTACCTACTTCAAGACACAAAACTGATTTTAATATAATTTTCAATATAAGCCAAACATGTTGTATTAAACTAGAATCACTCTGTGTTTCTCCAAAACTCAAAATATTCTAAGGATGTTGGTATTCCTTATTGTGCTAGTTTTCTAAAGGAACTATAAAAGTAATTTTCATTAATGTGTGTTGATAATTCTACTGAGCTGTTACTCACGAGTAGAGAGTTAAGCACAGGCAAAAGCATTTCCCAGGAATAATTTTAAGATAATGATCATCTTGGGTAGTTATTTAGAGAATATTGTACTGAAGCAATTTGGATTCAAGCAGCCTATTTTTGGTTTGAAAAAGGCAAGACTAAGGCACATGCACATGATTCCTCACACCTACACGTGAGCACAAAATTTTTTGTACCTCAATCTAAAAAAAGGGAACATTACCTTCAACAGCTGTAATGTGGGACAATAACATAGTAGCTTGGCCAATAGATTTAAAACAAAAAAAAAAAAGTTATTTTTCTTGTGTAAGTTCTGCTTGATTGAAAAGTTCATGATCATTTCCCAAATCAAGAGTTATATTTTCCCCAGCATATATGTCTGTATCCTGTGTCCTTTGGAGACACTGTAGCAATGTGTAGGTAAATATAAGAGAGCAGAACAGGCTTAATAAAAATCAACAACAGATTTGTTTGAATAAGGATTGCATGATCAGGATTTTTACTAGCAGGCTGGCAAGTATCCAAGGTTACAAGTGCTTAGAGGGAAAGAATACACAAAGAGTGAAGGCAAGCTGAAATTTAGGGTAAAAATATTTTACCATTTGAGAACTCTTGTCTTGGGAATATATAGCAACTTTATATTTTCACTTTATTTCTGCAGTGCTAGATCATACAAGCCTGACCTGTGTTGGCCCTAGAATTTCCATCTGTATGTATTAGGGCAAACTATATACCTTGGAGCTATTCCCTGCTCAGTCTTTCCAGTTATTATTCCTAAAACTGACACACATGAGTTGGCAATAGTTGAACTAGTAGAAGATAAGTGACTTTTTGCTGCATTTCCCCCTCATCCACTTAAGAAAATTAAGTGATGTAGCATAGATTTTATATGTAGAAGACTTCTCTTCCAGAGAATTATAAAATATGTAATCCATTGGTATAGAATTTTTCTCTGAAGTGAAATGTCCTTAATGTTGCAAATGGGCAGTTCTAACCAGCTCATTTTTGTCCTTTTGTTGGTGTGTCCTTCACATGGGTGTGATTCATGCCACCAAAATAGTGTCACAGCTAGTGTAGAATTGAACATTTATCTAATAAAAATAATTTCACTGCAAAAATATTTTGGTTTTTTTTTTTTTCTCTGCACAGGAATTAGAATATCCAACCACTATGAAAACTGAAAAAGAACTGTGCAGTTGTCCTACTGACACTACTGCACTACCAAAGAAGACACTATTGCCTATAGAAGAATCCAAATTCAAATATAGGAATAAAATGGATAAGGGAGATGAGCCACAATTAAAACAAAAACCAAACCATTGAAAAAAGCCCCACTCCAAAGGGTTCTTTGCCCAATCTTTTGGGCAAAGAACTGAGTTGGTAACTAATTTTCATCTTGTAGCAGAGCATGGGAAAAAGAATAGTGAAATAAATCAAATATATCTAAATGAAAATATAATATATGAGTAAATATATGAATGAATATATTTATAAATATATAAATGAATATATAAACCACTTTATATTTAAGCTAAAATTTTTTTAAATCATCAGCTCACTTTTAAAATTGCAAAATAATGAAAACATCAGTTACAAGAACTAGCAGTAAACATCTCTATGACTCAGGTTTGCAATTCCACCAATAAACATCATTTCTCTGTGTCTACCAACTTATTTAGAGACAGAATGCTTGGTTTTAAATAAAATAATGAAATGCATTTTAAACAAATGTAGTTTGTTAGTTACAGATAATCTCTTCTGTTGTTTATAGATAATCTGTTATAGTTAGATAATAGATAATCTGTTAGATTATCGATAATCTCTTCATAGCTTTAAACTCATCAGTATTCATGGTGTCCTGTTAAACTGTAAATTAACCATCTAAAGTGTTTGGCAGATGCATGAAATGCTGGTTTGGACCTTTTTGTAATCACACCACCTGAGTCTCATTGTCTTCATAAACCAAGATATTATCTCTTTTTACTTGGGCCAGAAGTGAAGAGAAAGTTAAAAACCAAAACAAAGCCTAATTTCACTAGCATAAATATGTGTTTTCCCACAGACTTGAGTGAGAAAGTCTTTTGTCTTATCTACTAAGCCATCTGGTACCATTAAACTGCTGAGAATTGATCAGATGGAAAAAATCACTGCAGAGACTAAGCATGGTCAGAATCAACCCTGTGACAATCATTGCCCTATTTTCACCAAAGTTCTTAACAATATAAAAGGCTCCTTTTCTTGGAAGTGGATCTGTTAATTTTTCCTTAGTGATCCAAAGTTTGCAAGAGTAAATGGTTTGCCTGATTTAAATTAGTTTTGCATGAATTTCTGTCTAATGACAATGGTTCAAGAAAAGAAAAAAATCAAAAGTCATGTTGTGGTGAGCAATTCTTGTGTGGAAGCACATCATGAAGGTGATTGTCTCTTCAGTATTATATTCTTTCTCTTTAGTACCATATTTTTTTTTTGTTCTTCAGACTCAGTCTTTTTTTATCTTTAGCAAATACAATACAAATCAAGAACAATGTGGAGTTCAGATTAACATAATTTCCATTACTTTCTCTAAAAACTGTTAAACAGTGAGACTGGGCTTCCATGCACACTTTTCATTACTGGCACATTTATGCTATGGTACTAGAAAGATGGATGCACCTGCTTGCTCTTTTGCATTGCAAAGAGCCCCCTTGATTTTAGTGAGATAAAGCAAGCCTCTGAGCATGCCTTTGCAGGATCAAAGCTTAGCTGCTTCAAACTTCAAGCTACAGTAAAAACATTACATACCTAGGTCAAGTTTCTTTTCTGTTTTAATAATCTGTTTCTGTAATTGCTTTGTTAAGTGCTCTGTTTTTCATCCTACCTTCTGTAATTGAATTTGTAGTTCAAACCTGTACTTATTTAGCAATTTATCAAAATAAAACTGAAGCTAGCTATGCTGCTTTTGATAAAAAACACATAATAAATAAAGCAGGTGAAATTTTTTTCAGGAAAAATAAAGTCAAACCAACAGGTTAGGTAGAAATTCATAAAACCTGAGACTTATTTAAACACACACATAAGAAATGTTAGAATGAGACTGGAAAGGCAGAAATAAAATTGTTTTCTTGCAGATTAGATGCCTATGAATTGCACAAAAAAAGATTGCCCAGATATTTCAATTTAAAGCATAAAATAGCTATTTGTTAAAACCTGTAATAGCTCCATGACTGGACATAAAATAAGTTATGGAGTCACACACAGGGAAAATGTTTCTGTGTTTCGCAGACAGAGTTTTAAAGTGCAGGCAACCCAATGAGTCTTATACCCTTTATATTTCAAATCATTTGCACGAATCTTACCACATGACTGTATTTCCTCTGAAGATTTTTCTTCCTTTCATTTGCATCTACTTTGTGCATTCATACCATACCAGTTTGCTAGGTGGAACTCTAATGTAAATGCCTTTAAAACTGACTTTCTGATTTGGGAGTTTTGCTTTGTAGATAGAAGGCAAAGTAGTCAGATTTTATATCAGGCACTCAGAATCAATTTGACCAGGCCTGTCTATGGTGGAGCTTAAGCTGCTGATTAGCTACAGATAGAAGTGAGCTTTATTGGATGACATAGTATCTAATTGCTTAGAAGTCACCAGTTTACGGAATAGATATAACAATAGAAAGTGGATTAATCTTTGTTTATTCTCATCAAGCCTTCAACTTGATTATTTACCTAGAAAACATTATGCCCAATAGAGACTGTCTTTGTGCTTTTTACTCTGGCTATCATAAATACCATGGCTTTGAGCATTTGGAAGATAACATTTAGGCCACTACTTTACTTCTCTTTTTTTTGTCTTCAGAACATGGTCAAAAGTCCTGAGTGATGGTACTGATTGCTTTTGATTCATCTAACTTTTCTTCTGGAGTATGTGAGCTAAGTACGTGACATTCTTCCTCAGGTCTTGCCTCCCATCTCCTGGTTTTGGTCAGCTAAAGACTCTTCCAGATGGTGAATAATCACAAGGAAAGACAAAAAATTATAATCAGAGAAAAACACTGCACACTGAGGCTGAGTGGGAGCAGTGTGGTTTCCTGTTCTTAATGATCTTCCAACTATGCTCCACATGCTGGAACTACCTGATCATCCACAATATTCTTATCCTTCTGTTGCTATCTTCCTAGTACTGAAATTAGCATAACTTTTTTCCTCCAGTAGCTCTACTGACTACCAATTAAACACAACTAAAAACATTTGCTTACTTCATAATTTATCTGTGCAATTGGGCCATCTTATAATTTGTTTCAAACTGTGCATTATGATCTCTATTATAAAATGCAATATGGAGGAAAACTTGTGCTGCTGCTGAAGAATGCATGGGCAGCTATTATTAATGTAAGTAGAAGTCAAACAGCTTGATGCTTTTAAAGTTTCTTGGCATTTAAATACCTAAATATTTTAAAAATTGTGGAAGGAAACAGGATACTTCCGACTGACTTCCATGTTAAAAACTTACCAGTATTGAGACACTTTAATGCCAACCTTATATATTCACCTGCTTCACCTCTATAAAGTGAAAGTAACTTCCTTTTTAATCAGTTTTGTTCTATTGGCCAAAAAGTCTTCATCTTTCCTTTAGCAGAAGTGTCTTTTGAATAGCTGAGCCCTTTTTTTGCCATTCACTGAGAATTTTCAAACTTTTGTGACCAGTGAGGCAAGGTTCTTTGGGAAAACCAGTATGCAATTAAAGATATAATGCATACATTCACACGAGGGCAGACTGACAGTGACAAACCTTGACTCTGACACTTCCGTGCTGTGTTTTAGCTTTCCAACCCAAGCAATATTATTCAACCCTATTTTTGTGAGTGAAGTACTGGTATGTGAGTTAACGTTTGTAGGAAGTGTGATTCAAATAAAGAAAGGATAGTCTGAACTAAATTCAAGTGTTGCACAACTTTCCAAAAAATGTGAATTCATTGTGCATCAAGTAGATTGAGCAACTTTCCCTACTTTGCTTTCAGAAAGCATTGACTTGGCATTATCATGTTATTCTATATCTTTTCATGCCTTTGAGGCAACTCCTCTGCTCTTCATCATTGCATGTAATTATTTATCTTCCTCCCAGGTAAGTTTATCCACAGCTATCAATATCTTCAGTCTGCAGGTAAAGAAAAGAGACTTCATTGGATTTCAAAGTTAGTCTACAGTAGATCAGTGTTTGGATACTGTAGTTTAAAAACAGGGCAATAGCAATTTGGAGGGATTCTTGTATGCTTGTACTGGGCTACACTAGTTTTTTGTAGAAAAGAGACTCTCAGGTGAAACTTTGTTGAAGTAAAAAATATACTCCTAAAAATATCTGTGGAAACAAGATCCTAGGAATCATGTAATCTTCCATTTCTTTTTCAATTCTGCCATTGTATCTATCCTGCCTTAAGGAAGCTGAGACCTCAAGGTGTGAGTGGTGAGAACTCTTGCTCAGTTCTCAGCACTTAGCCTGGCTTGATGAATATGAACTCAATACGAGTTCATCAGCTAAGAACAGAATGAATAGGATGGGATTTTTCTGACTGCTACAATTCTGAGATTGCATTTGAGCCCACAATATTCTTATTAAAATGAAGTAGGGAAACAAAGGCCCACAGGCAATTGCACATATAAACCCAAGTTACTGGGTCATAAAAAGATGACATATTTACCATAATTTTAACACAGTGTGGAACAAGCAGCAGATATTGGTCTCAGTGAACAAAGCTCCATCCTTTTCTTAGCATCTGGACCTGTAAATTTCTAAAGCAACAATGCCATAAGGAATACAAAGGTTTTCTGCCATCTGTTCTGTTTGATGAAGATTATTTGTTGCCCTTGTGATTTTGGAAACTTTCCAGTAAATATTCCAACAAATTTGGGCATAGAAATAGTCAGGTATGAGGCATATGACCATTATTGTGTCTGAGGTGCAATAAAATATGATGCAGTGAGGAAACACAAAGGAGAAGATAAAAATAGAGCACCAAACATAAGGAAAGAAACATTAACAGATATAAAGGATATTTGATTTTTTTTTTAAATTCACTAAAATTTCACAATGCATAAAAAAGGAGTAATATTAAGGCCATGACTTCGAACACTTAAAAGCAGTAAATATGCTGTTGAAGTCCTCATCAACTGCATAGAGGTCCCTTGTGGCTTTATGAGAAATTTTCCTGCCTGAGAGGAGCTCAGGTGACTGAGGTGTGGAGCTTGTGACAAAGATGAAAAGATACTGATGGCATATGTAAAATGGACAGCAGCAAAGAGCTCTAAAACAGGAGTACAAAGGTGACACTTGAAACTGGGAAGAAATTATTGTAAAATCATTACCTTTGGTAGAAGAATTGACAAGAACTTAACACATGGTATTTCTTTCATTTTGTGAGGCACTGCATAAAATTTAGCTTTATTGTATTCGAGTGCCTGAGAATGTCCTGTTGTCACTGTGAACTAATGAGGTACACTTTCTCTCATCTGCTCAAAGTTGCAGCAGGAATAGTCTCAGAATTTCCTATACAATGCCTTCCAAACATAAAAAAAATGAACAAAGTGCAAGTAGATTTAGGGAAACGTTGCTGTGACCAGAAGACTCATATCAAGGGGAATAGTGTTTTGAACAAAATAGAGAACTAGCTGTTCTGATTTCTATTCAGACCCTTAACACAGTCTTCTTTTTAATCACAGAGAAGTGAGATCATTAAAGATGATAGAGACCCTTGAAATTTTTCACTTGAGCTTTTTTTTTTTAATTCAGTTTAATAAAAAAAAAAACAAACTGTAAATCTTTAAAATGAAAAAAAAATTGGAAAATTACAGCCACTCCTCCAAATCTAAATGGGAAGAAGTCTCAGGTTTCTTTTCCAGTTTGAGTTTTGTGAGCAAGTGTTGGGTGTTTGTCTAGGGTCTCTAGAATCTGATAGAGAGCTATTGCAAAATTCAGGTTAGAATGTTCATGGCAAAATCAACTCTGCTATCTCAGCTCTCAATCTGTATAACTTTGCTTACTGTTGCAATGTTCTCCTGAGTTGCTATTAACATGTTTGACCAGTCAACAAACAAATAAAGCAAATAAAGTGTTTACTTTGAAAAGAAAATAACAAGGCTGCAATCCATAAGAGAATAGAAGCTGCCAGGGTTACCAGAGGACTACGGAAATATGTTCCAGTTCAGTATTTGTTCAGAGTTTTTTCTTTTCAGACTAAGATAGTCATAAATAAACTAAATTAAAGTGAAATAACATGGACTGTTTTTTTGTAAAGGCATCATCAGATAGAAAAAAAATACAATGCCTCTTTGTAGCAGTTGTGGGAGGACACAGTCCTGGACAGGAAAGCTTCAGAGGATATTGATGAAAAGAGAGCAAGACCATGAAATGGAAACAAAGTGATAAGGAGTCCTGGAGGCATTGATTTATGAGAAAGATCAGAAAGGTAAAAGAAATCTATTGCTAATCAGTGACTGAGGATGAAAGACAGCAATGGATGTGGGCACACTTTATAGTCATGCAGGGAAACATTACTGGAATAATAGGGGTTTTTGGGGATTGACAGCCCAGTGATCTCATTCCAAAATGATCTAAAAGAGCTCAGTAGGCTGAGTAACATTTGAAAGCAATGGAAATAGAAAAGGCAGTAATTGAATACAGGTGATAGAGACAACATAACTAGATTTTTAATTTCAAATTCAGTAGCATATTAATGTTGAACCAGAGCTGGGAGAAAGAATTGGCGATGCTGACTGCTATACTGGCTGTCCTCAGCCTATATCCTCTTTTTTCCATGGTTATCCCTATCACACTGGGCAAGGAAAGTGTAAGGATCATGTATGTCTATGGAGCTAAGCAGCTTATGGGGCAGGATATATACAAGATATTCATTTAGCCTAAATTCAATGCATGGGGCTGGGAAACCTTGATCACTCTTAATAGTGACTGACTCATCTGCCATTGTGTGAGCAATGACCCCTCACCCTAGTGACCACAAACAAACTGTGATCCAACTGGAAAGAAACTCTTGTTGACCCAAAATGAAGTATATTAATATTTATATATGAATATATAAATGAAATACTGAAGAAATTTTCTGGTGTGTGAGTTGATGAAAAGGTGTTAATACCTGCCTCCAAAAGGGCACCCCTGAGTTTACTGTATGAATTACAGAGTTTGGTTTGTACATCTGAAGGGGAAGAAAGCCAGAAATATGTTTACTTTTTTCTCTTTTTCATGACACAAAAATCCCTGTATAGTCTAGTGAAGAAAAAAAGCACAGCATGTCTATGAATGTACCTGTCTGCTAAAGATAATCCTGGCTCCAGGATTTCTGCCACTTGAAAAAACTATGAGTGGGATTTAGTATATAAGGAAAGACTGAAAATAGTATTATTTGACAATTCAAACAAGCTTGGTACTGCTTTCAACAAAGGTGGTTTAGATCATGTGTTCTTCTCAAGAAAACCTTTTCAGAAGCTAAGAAAATGCCGAAGTTGCACTAAATGAGCAGTGAAGATCACATGAGGGCACTAAAAATGACCATTTCAATAAAAAATTAGGTTAATTTGGACTAAGAATGGCTTAGCTTTCATGAGCTCTTTTGTTCTCACTGCTAGGTTGACTTGTGGGTGACCATCTTACATAGGCTTTTGTCTTTAGATAACTAAGATGTCTCTTGGTAAAAAGTGTTTTGGGTAAGATTTTTTTTTGCCTTGGTGATCAAGTTAGTGGGTAAGGGCTAATGGCCAGGGCTATGATTCAGAGTAATTTAAGCAGGCTGGAGGAATGGGCCAGAAGAAAAGGTTGCAAATTTCCACAAAAAATGCAAGGTCCTGCACCTGGGAAGAAGACCCTCTGTCATGACTGGGGAACAGGTCTGCTGAAAAGGAGCTGAAGATCTTGGCAGACAGGATGTGAGCCATCTCTGCCCTGGCAGGAAAGGCCAGCAGCATCTGAGAATCCAGGGAAATTATTAACCTCCACTATTCAGTGCTCACATGACACCCAGATCCTGTGGCAAGGTACCGGGTCCCCCAGCACAAGACTGATAAACTGGAGTCAGGTCAGTGAAGGACCACCAAGATGCTCGGGGGCTGGAGCATGCCCTGTGAGGAGAAGCTGAGGGAATAGTGCTTTTGAGCCTGGGGAAGAGGTGGCTTTGGGGACACAACAGCTCTTCAAACCTACAAGGTGGTCCCTGAGAAAACTAAAGCCATGATCCTCTCTAGTGGTACCTGGAGAGAGAACAAGACATGATGGACAAAAATGTAAAAAATAGAGAAAATTTTTCATTCTGAAGACAGCCAAGCTGGTCAGACATGTCAAGTAGTCTCTGTCCTTGGAGATTTACAAGACTCAGCTGGACACAAACCTGAACACCTGGTCTGATCTCAGATCTGAGACTGCTTTGAGCAGGACATTGGACTAGAAATGTTGCAAGGTCCATTTCCACTTCAGTAACTCTTGGATTCTTACTCAATGACACTGCCAGGTCACTTGGGTGGTCTTGCATGGTCTAGGCAGCTGTAATCTACTGAAGGCTTTAAATGAGAATACTGCATTGAACTGAAATCAGAGGGGACTGTAGCTAACAGATTTACTGGAGCACTAGGTTTAATACCTAATATCAAATCTGATCAAACGTGTCACAGATTTCATAAACACTTCAGTACCACCCACTCAAAGGAAAAAAAGGAGTAAGCCAGTTTCTGCTCACAGTTACAGTGACTTAAGTGTTTGCTTGTTCACATTTTTCATGTGCAAAGATGAGTACATTCACTGATGTCCCATAACACTAACAAATAAAATATAATGATACAGTGCTCAACCAAGGGAAAATGAACTGCACATGGAATTCATATAGCTCTCTTCTTGTTTATCTGTATAATTTATAAAATCTATAAAAATCCACAAACAAAATGTCTTAGCAAAAAGAAAAAAAAAACCCACAAAAAACTTTTTAATGGATTGAACCCTTGAACAAGAATAATTCCAATAATTCAATTTATTATTTAATCAAGGAATACAGAAGTCTGGATATGCTACCAAAACTTTTTAAAAGGCAAGTTAATAATGTTCAAGTGACTGACAATACAGCAGCATGATCCTTAGGTTTCATTTTGAATCTAATTTATTTAATCCAAAAAGCCCAACCATGAGCAAGCAAGGCAGTCATTTCCAGTTTAAGTAAACATTTGGAGGTAAAGAAACAACATACTACAGAAACTATAAATGTTATGGATTTTTTGCTTGATTTGCCAATCAAAAATTATTTAAAATACAAAGACATCAATTTTGTCCTATAATTATTTTTGTCAAGGTTACCAATTTTATACCTAGCCGACTGATTTTTTTTATGGTTATATTCTCTGCTGAAAAAATATTATATTTGAAATGAAAGACGATTATGGCATACCTGGAAAATTTACTTTTAAAATCTGTACATTATCTATATTAATATACATTATTATTATAACAAAGGTTATAAAGTTTATCTGAACTGTATTAACTTGGAGTGGATGCATATTTCCATTTATGTTTGTTGTGCTGGGTCATGAGTCTCCATACCACTAATAAACATGGTTTAAAATTATCTTTTTTGTCTATTAATTTTCCTTTTACATTGTGAATATTTCCTTTCTGTCTTCCTCCTCCTTCTACCTTTTGGAAGTTCTCCAAGTTGTCTCTATGTTTGAAATGCACATTTCTTCCCTAATTATTCTCTAACTCTCTGCTTCCTTCTCCTTCCTTGTTACACATTTGTCTCCCTTCTTATTCCAATCCATGACTTGACATTTGTTACTCTTAAAAGAGGACCTCATGGAATCTGTAATATCTCATGAGACATGAGGCAGAAACACACAACCTATTGAAAGAGGAATTGAAGAAGTTCAGTATGGGAGGGTGGCAGTCCCCACTGCACCTTAGATATCAGGAGTCTAGGAGTGATAGATGGAAGAGCAGTGCAATTAAACATCATCAGCAAAGAGCGGCTGTTGTGGTGGTGATGTTCAAGACAAGGAGGAGAAAGGCAATGTCATATTGTACAAAAAAAGTTACATATATATACATATACATGCATTATCATTGCTGTTATATTTCCCTTCTTTGTGTTGCTGCTTTCTGAGATGGAAAATCTCTATTATTCCTTTCAATGTATTTTGATATCAGAATTGATCTCTTTTTAAAGACTGTCTCCATTAACAACTGCATGATTTCACCACAGTCTGCATAATTAAGAAACTACTGTGACTATCCTAAAGTAATGAGAAATGTGCAAATTAAATTGACTGTGGAAAATGCTAAAAATTTCTAATTGGGAATGCATCCCCTTGGAATATGAAATCATAAAAGTACACAAATCAGGGCACTGTTTAACTTCACTCTAAGAACAAGACTTTAATTCTTTGCAAGTTACACAAAAAGCCAGATATCAAACTATCTTCAGAAGTCACACTAAAACTGTGATTCTGGAATTATATTCAAATACCAGAATATTGTATATATGTACATGTGCAATATGTATATGCTTTATATAAGGAGTTTTATATGCTTTATAAAAGCATATGCTTTTATAGGCTTTATTAGAAGAGTTTTACATATATATATACATGCATATAAATATACATATATACATACATACACACACATATATATACACACACATATATATAATTACAGCAGAAGATTTGTCTCCTGGACTGTAAAATGACAAAAGGTATCACTTCTCTGAGACTGAAATTAATCTTGTATCACATTCAAGAATTAAAGATGGCAACATCTATTTTTTTTAAAGGTGAGAAGTTTCCCAACTATATAACTTGGGATTAAAAAAAAAAAAAATCTATCAAGCAATCAAGGATAATATGCATAAGTGTCACAAATAATGAAGATATTTTGACAGAAAATATAAAAAATTACTAAGATTTAGTCAGTATAGGAAGAACTGATTTTTTTCTAGGGAGTGTAAAAAAAAGGCTACTTTTTATGAGGACTTAAAGTACTTATATGTCACATATAAAATACTATAGAAATACTGTATGCTTTCTCTTGAAAACATTGAAATAAACCAAGTTAGAGAAACACAGATGTTATTGGTCTGCATAAGTCACCATGTGTGACTTGTCTCAGACTGGTGGTTTCCAAAACAGTGACCTGCTGTAATTTTAAAACAAGATGTGTCTTTTTCCAAGTTTGATGTTCAGGCAAAAAGCTTTTAATCTTTGGGCCAGTTTTTTAGAATAGGTGGTCGTGCCCTACTGCCATGGGTGTAACATAAACCCTTACTTCTGATGGTCTTGTATTAGCCCAGCTCCCCAGGAGAATTTGGGATCATGCTTCAACAAAAATAAAGTGACAGGCACAAATCTGAAAGAAAGAAATACTGCCCAATACAGGTACACTGTTTAGGCCATACGATACTGAAATTTCACAGCAGGAATATAATTTGGTTCTAAAAAAGAACAACATGAGAGGGTTTGGGATAATATACCATGAACAGAAACCTTTTTAAACATAAAATTCTCAGAATAACGAGAAAGTTACAGCTCAGAATGGAAAAACACAATACAGCTCCACAGAGACACTTGCAAACAACTGCCCTGCACAAAAGACCTTAATCATATATGCTGTTCAGCTCTTGTTTTTAAGACCTCTAATAGTCATCTTTTCCTTTTTCCAATCATTAATATTCTATGAACATCTTTAAAGAAGAGGAAGATGAGATATCAGTGTGTACTGTCATAAACAAATTATCCCAGACTCTCAATAACTTCTCCACTTTCTGTTTGGGCATGGGGTTCTGGTATTCTGGCAGGTGCTACTGCTGATGTGATGGTCTAAAATATCTCAATTTCCCTTTCTTTCCATATGTTTTTTCCCTCAAAGGCACTGGGGATAACACAGATTTTGGCAATGCAGGGGAGGAGGGGGCAGGTCCTGTCCTCCCGAAGAAGAGATTTTGGTAGAGAGACCCTGGTGGTGATCCATGCTAATAAAAGGCAGGCAAAGAGTAAGGAAGGAGACATTTGTGGTGTGACCCAGCACTTACTTTACTAAAATGAAAATTACTTCTTGAAATTGTATTCCTAACACATTTTGGAGTATGTGCAGGCGCAGACATTTTGATTAGAATTTTGTGATCCCAAAAGGGAAAATTCTCCATGAGATGAAGCAGTACTTCAAAAATGCTTTTAGATTTTGAATTGTTTTCTTGGAGTTCGATGCTAAAATTCTAACTGTGGCCTCTGAAGTACCATAATTTGTGTCTTCTTTTGTAAGATCACATGCCATTTCTCAGATAAAATGCTACTATACCTGCAACTCTGCGAGTTCACCTTGTAATTATGTAATTTATTTTTCTTAGTTCCTTTTCCCCCCCACTTTTTAGGATGCTGCTATCTTTCATTATTTAAAGTACATTCAAAAGTACATTCAAAGTACATTCAAATCACATTTTTTGTGATTTATATTGATTGTGCTTTTATGCAATCATTCCTTTGTTCTCATGTCTGTGTTTCAGTGGTTGTCAATGTGCACATTTATTACACCATTAGCAGAAAATATTTCTCTTTAGGAGTAAATCCATATCTGATTTTTAACCTATTAATGTAATATTTGATAACTCTTCTTTTTTGTATAGTTGAAAGCCTGAATATAGTTGTTTTTTTCTTTGCTATCTATTCTCTAGACTGAATATATTAGCTGCTACTTTCTCCAAATACTCAATAAGTGTTATTAAACTATTTAAAGAGTGAAAAGTATTTTGAAATACATCCTTACCATGATATTTATGATTAGAGGAATTAAAATGAGTGAAAATGCATTTTTGCCTTTGCAAGATAAAATATGTTTCTGTTTCCAATTGCAAAACCTTAAATAATATTGTAATTTGATTCTCAATAATGATCAAATATTTGTGCTGAGCCACAAAGATCCTTACTCAAAGAAAATATACCAAATTATGCTACATGTAGCATAATGAATATAAGACTGAGGAATGAAGGCAGAAGGACAGTACAGTAAAAGCAGAGGAGTTCCCTGCATAACAGGATCATATTTTATCACAACTATGCTAATGTTTGGAAGGATAGATCCAAGTCAGGATTATTTATTATGCTATCTGGATAAATAGATACAACACATCTAAGTAGATAAATGACTGAAGAGATTCTTGCAGGCATCACAGAAGAACAGGCTGATCAGAAGGGCTTTAAAGAAAAGAGTAGGAGCCCTGTAGGTGTTTTAGAATGATGTAAAAGGAGATCATAAGGGAAAGAAGGGGTCATGGGAGAAAGGAGAAGAACTTGAGGGTAAAGTACCCACCTTGTGCCTGCAGAGTGTGCCAGCAGAACCACCACTGCAATCTGCACCTGAAGGATTGGCTAGTAGAATGGACAGCATACAAATGTGCATAATCCTAATGGCAGTGAAAAAGGGCACAAACCTTGGCAATGGCAAAGAGGAATTAGAACTGAAGGAGTAACAATAAATACAGTGACAAGCACTCATAGATTTTTAATCTGTATGACAAAAACAGAAAGAGAAAGAAATGGTGCAAAGGCACAGAATTATTTAATTTTCATGTTTTAAGAAGACAGCTGTGTCAAGGAAAATAGCTCTGGAGAAGATACAGTTTATTTCCAAACATTGCTCTCTGTAGTTAAAGTGTGCTGTCATATAGATACTCTACAGCTCCATGTAGTGACTTAGAGCTGTGCTTCACTTTCAGACTGATTATTGAGGTTTTTCACAGAAATGGTTTACTGGGAATGGAATAAAATTGTCCCCTAAAAGCAGGCATCATAAGTGACTGCCAATACGATGAAGATGAAATAGTGCCTGAAATAATGTTTGATTTGAGCATTCTTATTCTAAAGCAAAACATTACAAGAATACACAAATCTTGCAATGTATTTATTCTGCCATGGATGAGTAGTTTTCACTGTATGGTATTATTACAACTGTAATATTGACTTTCAAATAATTTAGTTGTTTTGGTTTTTTTTTCTAATAGGAGGACAGTGACCTACAAAGTACACAAAGAAAAGACTTCATCTAGGCCAGTCCTATTCCTGTGTTCTTTTAGGTCAAAAACCTGATCTTGTGAAGGCAAACAAGCATTTCCATACCTATCTGGACTCTGCAATCAAGTCTGCTTTGCTGCTGTAATGAGGATGAATTTATTCATCTGCTCAGTGAATCATAGGTGTGGAGTGAATGCCTGGTCTCTGTCCCAGCCCTTCTGTACACCTGCCCCAAATCTCTGGTTCCAGCAAGTAAGACCTCTTAATTGAAATAACACTGTTAAATAATCCAGAGCAAATTTTCATTTTTTTTAAAGCCCTGAAATTCTATTTCCTCTTTAAGTCAAATTCTGGACCACAACATGTCACACAGACTGAGCAATTTACTGAGCACTTAATTATCGAGTGTAAATTTTCTCAAGTGCCTCAATAATGACTAAAAACAAGTAAAGGTGTATCCAGAAAGAGGTTCAATTTAAGCTGAGTTTTATGAATTTAATATTGTTCTCTTGGCCAATTTAGATGTGGGTAATTCCTGTCTATATTGCTTTTGCAATTCTGCTGGAAAAGATGGGTTTCCTTTTTCACCTTTTAACATCTCTACTTTGCTGTCATGTGTCATCAATCTGTTGCTGCATTTTGACTCCAAAATGATCTTTGTTTATTTTTTGTGGCTTCATTTAACTTAGTGCTCATTAAATAAGGGGCCAATCCTTCATCTTCAATTCACATCTGTACTTTTATCCACATTTATGTTCTTTACTTATTCAGGCTATTCATTCATAAGAGTAAAGTTGAAAAAATAACCTTTGTAATTTAAAGCACTTACAGATGAACCAGGAATTGATGTTCTATAGCAGATTTCTAGGAATCTGCTAGGCAATCTCTTGGTTTTTTTAACCAGTGCTATAGAGCTTAGAGAAAGATTCAAGAAATTCTCTCTCTCTTTTTTCTTTCATAATGTATGTGATTTTCTCAGTTAGGTGTTTTGTCCAGATCTCACAGAGACTTGTTTGAGCCTCAAAACATGAAAATATGAAGCCTCAGGACTTATCATAATGTTTCTAAGTAGCAGTGGTAATAAAGATGGTAGGTCTTGTTTTTTATTCCCTTTTTATTGTATGACACAAGAAATAATGTCAGTCTGGTAATCTCAGGATTGTTCTCACTATATTATATCTTATGTAACCAATCACAAGTCTGCTAAGTTGGTATAAAAACATCAGAGCCTTGCTGGTTTATGTCCTTTTTTTTTTTTTTACTTTGCACTGGTAAACACATGGTAATAAAGGTGAAGGGAGACAAAGACCTTCCCTTTAGACAGTTTAAGTTTGGATCAAAATTGAAGTTCCTTAGGTTAATAGCCTAACACCCACTAAGCTAAATGCCTACTAAATTCCGTGCATTGGATGAAATTTCAGAAATTAATTCCATTTGGCTTAGAATACAAAATATGCATTTCTAACTTAAAAGAAGCAGAGCTCCTTTATAATGTGTATTTTTGGGAATTATTTTAGACTTGTTGTCAAACAGGCTCACTTAACTATTCAAAAAGCCTTGCAGTTTTCATTCTGCATCAGGAGAAAAAGCTTGAACAGTGAAAGGGTCAGGCAGAGAGGGAAGTGCATTAGTTGAACATGCCAAAGGGTAACCAACAGAGAGAGAAACCACTCATCCTTTTAAATTAAATTGCAGTGTGTGTGCTGTGTATTCTATATTCAGTGCTGTTCTTTTTATTGCTATTGAAGTTCTTTTCCAGTTCAGAGCCAACAGCAATAGGTGTAACTGATCTAGATTAATTTACACCGCATTTTATAAAATTTATTTTGATAAATAATTTTTTATTAAAATAATCTGTTTCAGCATATAATTATCAGCTGCAACGTTCTCCTGCAATATTACCAGTAAATTTCAAGTAAACTAGCTGCCTGAGAAATAAATAGAATTTAAGTTCTAAATAAGTAAAATATAAGTTCTACATCTTAAAACTTTGAGATCAATAGTTCTGAGGCTGTGGAATGCTCTAGTTGTATGAATACGATGTGAATTAAGCTACTGCCATGACTGATGAATTAAAATGCATTATTTATTATTTCATCTCAGTCTCATTTAAATCTTTGGCTTGTTCTGATTTGTAAGTTGAATTCTCCTCATTTTCCCCCAGTTACTTACTGACACAGCCTACAGAATTGCTTTTAGGATACTCTAAGGCAAATCTTCTTTTGCTTCAGTAGACATGGTAAATTCCTAGCAGAGTTAAAATAACAAATTTGTTTAAGAAACTTCAGTTTCTGAATTGATCTCTTATGCTTGAGATATATGCTCTGCTTTAGTACTTTCTAAATGTGTGTACTGATAAAAGACATGACTATGAAACCAAGTTAGGTACCATGTACCATGCTGTTAGGTACCATTTTAATATGAAAATGCAATTTGAGTTTGACTGTGAGGATGTGTTCATAATTCTCCATTTTTGGGTATTTTCTGAGGCCTTGAGCCCTGTATAAATTCCACAATATTTGGATTGGGAAGTATCAGAGCTAAAGGTCGTGAAGATATGAAAGTCCATAAGGTTCTGTTTCTATGCTATGTTCTGCCAGGCTGAGCTATGCTGAATGCTCTGCTTTGTTTTGGATGCTGTCTGTTGCTAGTACTGATGGATAAAAATGCTGTCCTTATACACCATCTCAGCACCAGGGATGTCTAGAGGAATGAGCTCTAAATTTAGTATAGGAGATTAATGAAAGCAGCTGATGGACTGGACTAGTATTTCTTATGTTAGAATAATGTTTGGCAGTGCCCATCTAAACATACATCTATGGCTTCAACAAAGTCTTATGTTAGGGTGTGGTAGTGTTGCAAAAGCTTTGAAAGCCAGGCTCTGACTATTGGGTGTGTATAAATGCTAAGTCCTAAAATAACATTAGTCAAGACTTAATATATTTTGTCTCATTTTTAAAAATTATGAGCCATGACTGATAAGTAATACCTAGAACTTCGTAATCTGTGATTGAAAGATCAAAACAGTGTAAAATAAATTCTTACTTCCTGTTCACAATAAAATTGGTGTAAATATGTATAGAGAGAAGGAAAAACCTATATTTCAAAAGTAAAAATGTTTTGCTCTTGAGACAAAGCAGGAAGGTCTTTGGAGCAGATTTGGATTCAATATTTTTATATAAGAAAATCATGAGTTTTCAGAGCAAAATTGGTGAAACAACACATTCAATGATTTTTTTGTTTCTTTGTTTTGTTTTTCTGTTATGAAAATTCTGGTCAGAGCCATGAGCATGACCAGATTCCTCCTGTGTAAATGACATTTAACATAGGATTGGAGAGAGCTGAGGTCAGATATTGAAACCCAGTTCAAGTATTTGATTAAAGAAAGATGGCTGATGGCAATGAATTTAGGATCACACTTATAGGTCAAAACCCAAGGCAGGGCCTGAGGGTAACTTATGCCACATGGCCATGGACAAACCTCTTTCTCCTGAAGTGGGCAGATTTATCAATATTGCTGGCTGAATTGACTCTGTGTATTTTGCCAGACTCCAAACCGTGTTTCAACATTTCTTAGCTCCAGAGAAAATTAAGGCAGGGAACATGCTAAAAACTAACCAGTGTAAGATGATGATAATGACTTGCTTGTTTAGCTAATGCTGATGTAGTGTCCTGCTTTCCAGTCTTCCCTTCATTTTCAGGGCTATAATTTTCAGAAGTTCAGCAAAATGTAAATATTTCCGCTCAATAGAAAAGGGCTGAGAAGATCAGCTCAACCTTTCAGTACAAACACTCTGAATCCCTGGGTACAAAGGCACTGGCAATAGAGCATCTGAGCAGGTGAGAAGAATTGTTATGCTCATTTTCACCACAGTAAGGTCAGTACTGGGAAAAGGGTATCAGCTTAGTTTTCCACAGAAGTTATAGAAAAATCTGTGGCAAGTCATCAAACGTCCATGTGACTCACCTCTCTCTTTTATTTAGTGCTCTTGCTATCCTTCTCTGCCTTTAAATAGCAGACAATACCCCAAGGTGCTTTTCCTTTCCTGATTTGCAGTGATGGTTACTCAGGCATTTGGCTAACATGGATGTTGCCTCTCTGATACTTCCCATTCCAGAGCTTGCCTGTTGGAGCAGGGAACCTCCACAGATGGCTGCCCTACAGGGCTGGGATGCATATGCTGTTTTCTTCTTTGAGTACCAGTGTCTTCAAAACCAAACACTCAGGACTGAAAGCACTTTTAGTTTTAAGCTTATAAGGCTTTTAAGGTTTAAAGTGATGCTTGAATTATAAGTTTTAAGCTTTTATATCTCTATATAAAATAATATAATTATATTTTTTAAGCTTTTATATGCAATTAACGTTTTTAATATAACAAGTTATATCATTTAAGCTGCTGCTGCTGCTGATGTAAGTGATCTTGCTCATAGTGAGACAATGTTTTCTAATTAGGCTTTAGATGCTACTTCCAGAGATAAGACCACATCTGAAGCTGCTTTTTAAGACTGGGTATCTAAATATATTCAAATTATTGAACCACGTGTGCATTTTGGTTGCACAACTTTTAAAATATTTCCTTACTACTAAGTAATAAGATGTGAAGATGCTTTCTTAAATTGTTTTTTCTTCCAAGAGGAATTTGTTTTGATCTTTTTACACAAGTTGCAAAAATTTCAGGCTTTAAATTTCTTGATATACTGGATAGCAACAGCTCTCAGAAGACATCTCTTTGATTCTATTTTTCTTCCCAATTCGTTATTACAGATGCTATGTAATGTTACAATTGCCAGTCAAACTTAAACGAAATTCAGAATAATTAATCAGATAATATTCTCAAGCTTATTTTTTTAAATTTAGTCCTTCAGAATTTGAGCTATGTGGGTTCATGATCAACCAATACAAAGGCAACATTTTTCTGTAGCTTTTTTTTCCCCAGTACATATTGTGGAATTTGCAATTAAATGAAGGCAAAACGATGCTGTTCAACTTCTCATGGAGTTTTATCAATTCTTTTGGTGTACAAAAGATGAGCTACATCTTACTCTGGCAGTTTAAAGGCATATCACTCTACATAGACAGGAACAGCACAGAGTGATACAATGCTTTGTAATCCTTAGAAGAAAACCTGTCATTTTGTACTATAGCAAAGCATACTAAGAATCATTTAATTTACACATTGCTGATACAATGACACAGAATAAGGCTGTAGCATTTTACCTGCACTTCTATAAATCTGAATTTTCAGCTCTTTTAAGATGGGTAGGATTTTGGTGGGATTGTTATAACTGTACATCATGATAAGAAACTAATCCCTTTCACAAAATTCCCATGCATGCACAAGAACCTTTTAGCCAGCTGTTTGAGAAATGTTTTTGTAAGGTACAAAACATGAAAAGGCATCAACTTAGAGGTGTAGCCCAGGCACTCAATTTTTGAAACAAAATATTTGAATGAGATTGGGACAGGAAGAGTATTCCCCATCCAACAACATGATGCTGCAGACAACTATGAGATATTCCTTCCATCCTCCTGTCTCCTTTTCTCTCAGGATCATGGAACTATTTATATATCCATATCTATATATCTATATCTATCTATACATAATCCATCTTCCACTAGCATCTTGTCACAGTTCTCTGCACTCAATAGGAGAAATTGATTTTCATCATGAAAACAAAATGAAGCTTCCTCATAAGTAGTATCCAGAATTTATTCATATTTTTAAACCACATACTTTTCTTGAACACCATGTAATACATATTTCTGACAAGAAAAATTGTTTTGAGGTAAATGTCTCAAAGGAAGTTCAGTCATTTCTGACCACACAGCCTACTGTACACAGAATAGCTAAAGAAGACAAAAGAATTCATTGGTATTCTAGTGATCTTCTAGACAGACTGCACACAAATCCCAAAGGTTAATTTAGAGCTAAATTAATTAAGATAGCACGTAATTAATAGCACAAAAAAATAAAACAGCACATTTTCAGGACAGTGACAGGACAAGGGACAGTGGGCACAAATTGAGACAGGAATTTCCATCTGAATATGACAAAAATCTTCTTTATTTTGAGGTTGACAGAGTTGCCAAAAGAAGTTGTAAAGTCTCCTTCTCTGGAGTTATTCAAAACCTGTCTGGCTGTGATCCTGTGCAACCTACTTCAGCAGATGGATTGGACCAGGTGATCTCCAGAAGTGCCTTCCAGCCCTAACCATTCTGCAATTCTTTGACTATGATAATATACAAGATAAGGCTATGATCTTTCCAGAATTTTTCAGTCTGAACAAAGCATTAGTTCTTAAGTTTGTTCTTAAAAAAAACAAAACTTATCTGCATCACAATATATACAAAATATTTAAGAAAGCAAAGAATAATGAATTTCTTATGCACTTTCATTCCTGCTGAGTTATATCATTCAATCATCAGTCCTTTCCTTCTATTTTTTCAGCCACCTTTTCCTTAATCATAAATAAATGCAAAGGTGTAAATGATTCATTAGTTCAAAGCCAGCTAGGGGGAGCAGGGAGAAAACATGAGAAATACTATTCAGATGGAAAGGAGGTATTCAGGTCAGAAAAAGGGTAAAATAGACCAGTGATGAAAATTACAGGAAGGACAGCCATTGTTTATAGACATTAGAATGCCACTCATTTGAGTACTTGCATCTTTCCATTAAATGAAATGACATCTTAACAGAACCCATTGCATCCTATGCAGGAAAGCAAAAATGATAAATTACTGAATTTTTAAAAAGCAGAAAGCACAGTTCAGGAATATTTGATTACTTTTTGTTTTAGGAGTATCGGGAGTCTCCATTGGTTGGCGCTGACTGACCAGGCCAATCAGGACACATGGTGTCTTCAGCCATAAGTAATAATTGCTTTTTTCCATGCTTGTGGTCCTGAAACAGACATTGATCACTTCATAGCTTTTAAGGCCAGGAGAGAACACTCTACTCATTTAGTCTGACACATAATGTGACATAGGAGGTAAAACACCACCAATGACATCCATATGAAATCCAATAGTTTATGGTTTAATACAGTACATCTCTGGAAAGAAACCCATTATTGATTTTAAAATGTTGCATGATGGACAGAAAATCTACTACTTTCCTTCATAAAGTGGCCCAATGGCTATTTTCTCTCACTGGTAGAAACATGTCTCATATTTCCACTCTGAATTTTTCTATCTATAAACTGTAGGCAGTGAGTTTTGTTATAGCTATAAATAACATGGCATCCATTAGCCCTCTCCTACTGCATCCTAGCTTATTATTATGTTATAGGTCAGTCTCTTTATTTCCTCCCCATGGATACACTGTCCCCTTGAGTATTTGCCTGTGAGGGGGCCTTTGAGTCCCATGATTCATTCTGAGTAACAGCTAGAAATTGGGTTTTCAGACTACTGCTTGAAACTGGGAACTAGTTCATGTGTGGAGACAGTATAAGGTTTTGAATCTTACTAACCACTCAGCTGGATATGTAAAAATAATTTTAAAAAATATCAAAGAATCTTATGAAGATGATGGTGGATCTTGCAATTTTATGTCTTAATATGGAAACAGCCCCTGCAGATTGGCAAATGGGACAGCACTTACAGATGGCTGGATACGAAGCAAATAAACTATATTTAAGTTATGTAGTCTGAAGGGGCTTCCTTGTCAGTCTGAACTATCTAATGGTCTGCAGAAAGAGAGGTTCCCAGGAGGAAAGAGGTAAGAGAGTGCCAAAATACATGATGTTTTCTTGACCATAACACCTACAGCACTAGCAATATCTGTATGTAACATTGCTAGAAATGCAAAATATGTATTTTTTTATTTAGGATAGGAGACTCTTTAAATTTAAAAATGTGGTTTGTTAGTGTGTAGTTAGCAAGGTTAGTTAGTTTGTTAGTTTGTTCCTTGGTCTTGGGTTGTCATGTTTTTATTATCAAGTGTTAAAAATTAGGTCTGAACTTGAAATATTCTTAGGAACCCCACAGATAAATGCACTGGCTAATTTTATGTCCTTTCATGTTCCACAAATGTATTGTAGAAGCCCTATTTGACTAGGGCCAATGAAGTATTCTAGATATGGAAATTAGTTTCTAGATTCTGAATATTCTTTTTTCTGAGCAAATTTTTCTCTCTTCTTTCAGAACAACCCAATTTCCAGTATAAGCTGCTCTTCTCCAGCATCTCAAAACCAAATGAGACAAACCAGATTTTCTGGATTGTTCTTATGGCACAACCTAGTTTCCACAGAAGGCAATGGAAGATTTATCAATTACTCTAATGGGAGATTAAATGACAACCTTGACAAAAAAATCTAACCATAACTAATCAGCTTTTGTGTCAATGTTTACTCTGCCAAGTTGAGCTGTACTGAGGAGCCAACCTAAAACAACAGGATACCTGATATTGCAATTACCATCCTGTCTGTCAAAAGCCCCTCTTTTTTGACAGCAATGCCATGATTTTGTCACTTGAAACCTCTTTAATTTGCTGTAAGAACTCATAGATGGTGTTCAAGCAGTTGGTGATGGAAACAGTTCTGTGTTTGCAATGGACATCATAAATAAAGAGTTCCTAGAACCATGAAAGACTAATTTTAGGATTTTTTAAACCTTATTTTTGCAGCATAAAAGCATCTAATCTGGGCAGTAGTGCATGTAAACTTGTAGTCCATGAAGGCAGGTGGTAAACCATGTGACTGACCTTATTGCCTTCCATATTAAAGTGAAAGGACCTGTGGGCAAGGATAGAGCAGTGGATGCCACTAGCATGGGTTTTAGCAAGGCTTTTGATTGTCTCTCTCAATGCTATTGTATGCAAGTGAGGACTTTATGACTGAGTAGAAAATCTAAGCGTAGAAAGATGACTGGAGGGTTAGACTGAGGAGCGGGCATTTAATCTGTCATACTCTACATGAAGGAGAGTAACAAGGGATCATCACAGGGTCTAACTGGGTACCCCTTCTCCTCAACACTTTTGTCTGTGACCTGGAGGAGGTAATTCTCATCCCTCAACCCCCAAAGGCCAGGAAAGGCATCAGTAACTTGGAGACAGCACAGCAAGGGCAACCAAGGTGCACAGTGAGCTGGAGCACTTGTCCTTTAGGAAGAGGTTGAAGGAGCTCAGCAGGAGGAGAGGCAGCTTTGGGGAGACTGAACAGCAGCCCACTGTTAGCTACTTGTGGTCATTGAGAAAGTGGAGCTGGCCCTCACAGTTGTGAGCAATGGAAGGGTGAGAGACAGTGGGCATAGCTTGAAACATGAAATGTTCAGACTAGATGTAAATAGAAACAGTGGAATAGGTTGTGTGGAGAGGTTGTGCTGTCTCCATCCTTGGAGGCTTCCCAGGTGCAGCTGGATAAAGCCCTGGAAAACAGTGAGTTGGATGATAAATGTTCTGAGGACTCTTCCATCCTTGATGCTGTGATTTTAATTCTTCATAATAGCTAATTGTCCCCCACACAGGCTGCCTAACTGCTATGGAAGGAGCCTTTCTTGGGTTAAGAGGCTTGGTTTTTAAGGTGCCAGTGAAACAGGAATATCATCCTATCAGGGAATGTAAATAGTGGTAATAAATCTCCATTTATTACCACCATTTACATTCCCTGATAGGATGATATTGCTAATCATAATGCTAATCATAGCACGGGACTCTTAAATGACAAGCCACTTCTTTAATCTCACCCTTGTAGTAGTGACCATGTCTTTTCCCCTGGAGAAGCCATTTTCTGTAAATTCCTGTCATAGGTATTTAGATATTTTCCTCCTTCATCCACACATTCATACACACACTAACCATGAAGCCACATTCCAGCTAGCTTCTGAGCTGTATTTATGCCAATTTTACTTATCTCAAAGAGCAGAAGGTTACTCTAAGTCCCTATTTGTGCTTGGGGATGTGAGATACAGAGCAATGTTGCTGTCCTGCTTTCTATAGACACTGGACTCCACATTTATCATAGAGTCTTCCTTGAAAATTGTCCTTCTGCATCTCATTATAATCAGATGAAATAGCTAAGAACCATGGTTCTGCTGGTCATGCTTTATTCAAGCAGTGCCTATTTATCTATTATAGCTATGCTTGCTTCCAAAGCAGTACTTGCCTTCAGGTCCAGTACTCTGCTAGATGTCTCTGATGAGCATTTGGCTTTTAGCTCCTTACAACTATGACCTATTCATTAACTAATACAATAGTAGCTAAATTACAAATTCAATGGCCTTTGGTACCATGAAAGACAAGTGTCTTAAGCAACAGCAAAGTCAATAATAGTTTAAAGGTATGTAAAGTTATTATCTGGAGTACAGATGTGAGAGGGGAACTGATAGTCTGAAGGGTAAACTTGATAGCCTAGGATAAATTATACATGCCTAATTACTAGATAACTATTTTTCTACCACTATTAAAATGTAGGATAAAAAGATATAAAATAGAAATAACCTTGAAGATCTCTGTAGAAAGGTTGGCTGGAGGAGACATGCAGCCTGCTTGATCTTCTTTACACTCTGAAATGAGTAGGGGGAGACTGAAGAGCAGGAGATGTCTATAACAATATAAAATCCTTCAAAGAAAATATATGAATATGAATTGGAAACTATTGTATGTGTCTTAAGCTTCTTATCTTCATTCAATTTTTCATCAATTATAAAGTTAGTGAATTTAATTTGTAAATAATCAGTGAATCTTTCATTTACATGATTCTAGTTGCATACATTAACAAATTTACACAGCTTTGAAGAACTCTGTCCTTTCTTGTTTTTAACCTCCCAGTCATGCCATCTGGTTCTGTGCAATGGCTGCTGAAATAGTTCTTTTCCTTTCTAAGGTGACCTTGGGTTGACTTCACATTTCACATAACTGATTAAACTTAGTGGCAATTATTTTCAGATATTTTAACATACTCTGAGTCTTTTCTCATGTACTTGCCAGAAATCTAATTTTAAAATGAATTTGCACATGTAACATTTTCGCTATTTGCTTTAAGTGTATAATTATACTGGTACCACTGTGAAGACACCTCCAGTGTGTCCAAAATGGGTGTAAAGACCTGCCAGCAAATGTACTCAAGATGGTAATTTGGGCATTATCTTTCAAATGTACAGGTGTTGATGAAACAAGTGCAAGAACGCAGTCTTTAGAATTAGGCCTGTAGAAATAGATATATTCCAATAGGTAAATGTCTTGAGTACTCTAATGTGCAAAGTGCCATCCTGGTCATTTATTCCATGTAGAAATTTCTTTGAATCTTTGCCATATGATGAGGCAAGCCCAATTCAGCAGGCCTGTTGAAATACCAAATAAAATTCAAATATCATTCAGGCATTTTGTTTCAATGATTTGATTTTGTATTGTCATTTATACTCAGAAGTTATTATAAATTAATTAAAAGACCATCTGAAACCCCTCAGGTAATTTTCAAACACAATGAGAATTTCCCTTGTACGGATACTGCTGTTCCTGTCATTCTGTGAAGATATTTTAATCAGATATATTAATTTTTCTCCACTAAAATGGAAGGGGAAATAGATGATTATGGTCTGTCCCTGCTGTCAGTAATGCATAAATCTACTGGCATAAGTAGGATGCACAGGGTGTAAGTCAATGGCACAAGTCCAGCATATTATTTCACTTGAAGTATAGCAGGCTGTAACAAAGCAAAAAGCCATTCTGTGTAGGCTGTCATGTGTAAGAAAGCCAAGACGCAGAAAGATTTATTTAACACCTTTGGCAATTAATATACATATGTGTTATGATAGCTCATGGAAGCAGTTGGCAACAGAACCCTCTAAAATAGCAGTTCAGCTGAGATGCTCAAGGATACAGGAAACCCACTGGTGACAAAGGATGTCTGTCTGAAAGCTGCCTCTTTCTCCACATTTCTCTGTTAGTCTTACTACTTGAGTTGTCTGTTTTATGGTTTTGTGCAAGTGAGACACACACCACTTCTCCTTTTCTAGGTAATTTTGGTCTTAGATGCTCAATACCTTTCTGTTCTTATTCATGGGAAGAGTCTTTTGCTGCTTTGCTGCCCATGATGACTTGTCTGTATTAATAGCAAGCCATTGCAAGGTGGATGAGCCTTATTTTAATTTCATTTTACCAGTAGGGAGACAAGGCTCTAACTGGTCAACAGTGACTTTTTAAGATTTTAATGTCTTCCTATAGGTATTGGTCTCCTGGTAGCTGATAAAAAAAATGAAAAGGCATTGCCCTCTGAGCTGCCACTGTTCACAACCTATGAAACTCCCACAGAAGCCACACATTTCAGTTTCAAATGATATGCTGAAACATGTCTTCTGGATGTCATGATCCAGAAGATAATATACATTCAATTCTTCTACTAAGGCAGAAAAATTCTGGAGCAAATAAAAAGGGATGACCATTTCTTAAAATACGTCACCAGAAATCAGGAGACCTCACTAATCACTTTCATTTGAATTTTTCCTTCTGTACTATTCTATTTTCCATAGGTTTGGCCAGTGGAAGTAATTATTTAGGAATGGCTCTTCTAGAATGGCAAAGGATAAGGAATCTCTAGGAGGTTGCAAACTAAGCTAGAAATAAAGAAGTAAGTTGTATTTTCATTAGGGCTTATCTGTAGTTTAGGGGAAGCTCTTCATATCTTTGCAGAAAGTCACTTTTTTAAATTAATTCCCAATAAATTATAATACTTCTTGTTGAATCGTGTTTTCCTGCCATGGCTGTTGGAATTTATAATCTTGATAAGGGAGATACAAGTAGAGTGAAAAATGACAAAAAATATCTCAGTTTGCTTATATGCTTTGCAGTTTTGTACTCTTCAGAATCTATTTTTTTTTAGGGCAGCAATCCAAATGTCTCCTGTTACCCACAGTAAAATTTAAATGGTGGCTTTAGTGGGCTACTCTATAGAAGTGTCACTGCTGACTTGGGCTTTTTTATCCTGTTTTCTGTTGCTGTACTGAAACTGCAGAAACTGAGCAGAGAATTGAGGAGAATAGAAGAGAAGTGGGCTCACTTTATAAAAGGTGATCACATCAACTAACATAATTTAGTGTTTGAAGGGACAATTATTGCAGTGCAGGTTCTAGGCTCTCATGTAATCTTCAAGATAGGCTGAAATATTTCTAAGGTTAAAGTATTGCAGATAGCAAGCTTTTTCAGGACAGTTCCTGTGGCTGAATTCCATGCTCACTCAAAATTGAAAATACTGTACTGTACACTGGATGTCAAGGTCACAACATTTTTGCTTCAATGACCCTTTATCCACTGGCTTTTAAAATTAAGAATGTCATTATCCAACATGGACTTTGTAACCCATGTGTTTAAAACGAACGTTGGGAGGAGTGTGTTAAAGAGCCAAAAATAAAGTAAAATAAAGCAAATATCCCATATCTAGAGACCGACAAATTAAATAATTGACTAATGATTATATTGTTTGAATTTTTTCCCTATCTAATCTTTGCAAATATGTTTCTTAAAATTTTTGCAAAATATCTTGGTTTAGTGCCTGTCTCAACACCCACAAGAAATCATGGAAGAAAGACATGAGCGTCTTATAGCCAGATTTGAGACCACAGGGCTTTTTGACCAGTCAAACACAGTTGTAACCTGTGGAATATACAGTTGTTTTATCCTTTACTAAAGATAAGGAAAGGACCTACAAGATGCAATCAATCCATAATAAATGGAAGAAAAAATCAAAAGAAATCTCTGTTAACACACGAGAATATTTTAAATTGGATCTGAACTGTCAGAATCCCAGCTTTCTATTTAACTGTCATTTGGTTTTCCTCAAATAAGCAGGAGATTGATACTTTAAGAATGCCAGTTAGAACTGCTACAATGAAGTATGACCTCTTGTGTGATCATGGACAAGAGCATTTCCATGTATGTCTGTCAAGTTTATAGCAAAATCAGCTGAGGAAGTCCAAATTCTACTGCTAATAAATATTCCCACTAGATACCCTGGAGAGAGACAAAGAAAATGAAAAAAGAACAGAGAAAACCACATATGAAGAGAAAAGGAAAAAAGAGGCCACACAAGAGCACAAAGTGAGAGGTAGATTTGAAAGGGAAACAGAAAAGGGAGGGGGATGGAAAGGTAATGAATACATGTTAGAAACAGGAAAGCTTTTGATAACACCATACCATGAGCTTGCATTTGTTCTTTTCCCTCATAGAATATTTAAAAGTATGACCTGTGGAATTGCAGATGAAAACACAGGGATGAATGATACATACAGCACAGCATACTTAAGCCCACAATTAATGATTACTGTGGAGTGATGTCATTATGGGGCTCACAAGCATTTCAGAGGGATACCAACCTGCAAAGAGTGAAGAAATGAAGAAAAGAAAGTGCTCGAACGAGGAATTCAGTTAATTATGTCTTGCAGAAGGCAAACAGATGAGAACCCTTTCATTTTTAAAAGCTCAAATACTTTTTTATCATTTAATCACAAAAAACAGCACTGGAAGAAGGCAATACTTCCAGGCTGAATCAATTCAAGTACAGTTTATTCAATTGGAGACCATTCTCTTACCATTATTAGTAAGAGAAATTAATTTTTAAGAGGCAGTTTAACATTCTCAATTACTCAGAGGAACTGAAAGTATAATAAGGAGCTGGTGGAATACAACTCCTGTAAAGGAAAAGTTACTTTCAAAGGTTAAAGGCATATAATTTACAATAAATTTCTTTCCTTGACTGTAGCTGAAAGTCACAATGTGCTGAACTCTCCCAATGCTCAGACTACATAACATACTGATTCACATTTTTTTCCCTGGCCTTGAAATTGGTCCATCACTTTACTCCTTTGGAGCTTGTGCTCTAATGTGACATGCTGGAAAATCTGCAATAATGAATTATAATATCTATAGCAGTACTTAAAATACAGTCTCAGATTATAATCTTAAGTAAGCAAGTATTGGGTCATCCTAAAAGTAATTTTTATTGCTCTTTCAGAGTGAGATATTAAAACAAAAAATTGTAACAAAGTTTTTTTCATTTTTAAAATGTACTTTCTGGCAGGCAAAGGCTCCAACTGAAAAAGAGTTTATTTTTATATTTGGAACAATTTAAGTGTCTGCACTAAAATTTAGTGAGTGGGTTAATGACCCTCCATTTGAACCTCAATTTCATACACTTCAGTTCTTGCATTTAGATAATTTTTCACCTTAACAAATCAACAAATAATTTAGCTTCCTGGGGAATACAGTATCAGAGCAAAATCCAGTAGGCTTTAAGTGAGATATGTTTTAACTTTCTAAATAATACTTTTGTTTTGCAAAGCTTGTAGAATATCACGCTGCTAATGAGACCTTGCAGTTTCAGTGGTATCACTTTGTCAGTGCAAACCATTTTCTTATAATTTATGTTTTCTCAGCTGGTTTTTTTGGTTAACAAAAATGAAATGGCATTGCTCAATTTTTTCAGCTTTCAGTGAATGCTTTTTTACTTTGCAGTAGTCATTTTTAATTTTTATTCACAACACATCCTAAAGTAGACTGGGAACTAATAAGAGACCTTTGCAGGACTGTGAAAGAATTATGGACCTGACTGTCCTTGCCTAGCTGCCCTAAACCAACCCACAGCCCAGGATCCCAGTTTAGCACCCTTCAGAGGTGCTGCAGGGTCTCCAGCCCTGTTCCTGACCCCTTATTTTGATTTCCTGGCTTGTCCTTGGCCCTGAATTGTTACCTGGTTTTTGGCTGGTGTTCATCAACCTGTCATCAGGGTCTGTTGCCATCACCACCCTGCTTGTAGGAAGATGCTGGCCTGGGCATCACCCTGTCAGTGAGCTCACACCTTTTGGGCCCTGAGCTGGGCACCAAGAAGACAAAAGATCCAATGGCCCCCAGAATTCAGCTCTGCACCCAGAGCTTCCCCTGCCTCACACCTCCTCCAGTGTTTCCACACCCACTGAGAAATGGTTTGTCCATCTGATGCATCTAATACTGCCTGCCTTTACCCAGGGGACAGCAGGTGTCAGTCTGTGGCAGCACCATTCCCTCCTGGCTCTCAGGAAAGGCTCTAAACTGAATTAACTCCTTAGTGGAATCAATGGCTGCCTGTGACTGAGCCACAAACATTTACAATGGAAGAAAGCTCAGAATAGATGGCTGTGGATGATGTACTTGCAGTGCTTGGAGCAGAGGGTAGAAAGTAATAATGACTATGGTAAAGGGAAGTGAAGTTGAACAAGGAAATTGGGCTATCTGTTCTCAAGAGGTCCCTTCTCATCTACAGGATTCACTGATTCTGTACAAGAAGATACTCAAGTTTGCTCCAAAGTGAAAGAGAGAAATAAAACCAGAATTGACCAAACTGCAAAAGAAGTTGAAGGTTGTTTACTTTAGCCTACAGTTTTGTACAAAACCTCACTCTCAGGATTGCATCTTTGATATAAATAACATATACAGATAAATAGTGATTTAACTCTAATGGAAAGGTGAATGTAAGGCTAAAATTAGTGCCTCAATTCATGCATTACAAGTGAGAGGTATAACATTTTAGGTACTCAAAGCTTAATTTGATGATTTTCAAAGAGAAGCATTAATTTTGTGGTGCTTGAGATGACTTGATTAAATCCTGGAACCACTGAAGTCTGTGTAAGGTTAGACACTGGCAGAGCTTTGCATAATTTCCTCTCTGCAAGAGAGTAAATAATTTACTGTGTAAGAGTCATTACACATATCTGTTGGAATTCCTATAGTGCATCTGCAAGTGTTGTAGTGAATCAATTCCTCCCATTCCCCTTCACTTGCAAGTTGTCTTACTAGTGTATGCATCTTACCTGGCAGACAGTGTGCTTGCTGATCTACTCTTTTCCATATTTTTTTCATATTTTCCATTTTTTCCATATTATTCTTTTCCATAGCCTCAGAAAAGTTTGGGCCTAGCCTGTACAAATTCCTGTGTCACCACTAAGGCACCATCAGCACCACAATATTGAGTAATTAACTGAACACACAGCTTAGAGAACTCAGAAGTGAAAAGAAGCACTGCGGCTGCATGATGCATCCAGATTCTTCCTCAGCAATGGCAACTCTGCCAGGTCTCCTCAACCACTCAATAAAGCCAAATGAACTGAATCAAATGGGTATTGGAGACCCCCATGTAAAATTCTGCAATTCTGACCTAGGAAACAGAGGTGAGCCCCTAAACTCTGCAGTCAAAAGGGTAGGTCTGTATTCCCAGCATGCTGCAGAGCGTGCAGAAACGCTCAGAGAAGCACACTTAGCTGCACACTTTGGACCTGTCCACATGGAAGTGCTGTCCAGTTCTGGCCACAGCTCACAGTCTCAGCTACTCCTACACAATGAGATACTGAACAACTTGCAGTGCCTGCAGTGGAACCCACATTAGAAGTTATAGTCTATTCAAGATGACAACATATGAGCCAGTGACAGGAAAAGTAGAAAACTAGGACAGTTTGGATTCACTCCTGGTAAGATGTGATATGCTTCACCTCTCACCACTGACTGGTCTAAAGAAGGAATTATGACAGAGCTGACTTCCTTCTAATGCAGTTTGAAAATCCCATGCCAGGGGGTAAGACATGATGAGAAACAGAGAAATATTCCATGTAAGCAAAATAAATAGGCAGACAAATTAATAACAATTTCCCCCACCCAAATAAAAATATTTAGAAAACTGTTTATATTTAGAATCTACTGCAGACCTGCTATTTCCATCAAAAACTTTTTCATTATGTCAGAAAATTGAATTCTGGCAGCAGAGCAGATCACAGAGTGAATCTCTGACTGCTGATGAATTTTCAATGTACTTGTCTTGAATATTCCATACCTGAGACCATCAACTGTCTTGGTGTGGACAACTCAAGACAGTGGATTTTTTTTTTACTGTCTCCAGTTTATATGTATGAAGAACTAATTTGTGTTTCCAACTGAAATGTCTATTCTTTTCTAAAAATAGTGCTTATAAACCATAGACTGCAAGTGACTGACTGCAAATATGAACTTTCAACCAGAGATGGAAGTTTCATCTATGTATAGAATAATAGAATCATAGAATATTCAAAGTTAGAAGGGATCCCCATGCATTTCCCAAAACTTTTTGCTGAGCACAGCAGTAACTTTGATTTCCTTCTGTTCCATTTCTACTGGCTGCTCTCTGTTCCTAGTCTGTATCTACATGCTGTAGTTGTTAACTGCTGCTGTCTCAGTCCCTATGGAAATGGAAATAAACTGAGATGATACTGAAAGGTTGCTAGGAAACAGTCAGATGATGGTGATGAGGAGGACAGTATCCCTTATTCAGGATATTTCTCTACAGTTTTTCAATCTAGATGGCCTTTGACAATTTACCAATTATAGGTGCTGCTAAAGAATTGCATTAAAAAAAAAATCAGGAATGCTTTTCCCACCTGCACTTAGGAAGACAAATGCAAAATTTTTTGGACAAGATTTTGATGCTTTTCTTAACTGCACATGGAACAACTCTTAAAATTTATTCTAACTCAGGCTGATGCAGAGTGCAGTAAATTATCTGACAAGTTATATAGCACACTTATTATACTTCATATATCTCTTTATAGCATACTCACAATGAATATTTGAGTGCTTTCCAGTAGTGCATTAAGTAATGTGACTAATGCTTGTTACATGTTTATTCTTTCATTCCTCTCCCCAGGGGAAGATGTGTCTACTGTGTAATGTTTTGTTATACAACATATAATGCTTGTCTGACTGTTTGTCTAAATGTTTATGTTGCAGAAGGAAAGGTTAAGAAAATCTAATTTGAACTTGGAAAGGAGGATGGCACTCAACTTGTTCCGGACCTTGCCTCCTGCATGAGTCGATTTCTCAATCTCAGACTGGCCCCAGCAAAAACACTGTTTTCTATTTAATAAGATTTATCGTCCTTGGAAAGGTTTTCCTTTGCCTGTAGAACAAAATCGTCAATCACTCCTTTCATTCTGGGCCTTCAGTTTAGATACCCTGGGTGCTGGTCACAAAAAACCACAGTGTAACTTTAGAATCCAATTCAGTAGCTGTGAGGCTGGAAATCACCCTCTGTAAACCACAGCAGTTGTTTGTCAGCTGGAAGAGCTTGAAATCCCCCACTCCTCCCTAGGCTACTACCACAAAGATTGTTCCTCTTGCCACATACCCTTGCTGTGACCTGCCAGGGTGACCAGGATTGACTTTCAGCAACAGGGTTTTCTGATGGCCTGTGTTTTGGGAGCAATGCTTGCTTGTACCGGAAGCTTCTGAATAGGAAAAATACAAGGATTGGCAGTACACAGGCCCCAACAAGAAAATCAGATTGCTGGTGGAAAAAAAAAATAGGTGGAAAGGAAAAGAAGGGATTTGTTGTCTGGTTTATTTTGATATATTGCAGAAAACTATTGAAAGAAATACCTTTGCTAAGTTTTCAATACAATGCAGAATTGTTTAATAATTAATGAGATCTGTAGTGAGCTGCAAGCAAATTTGTAAAAGGGAGGTATAAGAGAGATATTGATTTCAGTTTTATCTTTATTTTATTTGTACTCTATAAATTGTAAAATTTCATCATAAAATGCTTACTTCACTCTTTATGGCATTTTTATACTTAAGTTGTACTACTGCCATTACTGTGTATTTTATATTTCATAGCACATAATGTTTCTCATAGCAATAACAATGTCTTTCCTGGTAACAGTCAGTATCATAAAGAGTTCTGAAGGTATGGCATAACTTCTGGAGATGAGTCTTACAGCAATCAGGACCATGTGCCCAGGCTAAAACATCTGGAATGGCCATAAGGCTCAGTATTTGCATATTAGCAAAACTGAAAACAAAAGGTTTCAGCAGATGCTAGCAAATTCAGTGAAAAGACTACCTACATGCAGCAATGAGTGGATCAGTGCTCATTAATACATACTGCTCTTATTTGTCTTCATTTTCAGATGGCAAACAGCTTCTCATGGTTTTATGTTGCTTTTTTGGTCTTTTTTCCTTTGCAACTTGCAATTATCTTTAAAAGACAAAGGAGAAGGTAATGGATCAATCAGGTTTTTACAACTATTTTTCAGGAGAAAAGTTACGACTACCCTAAGAGATTAACACTTTTTTTCTTCTCTGCTCTTCCTTTATCTTTTAATAGATATTTTAGTTTGTCAAAACTGTATCTGAAATTCTTGCTTTTCTGAAAGGATATAAAAATAAACCTTTGTGTGCTATACTATACTACAGAAAAAAATAGTGGTTTTTTTATGTCCTATGTTTATAAAAATATAATCAATGAGATATATAAAGGCAAATTAAGATTCCTTTGCATGCCTTCTTGTACCACTAAATGCATTTTTATGTTGGCAGATGTTTTCCTCTAAGATGGAAGTTTTTCTCATCTCATCAGTAAGTTACAAGTAAATCAAATGATGACAGTGAAGGACCCATCATTCCCTACAGTATAGCAGATGGGTCCCATGCTTTAATTAAATAATGTTGCTGCGGGCACTATGAGTGAACAGAGGTGTTGAAAACTTCAGTGCTACAGAAATCGCTGCCATAGAGCAAATGCAAAAGTGGCTACTTGGGGAAATATGTAAGAGGAAAAGTCAAAAGTACTCTACCTTCAAAAAAAAATTGGAAATCTGCTGCTGTCCTTCTTACCTGGCTATCCTCTTCTCTGATCCTCTTTATACTTAACTGCATTCTCATTAGAATGAATGAAAACAAGTTTGTTTCAGTCCTCTCCTGTTTCTCAGTTGATTTATACCAGTTGTAACAACACAAGTCTCAGAGGACTAATCCCATAAAAATCTATCAGCACTGGGGTGTGTTTTACAACAGCCACCTTCAAAATCTTCCTGTGATAGCATCTTTTGTAATGTCTATATAACATCTGACAGCATCTAAATCTCACATGTTTATTTGTCTATCATCTTTGGGTTACATTCTTTCATCAGGAAATTTGCTATCATATTTGTCCCAGTTTAAAAAGCAATTAATGGTTTTTTTTTCCCATTACTATCAGAAAATATTTCTATCTCAGGAAATAAAATTCTCCTTGGTAAATTTTTATAGACAGAAATTTTCATTCCTTTCATTTAGGTAAAATTTATTCATTCAGAAAAATGATGTAACAAGCCATACTATGATGATCTGAAGGAGGTTATTTCTTTTTTAGGAAAAGTTAAGAGGCCTAATAAAGATGAGAATAAGAGGGCTTGTGGTGAATTTTTACAAATATATCATAGTAAAAATGGGAGATAAAAAATACTTTAACTGAAAGGTGACAGCCATTGGTAATTTAATCAATAAATTCCTCAAATATGCTATCATATACTTAATTAAATCATAAAAAACTTTTCTGTTGAGGTTCCAGGTTTCTCTCAGTGCAGCTGAGAACTGGCTTTAACTTTGGACCTGAGTCATGACCTTGTGCTACATAAAAGCCCTTGCAAGAAATCAGTCAAATATTACTCATGATAACATATTTTGGGTTCTTTTCACTTAAGCTTATGAATAAAGAGTTGTCTTATCAGTCCTCTATGTGTTCTTCCTTTCTCCTACACATTTCTCAACATTAAAATGAGATTCTGTCTTTCTAAAAGACATCATAGATTTATATTATTTATTCAGAAAATTAAAATCTATGCTACAATTGAGTAACATGGAAGTATTTTTTAAATCAAGTGAAAACCACATAGAATGGTTCAGCCACAGTATGCTACAAAAAATAAAACTCCTGTGAACCCTAGCAGAGTCCAGAGTCCTGGAGTGACAATAGCTGTGAAAAGTAGTAAAATAAAACAACAGGCAGCCTGTTATTTTTCTAAGCTATCACTTTTTACACAATTTAATGTCAATGCCAGTATTCATGCACACAATTATATTCATGATTGCATGTGGAGACAGTGGATATAATTGAGATGTTAGTGGAACATGTACTCATCAACTGATAATGTCTCAATTTAAAACCTGCACACAAACTGAGTGGGACAATCACAGTTAAGAATTATAACAATGGAGACTAAATATGTAACTGCTGCTAGCTGTAAAAAATAGTGATAAAGATGGTCATCAGCACTGTCACCAATTTACTGCATCCCAATTTAGTATTTTCTCTGCAAATCTTCTATTGTATGTATGGGCTTTGGTTTCAATAAGAAGAGGTGTGAACACAATTTCAGATTGCTGGCTAACAGACGGGTATATCTTTTGTGGGTTTGCCTTCACCTAATAATTGTTTTTCCTTGCAAAATTCTACAGAAAGTGCTTTACCTGTGCAGCCCAGAAATGGAGCCAGAACCTGCAGTCACTGTCTCAGAAATAGTGCTACCATCTTTTACCTTGTGAGGATGGTACCAGTTATCAATGTTCTAGGATTCACCATTGCTTCTGGTTTGGGACTTACTAGAGCTCAATGACCTGGATAAACTGGAAATAGTATTGACAGAAATAGGAAGTCAATATGAAAATGATCTGGGAAATTGGAAGAAATATGAAAGAGCAGGGAAAAGACAGATAAAAAGGACAGAGAAGAATTAATTAATTAATTTAATGGAAGGATGGAATGGAAGGATATGGGATTCCAGATAGTAAGAACAAAGTGAAGTTAGCATCAGAATAAAAATTATCTGGTTTTGGAAGATGCTGGTGAGTTCAATGAAGACTAATTAAATATATTTTATTGATGAAAATAGAATCCTGAAGAAACTTCTGAGTATTTGAACCACTTAGACATGTTTTGTGCTATGAATGAAGGAAAATTATGGAAGGAAGTAACCTTGAACCTGTATTTTGAAAAAGAATAATGATACATTGTCTATAAGTGGTCACATCTGTCCTCAAAACCACTTTTTGCAGAGGACAGCTCAGACAAATCTCAATCTGAGCAGCTCAAACCTAAATTTCAAACAACACAAGAGAAAACAGTGCATGATCTGCCAAGTATCATTCCATACATACGTATTGTTCCTGCTTTTTCATTGTTACTTTTTGTGCAAAAGGCAGATGGATGAAATATGTATAATTTCTAACAACCAGTTCTGGATTTAGGGTCTTGTAAAAGCTATGTTAAATCAAATGCAACGAAGGATTAGGGCCTGGAAAGTTGGGAAGCAGAACAAGTATCAAGTTTCTAAATATTGCCATTAAATAGGAAATACATATGCAACTAGACCATCTAAATTTATGTACCAATTACAAGCAGTATTTGCATGCTTAGCTGGCTTTCCTCAAAGGCTTACCCACCTCTTTTTATGCTCCCAATTACACAGACAATTGCTATTATTAGGCAAGCAGTGCAGATGAATCTGTCAGAAAATTCATTTTGCAAAAGGAAGGAGAAAAATATTGTTGGCAAGGGTTAGGTTGTTTCATTCTGTATCAAACAATAGCTTCTCCAGGTTTTGAGGATTACTTATCCTTCCTTTTGTCACATATCTAACATGGAATTCAAGTTCCTCTAAAACTGAAATCTTAAGTTATTAAAATACATGGAGTCTACCATGACCTTGCTCCCTGACCTTGCTACCATGCTAGCAAAACAGGTTCTTTGGGAACATTCTGCTGCAGAAGATATGGAAAACTAAGTAATAAAGATGCCTTTTTTTGTCTTAGTTTTTGTTTATCTTTATGCTATAATACAACAAGACTATAAGTTATTAACCTAAAACTATGTGCTAATCACCGAAAGTTTGGCAATGTAGAACAGAGATATTTATGAATGGGAATATATCTTATAATATTCTGCATAAGATGTGATTGCTTTCATTTCAAGTGAATTGGGGATGACTTCTATAAAGCATGGTAAAAGAAAATTTCAGGGCACTTTGTAGTAGATATTTGCCTGTTAAAGAGTTTTTTTGGTCTGTTTACCTGTTTTAGACTATGTATTTTTGTTGGTTTGTTTGACGAGCTTCTCCTCACAAAAAGATGATCTTCAGAGCCATCACATGGCATTTGGGGGACAACCAGGGGATCAGGGCCACCAGATGTTGTGCCAAGGGAAACTTAGATTGGGTATCATAAAAAATTCAGTCAGGGAGAGGGTTGTTAAGCATTAGAAAAAGCTTCCTGGGGAAGTGGTAGAGTCAGACTCTGGGAGTATTTGAAAGACATGCATCTGTGGCATTTAGGGACATGATTTAGTGTTGGACTTGGCAGTGCTGGGTTCATGGCTGGACTTGGTGATCCTAGAGGTTTTCCAACCTACACAATTCTATGATTCCATTACGTACAGCAGTGTTTCCATTTGCTCAGAGAAATTGTGCTATTGTAATTTGGGTCAAAGATGATGTACTCAGCTCCTACTGTACTTGATAACCAAAAAAGTGTGCTGCCATTCTGCTGTAACAGACTAAAGCAGAACTCCACCATGTGTTAACTTGAAACTTATGAGCACTTGCAAAACAATATTAAAAGTTAAAAAGTGGAAATAATTTGTAGTATTTTCATACTTTCTTCTTTGGAACAGAGCAAACAAAGTGGAATTTCCCTGAGGATTGGTGGTGATTTCTTGGCACTTCCAATCAAAATAAGTTTTTTATTCAATAGCAATTGATAAGACAGCTATCAGCTCTCTGGCTAATTTTCCCTGCTTATTGTTGTATTCATGTTAGCTTGACTTGTTCCATTTTTCATTGCCAACATATTTTCAATCAATTTTTATGCTGTACATTCCGCTGTGCTTTGTTTCCTGCTGTATTGTGAACTTTGCAGTGAAAATATATTATAATACAAGAGATGGAGAAAGCAGCCACAGGAAGCAGCCAAGACAATAATACAAAAAATCTATATTAAGCCAGCTGTTATGTTTGACTTCCTCATGCAGGAAGCCCTGGAGGAAGAAGTGAGAAGGCTTAGTTGAGAACAATAAGTTTGGCGTTCTTGCTATATGTGCCTTTCCATGACATCCCAAATATTTCTCCTTATCATTCCCTGCTAAATAACTCAACACTCCAGTCTTATTCCTGCTGTAAAAAGCCCTAATCAGTAGCAGAGGCATCTATGCCTCCTGGGCCACATAGATGCAAATTCCCATTTTGGTGCTGACCACCGCTTGAAATGTGTCTTGATTTTGTTGTTCTCAAATCTAGCCATCACACAGGCTTTCAATATTTGGGAGCACAGAGCTATGCCAGGCCTGCTCACAAAAAGGGAAAGAAAAAATATTTCTTAGAACAAGAAAAATGTTACCAGTCACTTGACAGTCACTTCTACCTATCGTAAGCACAAACCCCCGTCCCCAGGAGACATGCTTTACATTAATCATCCTACATTATGCAGCCATTGGGTACAGAGATGATGAAAGTTGTGCCCTTTGTGAGGTTGTTATTGACAAGTTTCACTGTGCCTCTGTGATGAACAGCTCTTATTTTTCTTTCCTCCCACACATGTTTCTAGGCACACAAAACAATATTTAGCCTTTGCGGTATGTCACAGATTCAGCTATGATTCTTTGGTAATTAGACACTATTAGTATTTATTTATGCCCAGTTTTATTGGGTTTGAATATCTTTGCTTAAGTATGCCTTATGCAGCAATTATTGGTGTTCTCTTCAAACCACCTATAATTCAGTTTCTTTCCTTTCTGTGCTTACATAAAATACTATAAGCATCTTCTTTAGGTAAACAGAAAAATGTGCAGAATGTATCATTAGCTGGGATATAGAAAAATGAAGTGTTCCTGCAGAGTAACTAGTTTTGATTATGCCTGCTTTTCCCCCACATTTTTCAATCTATTTTCAGCTCTTTTCTCATAGGCACGAGGGATTTTACACTGTAATAGCTTCTTCGCTATCCTCAGAGGAAATAAAAGTGATAACAGACTTTTCTATTAAGCAAGCGGTGAAGTCAGTGTGCTGACAAGATGTTAATTTTTTTCAAGTTTCCTCATTTATTTTTTCTAACGTCACTTCATTGAAGATAATTGGCCTTGTAGTTTTAAGCTCAGATGGCAATTGTGTTGTCACTTGTTTTCTCCATTTAAAATATTTGTAAATTCATCCACTGATACTTCAAACATTTATGCATTTTTTCACATAGGATTATTATACACTTAGATTTTATTAATTTAAAAAGGATATGCTGTATTACTTCTTCAAAGTAATGCCAAATCATTCAATTATGTCCTTAAATTTTGTAGCATTTCTCATTTTGGAAGAAAGCCAGTTTCCCACCCTTTGCTTTCTTCCTCACTGTCCCTGCCCTCTATTTCCAATGGTCATGAAAAGACATTTTCTTTCTCGACTGCTTCAACATTGAGTGCTCCTCTCTTGTTAAAAAAGTCAAGCATTTCCTACTAAAACTTAAACTGACATTTTTATTATACTGCTGATTCTGCTGAGTGAGAAGACCTTAGACAAAGGGCGCTTTTATAAGGGAACTATTCACAGGAGGCTCTGTGCTTCTCAGGGATGGGAAAAGCTTTACCTAGTGACAACTAAGGGCAGCAAAACAGAACAAAACAGAATGCCCTAACAGAGCCTCAGATTTCCCAAGCTGAAAGACTGGTTGTAGGCTGCAGCATTGACCCTTTAAAGGTAGGAGATAATAAAGCTGAATATCAAACAATAAAAAGAAGGTGTGTCCAGAGAGATGATGTAATATTTCCTCTGTTTTTAAGATCATGTCATAAAAAAAGACACAGAACAAGGGAGACTGGAAATGTCATAAGTGCAGAAGAGACATTAGGCAGACAGTTCTGATAGTAAGAACTGCAAGACCAAATGAAGATGAAAAATTAGTGCCTTTGCTAATAATTTAAAAGTTAGAAATCACTATTTTGCTTAGTTCAGTACCCAAATACAGCCCCCACCTCGAGCTAATTTGGCTGCTTACTTAGGATTTAAAAGAAACAATTCTCTACCTGGCATATTTGGCTTTAAATAGAGCCATTTTATTATTTATTAATTTTGGACACATTTAATGATATAGAGTTATGTGCTGTTGTAAGGAGCTCAAGGATAAAATTTCATAGGGTCAAATACCATCCCTTGTTTGGCCATTTCCCTCTTGTTCTGTTTTCTTCAGCTGCTCTGAACATTTTCCTCATACTCATGAGCAGGACACAAGAATTACAGCCTTCAGTATACCTGCTGCCTGAAGATGATAATCCCTACACCAGATCATGAACAGATTTTGTTAAATATATTTGAAGAGACAGTATTTATTAAATTTTATGGAGCAATGAAAATTGTTGGGGTTCCTGAATTAGGAAGGTCTTTTGAAGCCCATGATTGGACTCCATATACTGCAGGTCCCTACAGGTTTGCTGTGGAGTATTTAGATAATCAAGCTCAGTGCATGCCAAGAGAACAGACTTCATTTTAAACTGGCAGCAGTCCATACCTACAGACATGAAAGAAGGGTATCTATCTAAGTGGGAATTATATATAGCCCTATTGCCTGACAGTGCCCACTTCCATGTTTTCTTAAAGATGAACAACCCACTTTTAGCAAAAAACTAATTCAACTATTCCCTTTGAAATAGAGAAATAAGGAATACATACAAAGCAAGGTAGCTAGCAAGCAATCATTTTTAAATATTTGAAATAAGTGTCATCTCATTGATGTCTGGAGGGAAAATGGGATTATCATACAAGTTATGATCCCATTCTCAGAAGTGGAAAGGCCAAAGGGAAAGTGATTTTCTTTGTAGAAGGAGGTAGCCTGGGTGATACTGCCATAAATGTCATGGATTTGGACATGACCACTTGCTGCCAGTCACACCAGTCTTATTTTTATTTTTAGCAAAGTCCAGCTCAGTCTTTTCAAGCACTTAATATGTGACTACCCTCATAAGGAGGCTTTGGATGGAATTTGGGGGAAAATTGCACCTCAATAATTCAAAAATCAGGCTGCATAAACCATGCTTTTTGCACCTGTCTTAGTAACTATCACCAGTCCCTTAGAATTTCTATTAAAATCTTTAATTTTTACAGATGTGTTTCCCTTTCTTGCTAATTTTAAAAGTAACTTCTATTTCTCTAACTGGAAATACATTCAGAAATAATTTGTGTAATGCAGACATTGTGCTTTCAACAATTTATCTGCAGTGGCTGTTGCAGTCCTCAACATTTCTTTTTCCTTCTCTGTCTTTGCTCAGCATAAAAGGGTTTTATTTAATTTTGCTGTCTTTAACTATTTCCTTTAAGACCCTTCTCTGGATGAACATTTTCACTTTGTTACATGCTGCTGTTATTTCTAGTCTTTAAAAAAAGCTTTATTCCCTGCATCTTAGCACAACTTGGGAAGATCATTAAATCACCCATTCTGAAAGATCGGTTCACCATAATTTCTTTCTAAAGATAAAAATCTTTAATCATAGAGAGAAAAATCCTCTTGGACATAAAGTTATCATTCATTAAAAAATTTTCTCTCAATCTTGTTAAAAACACACACAAACCAACCCAAAACTTCCTGAGGCTGGGTTCACGAGGAAATGCTCCCTCCTTGAGGAAATGGCAATGCAGGCATGTTCAAAATCATTCAACTACAGTAAAACTTGAGGAGTCCAGGATTAACTACAGACAACTGAAAAGTCACATCCTAAACTTGTTTTTATTCACTACAAATTCTGTGCCTTGAAATAAAGCCAAGGTAACACATACTTACTCTCCCAAATCTCAGATAAAGTGTAAGAAAATGTTCATTCTTTTAAATATTGAAATTCTATTTATTCTTCTTTATCAATCAATGGAGTTTAAATATCTTTAGGAACACAGCCTGTGTAAAGAAGCAGAATAAGTTTCCTCGACTCCAAAGGAACTTCTTAAGGAACTGTTTTAGGTTTTTTTAATGATGTTATTTGTATAGATATTAAAGTTCTAAATGTGGAATAAAAAAATAGATTCTTAATCATTAGTGCAATAATTTCACCCAGAAAGATGTCTCATATTTAGTATCACAGCAAGAGCTTTTTATACTGCCTCTAAAAATATATGCTGAACTGTGTTTAATTACTTTCTTAAATAAATAAAAAATTATTGATGCTGTAAAGAGATAGTAAGATTCAAAACCAGAATAAATTTGAAATGCCAATAAAAAAATAGATTATGCTGACCATACTGAAGCAATTTTGTAAAATTAGCATTAAAGATCTAATGATATGCATGCAGTTTCACATTATTTAAAATAAATATATGTATAATCAGCATAATTCAGTTTCATTTAGGATCACTACGAATCTATATAAAGAAAACCTATTTTTTTAGATCCAATTTACTCATCTTGACACAGTTTTAAAAATTAAGCTCATTTCCAAGGACTGAAATTTACTTCTTTTACCAAGAACTGGCAAGTTCTGGAGAATAGACTGATAACACTACAGTGACCATAATGGACAGAAATCAAATTGCATTGAATGCAACACTTGAGGTCTTTTAAACATCCTTTTAAACAAGTATGACAAATGCCAATGGTGGAATATTATGGGATGAGGTTTTCTTTTATTTGGGCAAAAAAAATACATTTCCTAAATTAGAAAAGAGTTTAGAAAACAATTTTATTCAGGAGGTGTGAACAGTGTATGCTCAGGATTTCTCAGAGGACAGGTGTTACAGATCTCCTTTAATTTCCTTTGAAAGCAGGGTTCCTTCTGTGGTGTCTGTGAAGAAGGAGATCTGTTTTTTTCCAGATCTTCCAAGCCTATTTTGGAAGCCTTTCACGGTGTTGTGAAGGACTGTGAGGTTGTTTCCCTTTATGCTTGTGGTAAGTTCCCTGTGACAGTTCCCCAGCTGATGAGAGGTTGCAGACAAGCCTGGAGGGTACCCAGGGAGCTGTGCTGGCTGCTGCAGCCCAGCATTTCCAGCTTCACAGCAGCAGGGAGGAGCAAATCCTTAGAACACCATGGATTGTTTATTTCTCTGGATGCTCCAACACATCTGTGATGTTCTGACCTTGCACAAGGCAACTGGGTCATATACAGAGCAGTGGGAGTGATGCTGTGAAGGTGTTCCCTGGAGGCCTGATGCTTGTTCCAGGTGTTTGTGAGGCTCCCTAAATGCAAGACTTCTAATCTGAAACAACGGGAAGAGCGCGAAGCGAAATAACATTTCCTTTAATACTACATGCCAGAGCTTAGAGCAAAATTATGTTAACTGCAAACCTCAGCTAGCAATCCAGATGATAAAACTTTCCAAAATACATATCCAAAGTGAATATTCTCTGAAGTCTGTGCTCCAGTATTAGTCTTCTCAATCTCATCCAGTGACATAAGAGCTGGCTCTTAAGGGTGGTAACCCAATGCTCAAAATTCTTCAAGGACTTTCTCAGTCTTGTACCAAAAGTAAAAGAGTGAAATCCATCTAGAAATCAATATTTATCTGCATAGGACTAGAGGACTCTGATCCCTAAGTCATGTAGAGGATACACTGTTGGCCTACAAAGTAGTTACGTATCACAATAAATAAATTGAATTGAGGGTTTCCATTTCCAAAACCCATTTGTCAAAAAGAAAAAAAAGGAAAAAAGTCTGTGAACTAGACCCCTTTTTAATAAGACTGTAAGAAAAACCCAAACCAAAATCAAACACAGTGTGACCTAAAATTCAATAACCTAAAGCAAACCAGAAGTTTTCCTGAAAATTTTAGAAACAAAATGCTGTATTTCATAGGGCCATTAAATGACTGCTGTTATAATTCTTTAGAATACTATGCTCTAGAATGTAGTCTGGGATTAAAATTCAAAATGAAAATTATTGTTTGTGAGTATTACCAAGGAAAATAGGAAAATTCATTAATTTCTAAAATTATACATTAGATAATATATTTAATCTGTTACAGAACAATGTTGATAATACATGAAGAAAATCCAGATGCTTATGGAGTTAACAGTTCCTAAAACATAAATAATACATAAAGCTAAATTTCAGATACAATCTTTTGTGATTAATGATAAAAGAAATTACTTAGTAAACATGAAGTGTTAAGTGATAGAATTACTACTACCTTTTTTCTTTGGCAAAACTCAAACAAGAACCTCTCCTGTGAAAGTGGATAAGCATCAGATACAGAAGATATTAAACAATGCCTCCTCTGTCCATATGGAGAGCCCAGAATGCATGTTGGCAGCATGCAGCCAAGGACCTGAGTATTTTCCAAGGGAAAGTGATAGTCAGAGGAACAGTTTCCAAGAAGTGGCATGTACTCATGGTGCAGCAGACCTTTAGTTCTTTGTACAACTGATTTAGTTCTCAAAACTGCAGTAGAAAAGTGTACACCCTTAGTATTCTGTCCCCCACCCAGCTATTTTTGTTACAGTCACACCTTTCTCCCACTGTTTTCTTGAGGTATAATTTAAACCTGCATTTACTCATGCTTATAAAACCTTCAGCAATTTCTGCTGGAGAAAAATAAAAACCACAGATGGAAATACTTGACCATCTTGGAACGTACAGTAGAGTAGGTGAGATTAATGAAGCAGTAATATATAAAGAGCAAGCCCTAATGAGGAAGTAAAATATGCAGAAAAACAAAGGCCTAGTGTAGAGCATTATGTTTATCAGAAAAAGCAGCTGCTCTGGGAGAGCTGCAGCTCACGACATCAAATCATAGTGAGTCATCATCACCAATTCCCCATGCCCTACCCCATAACCAAAAAACACACAGGCTAACCAAAGGCTCAAGCATAAGACTTCTCTTCAGTTATGAAGCAAGATGAACAGTCAAGGGGACTACTAGTTTGTGAAAGATTATAATCCCAGCATTAGTTATTTCCATGCTGATTACTCACCCTGATTTAAATTCCCACTGGTGAGTAGGCACACTGATGTCAACAGTACTACCTGCTCAGGTACATGATCATCCAACTATGGGAAATAAATTTGGATTAGGATTCACCAAGGTTAAGATAGTTCAAATTACATATATCAAAAAGACAATTTCTTAACAGGTTGCCTATGAAAACTATTTTGTATAGAAGTGGACTGATTTTATTCCTACTGTCCTTCTTTTTGTTACAAGAAATGAAACTTCTATAAGACAAAAAAATTGCCTTTATTTCTGCACAACTTCATAGTCCTGACAAGGGTCAAGAAAAATAAAATTACTAAAAATGTGTCAAATTACATAAAGAGTATGTATAAAGTAGAAAAACAGCCCGTCTCATTTTTGAAGCACAGTTTTATCCAACTTCAGGGTACTCACTCAAATTCATTATCACTCTCCAGGCTCCACCTGAATTACCCCAGTAGCATAGATTTTTTTTGTAGAACTGAAAAAGAGCTCAAAATAGTAGCTCAAATGATATGAGACTATGAGGTGTTCCCAAAAATTAAGTGAATCAAAAAGAAAGACACATGAATGCTTTTAAAATATGCTTTACTTTTTTTTTTGTTCCATTTGCTTGGGTTTTTTTCTTACAGGATGCCTTTTGAAGATATTGTCTACATTCATGATATTTAGAAAGTAAGGATTCAGAAGCACATCATCCTTCATCATGCTCTGGTTACAGATATGATTACTTTGATTAACTTCTATCTACCCTCATCCTGTCACCTGAAAATTATAATTTCTCTGATCCAGAAGTTCAATTTCTCACATTAGTACATGCTCATAATTTATTTTGTCATTGAGGTTAAAATATCTAGTGTAACCTAAATGCTTTAGATGGTATCTGTTTGCTAACAGAACTGAGAAGACAATAATATGCTTAGAAAGGTAGCTAGGAAGGTTTTTGCATAAAAAAGTATACTATTACTGTGTGTGTATTTCTAGCTTTCTCTCTTTTTTATTTTTTCCCTGTCTAATGGCATTTGAGATTTTCATGCAGGGCTATAATTTTCTAAGTTGGAGCATTAAGAGAAAAAAAATCATAGAATATATCACAGAATAATGAGATTAGGTATCACCAGCCCTCTCATGTGCCCATAAGTGGTAAGAAAACTATGCAGTGAATTTTTAGGAGTAGAGTCAATGTAAAGATATTGCTGCTATAAAACCAGTTCTAGTTTCATTATTTTGTGTGCTTGTTACTTTTAAATCAGAAGTCCATTAAGAAACCAATGTGTATGTGAAAGAATTAAAGTCAGCTTTCTGCTCCAAGAAGCCAGAGCTGGATCTCACACCTGCTGTCTCCATGCTTTCTCCTGGTGCAAAGGCAGCTCAGGGAAGTACAGGTTCACATGCTCGTGCTGTCCTGACAGTTCTCAGGGAGGGGCACCAGCAATTCCCTGGGAGCAGGACAGCTCCCAGCTCATCTCTGCTGAGAATGACAGCTGTAAATTTAGCTGAGCTCTGCTTTGATTGGTTTAGGAACCCCTTACACACAGATTGTCATTTCCTGACCTAGAAGTACTTTTAGGCAAAACAACACAGTTATATTGTGACAAAGAGTAGTAAACCAAAACAGAGACCAGTCTATTCAAATGTAGATATTTTTCTTGGCAAACATAGATTTGATTCTATCCAGCCAGAATACTTTCTCTTGCAAAACCCTATGAAGCACTAACACTACAAGGTCTAACTTAAATGAAATCTATTCAGCTGGTAAAATGATAATAACTGTACAGAAAGCCAGACTTGCTTCTCAGGCTTTCAGAAAAATTGCAGTTTTATCCTCCATAGTCTTGCAGTTCTGAAAGAAGTATTTATATATCATGAAAATCTTCAGAAAATTTTATTTGGAAGGGCACTGTGAGCATTTATTGCAAAATTTAGGTTGTGTATTTTGATTTAGAAGTAACAACATGCACTTGTCTACTAGCATTCAGCTTGAATTCATTAACAAAAAATAACAAAAGGACTTTTCCATAATTTATTTAAGTTGAATTACTCCTCTGGAACTGAATATCATGATGTTCTCACTTTTTTCCTTCTTGACATGTTCTTTAATATAGATGTGCATACATGTAGAAATTGGAGGGTGAAGGAATATTGCATTGCTTCTCAGGAGAGCATGTACTCTGTAGCAGCAAATAGCTTGTACAAGATGTATCTAAGATGTTTCTGAAGGTTTGTGATGGTCTGTCCAAAACCAAGTTAGAAACTGAAACAACGTGGTAATCTGGAAGAAACTTGCTAAATATGTGGACTTTTCTAGTCTGCTTGCTATTAAAAAATTTCCCATGACTTTTTGCATTCTGCCAGTGAATTAGGCTGGTTTCAGCAGTGTTTCTTTACACAGTGTGCAGTGCTGCATGAACACAGCTGTGCTGCTCCACAATGGCTTCTGTGCTGGCAGCTCAAATATCTGTGTGCCACAGTCCTTCACTTTCCCAACTGCAGGGGTGGCACAGCAAGCTCATCTGGCTCCTTTCCTGCTCTCTACACATCAACCACACTGGAAACTGAAAGTCTTGTAGAAGTATAATTTATAGTCTTCAGTAATGCCATCATATTTTAAAAAGAAGTCTCTATGGTACATATTCTCCATGGGACTCACTGAAGCCCCTCTCTAGTGCTAAGTAGACTCTCTCCTTTATAGAGGGAGGGAGTCTAAGAGACAGGTCCAGAAAGTGCAGTGAATTGCCCTCTTGGGATGGCTTTCTCTCAACTAACTACAGAACTCTGGAAGGTTAGCTGACTTCTCGGTGGCTAAAGTTACCTGAGGGAAAAACCCCTCATGAGTGCGTTTTGAACCTCCCCACGCTCACAACTTTGGGTCAATTATATATAACATTGCAAGTAAGATCATGACCCTCAGTGAGAGAATATTGCTAGAAAAGATGGGAAGGTACAGAAGATGAGAAAGGTGCAGATTACTAGCAACAAAAAGGAGGAAAAAAAATCCTGGGATTAAAATACTTAAACCTAAAATTTAAGTGGCTTCATATGGAAGGTTAGGCTATCTTTCAAATTAATTAAATACTTACCTGTCAGAGGCACACCTCTATCTTAACTCACATACTTTAAAGAAAACTCAGGGATTTTGAAATGCAAATATTTAAAGTTGGCTTTCCCACACATATTAATGTGCACTCAATCCATAGCTGAGGAATTGACTCTAGCAGGAAACAATGACCATTCTGGCATATCTGTGCTTCAGAAAGAAAAGATAGACTTTGCAGAACTCACAGAGACATAAACTCAAGAATAATCTGAAAGATTAACACATTGCAGAATAGATACATTCTAGTCACTGGACTGTAAATCCAGGAAAAACACAAGTAATAATTGGTCTATCCAAGAACTACACACGTAAAAATGAAGCTACACATTATAATCAGAAAAATAACGTTTTCCAACCTGTTAAAACTTACATAGATACCTTTTTTTTTTTTGCATGAAATCACATTGCACTGGGTTAGAGGAAGCTGTAAAAGGTCAATGCATGAAGGCAGTTTACTGCCTGCCTACCACCAACAGATTGCAGATATTTTTGCAGACATTGACAAAATAAATATTTGGGAAATTCTAATGCTCTTGTCAACTTAATCCTGCTTCAGAAAGGTTTTCTTCTAAACAGAGAATAATAAATGCCAAGGGTTTGTTTTCTTCCATTTTCCATATCAGGGAAGATTTACCACAAACATTAGAGTTTTCTCTGGAATTATATCTGTAATTTGAAAATTCCTCAAGGAGCATTAGGAACTATGAATGCCTAGCTGAATTTGAATAAATTATATTTTTAAGGACATCAGCAAATCAGTTTTAATGCTACAGAAACCTATGTAAAATAAAAATGTAATAGTTATATTAGATTAAGTTGAACCATCAAATTAATCCAGAGGTGATTTCTGGGACACAGGACCCATGAAGACTTAAAAGTCTTCAACAGGAAGAGCAACTGGTAAAAGACTGGTAAAGCCCTTTTGAGTAAATAGTCTGTCAAAATGGACTATTTATGGGAAGTGATATCAAGTTTCATCTGAAGCCTAATTCCCTTAACTAAAACATTAACTTATTCATTTGAACATTAACTTATTTTATGCTTTTGCCATTTGAATACATTCTGACAATAAATGGAGACAAAGTGGTGAAGTAATAATGGAAAGCTATATTATCACTCACTACACTCTATCTCCTACTTGAAAGGAGAGAGATCTTTAGTTCCCCAAACTGGATACTAAGATCTTGCTCTAAAATGTTACATTTACAATATGTTTCAATTATTAGTACCTTCTTGTATTTCTTAGTGTTGCTTTTTAATGCCCTAAAATGTACTACCAACTCTATCAAGGGATTCAGTTGCCACTTTGCTCAATGCCAAGTTGAGCATTCAGACACCACCAACACTTTCCATCCTCCAGACAAGTGCAGCACAGTCCCAGCTCAGGGTGCTCATGCACCAGCTCCCTCAAACCCTGACCCTGCCAAGGTACTTGGACCCCAAACCTGTTTTCAAGAGGTAGCAGTCTCACAGTCTAACCCCACAGAGAGAACCACTATCTTTTCTGAGAACACACTTGCCAGAGCAGATGCCACGTGCATGGGAGGAAGAAAAAAAAGATAATTTTCTGAAACTGCAGAAAATTAAATTCCTCTCAGGAAACTGACACTTTATCTGATCTACAGAGAGTATAAGAATTAAGATTGTCTGCCTCCCAGGAGGTTCCTATTAACCAGAAAGTATTTGTTATTTGACAAGACAACTTTTTAATTTTCCCCTCTTGGAACTATTCGGTTTGCTTTTAAATATTTATTCAGCCAAATAGCAAGCAACTCACTCCACAGACCAATGTTAGTCTGCTCTTCTGTGAAGAAAGGGGGTCAGGTTTAAGTTCCTGCTCCATTAGCTATTTAATCAATTATCAAATTGGCAAGGTTTCAAGAGGAGAAAGTCACTAACTTCATCCCAAAATAACCATTCAGTGAGTAGCTAGGGCACATTTCTGACCTGAAAGTGCCTATGAGTGAAATTTTTTTCTCAACTCAGGAGTGTGTTTATGTGTTTAAAAGGTCATCCACCTCAGTGGTAAGTGCTCTAATTACTGGATATTTGGGCATCAATTAGCAGCATGTTCTAATAATTTTGGAGAAAAGGCAGGTTGTTCTTATATATTTATTTTCAGAGTACAGTAGAGACCTCCCCAGTGCCGAAAGGAGGTACCTTAAAAGTGTAGGTTTTATGTCTATTACTGTCCCATGACATTTTCTTGAAGCTATTCTTCCTTCTGCTCAATGATTTCTCTGGTTGCCCCTCTTAGCCATCTATCTCCTGTGCTTTGAGCAGGAAGCCTAACTCAGGGTAGAGAAAATCTTTATAAACAAAGCCCCTGTCAGATCAACATTGCAATGCTTGATGGTTGCGTTCAAAGAAGTGTTAGGGAGCTAAAAGCAGACTGATCCACACATCTCTTTTGATGTCTGGCCCCCATGCTGGATGGAGCATCCATATTTTAGTGTTTATGAGTTGTATGGGCATGCCTAATAAGGTAAGCAGTACACACTGTAGTGGGAAACCCAGAGAGCTGTGTAATGTCATGGCACTGAAAAGGAACTTTGATACAGAGGAGAGTGTTAATCACAAAGTCTGTTTTAAATTTTACCCAGCCAGAAGTTAAGCAACCTGTATAAGATTAAAAAGAGATGCATCTATCTGTTCAGACTTCAGATTTTGTTAGCCAAGTAAACTTATTTTTAGAAACTGGAGGGAGGGTAAAAAGAAATTGAATCAAGCTTTTTTTTTTTTAAATAAAAGGATAAGAGATGTGCCGATGTTCTCCTAATGATATTGTGATTAGATTTGCTGGCCAAAATATTGACAGTCTGAGTTCAATTTTGCTGATTCCCTGCTCTAGTTGTGACACTGCTACTCCCAGAGACTGTACCGAGATAAAACATTGGCCACACCTGCAGGAACCATGATCAGAATGGGGGAAATGAGTATTTATTTGCCCACACAGTAGGGGTGAATGGCTCTTTAGTCTAGTGCCTGACACAGCTGCCCAAGGAATGAGTAACTGACTGCAGTACTTGGTCAGTGAGCCAGAACAATGAAATATTTACAGTTCTCAGGCTTGCTCAATATTCAGAAGACTTAAGGCTCTTCTGGGGACAGGAGCAAATAAAAATTTCAAGGCTAAGAACTGAGTTAGGAATGTACAATTTCAGGACAAGGTGGTGGAGTTTGTTGTTGGGAACCTAGGAAACTGCCCTTGGACTGGGAGACACGGTGATGGTTTGCAGTGAATCCCAATTGCCTCACATTGGTTTGGTTTGGGAGCAGTTAAATCCATGCCAAGCTAATCCACCTTGGGCATGGATTAGATTTCTCTTGAAGCAAAGTAAACTGGAAGCTCTGCCTACAGTCTGTACCAAATGTACTGTAACCTGCAGTGGGGACAAAAGGTTCTGAACTAATTAGTCCTCTGAATAGCCTCAAACTACTTTCAGGGTAATAGCATTTTGTCTGAGACAGGAAACTGGATCTAGTCTGTGGTAAAACATATTGATCATGCTTAAATATAAGGATCTCCATACCAGATGCTTTGATCTACTGCTCGGCTCCTATTGGGCTGAATTAGTTGCTAATACAGACAAAAACACCCAAGTCACATTTTCTGCTGCATAAAAACCTCTACAGAGCTGTAAGTCTCTGTGTGGCTTTTGCTCTTGTTCATCACAGGTAATTGTTAGTGAAAGCTTCAAATTTCCCCCATTTATTTTTCCCTAGGGCAAAAAAAAAAAACTTCAATAATTAAGTAAGAAGGAATAATTGGGAAAATGATACAAAGGACAAGGTGGAAATTAAGAACTGAAATAAAACAAATACAAAGGAACAAAATGCAGGAAGAAAGTTTCACAGAAGGTAAGGAAATGTTAAGTAATGACTAAGAGGGAACAAACTAGAAAGAAAAACAGGTGGTAATGAATCAGGAGGAAAATGCTATTTTGAAGCAATAGTTTGTAGAAAGCCTAAAAATATATGTGTTTCATATATAGAGAGAGATTGGTTTTTTTGTACATTCAAATGTATACATACCAGTAGACAACTATCTAGACTGATCAGAGACTATCTTCCCAAGTCTAACCAGCATTTACTCATTGCTGGTGAAATAGCCTATGATTATCACACATTGCCTCCTCTTCATGGCATCAAAATTGTTGTCCATATTTTAGGGAAAATCTATGCTTAACTGATTCTGTACTATATGATGAGGCATGGCTGAAGCTGGGGATTGGGAACTTAGAGCCTTGGCTTCCATTTGTAGCTGTGCTTCTCTGACCTCCAGGGAGGGATAATTCTGGAGTTATTTTTTTCTACCTACCTGAAAACCATAGATAATCCATAACCATTACAAGGCATTAAGCACTTACAAAAACAGGGCACAAACATCAAAATTACTTATTCTATAACAAGAAAGGAACAAATATCTGCATAGTAATGTGAGCAAAAAGAAATACAAATTAGGCCAATCAATTAGGCAAATCCAAAAAATTTCAAGAAAAAAAAATTCACTTCATAAATTCACCGCAGCAGATTGCTCTATTGGGAAACAAAAAACCCCAAAACAGATGAGTTTCAGGGTGGAGGATTTTAACCAGGCAGGGTGCCTGAGGAGATCATCTGCTATTGCAGACCAGGAAGAACAGAAGTATATATTTGTGTGTATATACATCTGTATAATTTGATATATATGCATATTCCTTTGTAACTGTGTATCTATATATGTATGTGTATTTATGTATGTATACACTAAAGAATTATATATATACAAAGCAATTATGTGGTTAAGACACAGTGATTCTCTCCATCAGATTAAACTACTGCTGTTATACACCTTAACACAGAAAACTGCAGGTTTTCCAGTAACTTCTAGCAGGACATTATATAATTCCTGTAGATCTAAAGCTCTAAAAGCATCTAAAGATCGAAAGCATGAATTTATCTAGGAAGAATGAAAGACAGCTTGGTATTTTTACACCAAAAAAAAAAAAAATCTTGGAGCTGTGCAATTTTCAAGAAAATGTTGTTTTGAAAGAGGTATATTTGTAAGGTTTCTCTTCTGAAATACCTTTCCACTGCAGTGTCTTTTTCGATTTTAAAGTAACAAATTGGTTTGGTTTTATCATAATCAATCTTTTAAATTTATCTACCACTTAGTTGACCTAAAGCAGAGTTACTGACTGAAAAAAAAAAGTTCACTTCTTAAACATTCAATTTGTTTTTGTTCTTTTGGAGAACTGGTTAAACTGTAAAATTTCCATAAATGAAATAATGTTTTCAAATGGCCGAGTGCTTCATTGATAATGTAACAGACTCTCCTTCTGTCCTTTTATTGAATTGATTCATTCATATTGTAGTTTGCATGTGCAAACACATAGCAGCCATCTTCCTATTTATTTCATTGATTGAATAAAATTAAATTATTTTCAAGCTCATGCTGGATTTTATCAACTGTATAAAAATTCTCAGCCTTGAGTTTCATAGCAGTGCTGCTGTGTTTCACTCCAGTGCAAGTAGTTTGGAGTTCCTTCCCATTGAACATTGGAACCACTTGCCATGCAAGGCTTAAATGTCTATTGTCTGGAAAGCTAAAACAGATGTAATAGTTGTTGTTATATTTTTTTTTCATTATGATTGCTTTAAAAATACAGATGCTCTCATCCATTTGTGCTTGCCTTCTCTAGGATGTCTGTGGAAAGAAGACTTTTCATCTCAATGGGGTCTTAAGGAAACATACTTCTAGCTATATGCATTTTAACTGCCAAAATATTTAAATGTCATTTTAAAATTTCTCATAGCTTTCTCCCTGAATATACTTTAGTTTGAATCTCAGATACTGTCAGCTTGTGGCAGGTGGGCATGCAGGCCAGTGCTGGAGGTCCAGCAGGTCAGGAAGCTATGTACACAGTTCTGAGGCTCAGTGAGGTCAAATAATTGGAGATTTTGTCTGTGTTCCCCAGGAAGCTCTGCTGGGGAGGCAGCTGGTCCTTCCTTTGCTCACCAGGCAAGCTGCCCAGAAAGGGTGGCTGGTAAGCATCTGTAGGGAAGCCATGGAGACCATCCAAGCAGTGAAGCTCAATCCCTTCCCTGAGCTCCTACCTTCCAACTCTAATACCAGTCCTAATACTGAATGTAGGACATCAGCTGTCTCAGTGTAGCTGGTTGAGGTGTTTGTGGCAAACATTCTCACTGGAAATTCTCCTAATTATTGCAAGTTCTAGAATTAGCAAGCTTGTTACCTTCCCAAAATCCATTTGTTGGATACTACTGCATTTTCTTTTCCCATTCATCTAAACGAGGTAGCTTAAAAACTCTTTTTTAAGTCTGGTAGTTGCAGGAAACTAATTAGCATTTGTGTCAGAGCAATCTTACTTCATTATACTTAAACATTGGCCTTTAAACTATGGGTATTTAGAACTGCTGAACAACAGTCTTAAGCAGCTAGTTTGTGAAAATCTTCTATTGTCAGCTTAAATAAATCATAAAATCAGTATAGCCTAGGTCGAGAGCCTTGGCTGATAAATTTTATTCTAAACATAACATACAGGCAATAATTTAATTGTTTTAAGTGTAGTTTGGTGTCCTCTTATTCCATTTAAATGCAATACTCAGCAGCAGTGGCTGTAAAATATTTACCATTTCAAATTCTAAGTTGCATAACTTTATGTTTTTCTGTTTTTCAAGATAAATAAGTAGTCTTCTGTTACTGACCCACACTGATGCCAATTCTAATTTCAAAGCATGAATTATTTCCATTGAAAAATAATCTTAATGGAGAATTCCAGCTCAATTTCTACCAAAAGTTCTACCCTCTCCCTCTAAGACAATATTTTCACTGCTTTGCCAAACAAGGGCTCAATTCTGATAAATTCAAGTACTTGCCACATGAGTAACTTGATATGCAAAATCAGTCAATTTATTGGAATACACACTCCCTGTGCTCTGCATTCTCACAAATAATTTTAGGATTGATGCCTTCATTCACCACAACCCTAATTTTAAGGAAGGTGTTTCTTTTCTAGTTTAAGCCATGGAAGAAAATTTACTGAAATACTATCTTGTCAGAATACAGGTTCCACTCATTTTGCTTCCCAAAATTGAAATAACTTTGCTGGGTTTAGTTTGAAAGAAAAAAAAAAAAAGAAGATTTAAAACCAGAAATATTTAAATTGTTTCTGATATGCTGGTATGTGTATTACAACACACATACAACACCTTTTATTCTATCCAAACGTTTTGGTGAATAAACTGTTTTTTGAGGATTTCTAAATTTGTGCCTTTTATTTCAAAAGGAGAGATTTGAAATTTGAAATGTCACAGAGAAAACTGGTTTTGTTGCTTTGTGAGCCTGCTTCACCCCGTGGTGTCTGGCATGGTCTCCCTGCCACCTGCGTCCATCTGTCCTTGGTCAGTAATCTGCTCTGGGCACTGCTGTTGGTACCTGACTTCACAAGATGTGGCGACTCATTTGAAGAAAGTCCTTGAATATACAGGGAGTTAATGCTGCTTAATTTTAAAAATAAAGGCTCTTGACAAATACAAATTGCCCCCCCACCCCCCCCCCACCATATTCCATATTTCAAAAAGCCCATACTCATTGCCTCAAAGAGAAAAATAATTTTGAAGGAAGCATATGTTTTATGTCATTGTGACCTTCAAAGCTTAGACCTTATGGATCCCTGCCTCTCACCTCTGTTCTAACACTGGAATGGGAAAACAGGCTTTCCTGCAGTTTCAGCTCAAACACACTTTCTCAGTTTGAAATTCCTGTAGTAGCTGTCCTGGATAAACTAAGAGGAAGAAGACATCTGTAGAAAAGACAAGAGACCTTTGAACAGGTGGATTATTAATTAAATATTCATTTTCAGTGTTGGTGGCTTTCCTTAATTCAGTAGCATTATTTACATTGTAGGTTTGGACTGTAGCATAAAATGATTACAATAGTTTTAAGCTGATTTCTTTTCCCAAAAGAGTACTAGGCTTAAATTAGACAAAATAAGCCATTTTACATAAAGATCCATGATAAAAAACAGATATCTATTTTCTCTACACTTGTTTTTGCATTCAAGTATTTATTTGATCTTTTAGTGGCAGATATGGGGAGAAAAACCCAAACCTCAAAACATTAGTGTTAGAATGTTTCAATTTAGCCAGGTATGGGAGTGTATGGTTAAATAATTTTCTACTATCAAATCAAAAATGAAGCATTGTTTGGTAAAGAAATAAAAATCTATGAGGCTGTTTGCTCATAGATTATATATGTATTCCAGAATCAAATATCTGGCATTTATAGTCTCTCTACAAAATAAAAAATACCAAACCAAACAAAAAAAAATCTGTGAAAAAACTTTTTAAAACAAAAGAAAAATATTTGTGTGTAGTTAATTCATTTCCTCTACCCCAGTCTCTGAAATACAAATAAGTAGTTCAAGTAAGCTCTCCTTGAAGAACTAAATGTCCCAGGGGACTGGTAATCACATTTTTGGAGCCTTTCACCTCTAGTTCACTGATTCAAATACAGCCAACATGCAGTAGTGACTGAAAATCATCGAGATTTGAGAGCTGGTTTGTGGCCTGTGTGAAATGAACTGGAATTTCTCTCCATTTCTTAGAGGATCCTGAGCAGGCACTCGCACTTGTGAAAGCACTGATGCCTTAGCTCCTTGCAGGATCCAGTCGGGCCCCCACAGAGTCACAACCAGGGCTGAGGTTATCAACTAAAATCCCATTCCAGACAAATTTCCTCAGTACATTGATCCCTTGGAGCAAATTGGTCCTTAGGCACCTGGAAGATCTCACTGGGCAAATGTTTTCTCCTTGGCAGGAAGCTAGTGAAACCAGGCTGAAATGGCAGATCATTCTGGGGTCACCACACTGCACTGTTGCCTCCTGTGCCCCACAAAGGCTGGGTGAAAAAAGAGTTTCATTTTCCAATTCTGGTGATCTAGTACTTTGTACTTTCAATTGGCATTAGTTATACTTAATTTAGGGAGAAAAACAGCAGAAAAATGTTTCTTCCAGCAGAAAGAAATAACTATATTTTTGAGGGCAAGGGTGACTTTGTCTCTTTATTTAGACAGAGGTTCATCCATAGTTAGGAACAGTTAATAAAATGTCGTTTATGGAGATCATACCTACCATTTATAGAAAATTTGTCTGACAATATTTTTTTCAACATCCAAAAACTATCTCAGTTCTGTTTCCAAGGGAAGGCTTTACATTATCTCTTAAATGATTGCATCTCCTTTATGCTCAGGACTTATCTTCACAAAACTTGCATATGTTTATACGAAAATAAAGTAGTTTTTTAATGAACATTTAATATCTTGTATTAGGAGTTTCCTCAGAGGGAGGAAAGAAAAGTCTATCTTCATTAACCCCTAAATAGAACGTGGGGAAATTAAAACATTTGGATGTCGTGTCAGTTATATAGGTTGTCTTCTATGATGTCACATTTGATTTTCTTTTTTTATGACTTTGACAGCATCATATTAAAAATTTGATTGCACTATGACGGTACAGGCTTTGAATTATTCAGCTTATAAGTGCAGTCTTGCAGGAAGGCTGTTTTGAATTTCTTGCCATTTCTGCAAAACTGACATTTAAAAAAATGCAAAAAGAAAGGGAAAATGGTTACCAATAACTAATTAATAACTTGAGCTTGGCAAAGGTAACATCATTTTAATAGAATATCACACAAATTAAAAGCAGATTAACTATCATGTGCCACGTTTTTTAAAAGTCACTTGAAACATTATTCTCAGATTGACATTTTGGCCCTGAGAAATAGATAGCAAGCCTCCAATTCATTCTCAGCAAAGTCAGGACTTCATTCTAACTGAAGAAAGTCCATACATTTCTAATCTGATTTCAGCAACTATCACTCTGAATTCTTGTGCTATTTAGTTGAAATACCCATCTCTTCTCTTAGCACACACTCATGCTATTACTGTTTACTGAAGTCAATGGGGCTTTTTCCATTTGACTCCCATAAGGGAGTCAAACAGTCAACACTGGAGTCTCTTGGGCAATTTTTGCAACTCTTTCAGGATTTATACTGTGCTTTTTCCATGATGTCTTGTTTTTGCCAGCTTTCCTTTTTGTTCCATTTTACTACTGTCTAGTGTTAAATAAGTGCAATCTGTTGGTTCATTTGAATCAAATAACTTTATTTGTAACCCTTTTCAGAGTGTCCAAATTTGTCTTTTCTTCGTTAAGACTTAAGGTTATTTTTAAACCACTAAGGATATTTTTAATCACTAAAGATAGAAACATCTACCCTTCATCTTGATTAAATTAATCTAGTCCTTTCGTGTCAGAACCTTAAAGCAAATAATGCCATTTTAAGAAATGTTTTATTCCCACTCCCTAATATGAAATTTTAGTGGTATTAGATATGAAAATATCATTCAAAGTCAAACCTTTTTCCAGTTAACATGACTATTATTTGGTCACAATTTAGCTGCCCCTAGCAAAACATGTATTCTTTCTCACAAGAATTATCTCAGCTGGGCTGCCCGGGCAGGTAAGAGCTGTAGGCCTGACTACTGCTTAGGAGGGTAAAGTGTGGAATATTCCATATGAGATACAAAATAAACCCTTCTAGCTATGATAATGGGGAAAAATACAAATGATCTTTTTGTGTCCCCATTCCTCAAAAATGGATAGCAGGGTTGTCTTTGATTCTGCTCACAGCAGTGCCTGGGGAGAATCTCATACTGAGTTAGCTGGGATCAGAATCATGACGATGGTTATACTACGAAATGGGCTTGCATTCCCTCAGAAATACTTGATGTTTATTCAAGAGCTCTGTCTGTCATTAAACATATGTATTTTGCTGTTCTTCCTCTCTCTTCCAGCATCTCTAAATTCCAACTCGAAGATAAGAGTGCCTGTTTTCATGATTAGCAGTGAAAATTAATTATGGATCACTTACACTACATTATTTTAGTTCACTTATTTAACCTGAATCTAGCCTGTTTCTACACATGAATCACCCTGGGATAGCATTTTTTCATCCTTAAATAAACATTGACATGTTTGTGTTGCTTTCCTACTGATAAGCCAAACATTTCAAAATGTACAATTGGAAACAAGATATCACAATTCAATAACATTTCATTCTGCAATATCAATATCAGTCTTCAAATATTCTGATGGAAATAAAAATGCAGGAGCTACCAGGACAAAAAATTCTCTGTCCCTATCATTTACTGCCCAATCTCTACCCAAGCAAACTCTGGTAGAAGATAACAAATGATATCTACAAAAGTGCAGAGTAAAAAATGTCAAAGTAGTACAGCCCACTACCAATTTTATGAGTTTTAACATCCATCCTCCTCAATGGTTTCAGGGTTTAAACACTGTGTCCAAAAAAACCTGACTAAACTGATATCAGAATCAGAGTGTTTCCCTTAGAACTATATGTGTTTTGACTGAGAATAGGCTGACCATTAAAGGTGATAGAGAAACTTATTTCCATAATAACATTTAAATCTTATTGTTTCAAACTGCCACCAGCTGTGGCAGGTAAGATGTGCTGAAATCATTCAGATGAATCTCATAGAGATTCCTCTCTGCATTACAAGGAGAAAACTATCATCCTGTGACTTGTACAGAAAAGCAAAATCTACAGTTACAAGATTTTTCAAATGATGTGCTTTACTTGTATGTGAGAACTCTTGAATCCCTTTACCCAGTGTAAAGCAGGACTAAAGAAATTCTCTGCAAGTAAGAAACAACACTATGAAAAAGTATCAGTGAAACACATGAAAAAGCACAAGCCATAATCAAGCTAAAATTACAACAAAATTTAGCAAAAAGCAGGAATTAGGTGGGGGGGGAAGACATTTTCCCCCAGCCTCCTCCAGTCATTAGCGTTATCACAGCACCCGCTTCTGGAGAAGGGAGTGAAGATTGAGTGTGAATCTTATATTTGTACTTGCTGTCTATTTGGCAAAGAGGCACGAGGCTGCTTTATTTATCTTTTTGATAATTTTTTTCTTTTTTCTTGTCCTTTTGAATTAAGGCAGTTTCCAGGTCTTCCCTGTGCCAGAGATAAAAAAAAATAAAAAATAAAAGCATCGGGGACCGCTGCTGCCATAACAACCCTTCCACAGGGAACTATTGGGATACAGATAGTTACTACACTAGCTACCACCAGCCGTGTGCATCATGTCACATAAAAACCAGAAAACCCTTTTCAGAGACAGCATCCCGCCGTTTGCACTCGCGGTTCTGGGCAGCGAAAGAAGAGCAAGCGGAGACTTCCAGCCCCTCCACCCCCACCCCCCTGCCCCCGTCACTTTATTTATTTAATTATGCCGGTGGAGGGAGTGTTAGAAAAGTCCATTTGAGCGCTGAGCCCTGCCCGAAGCCGCCCCCGAGCCCCGCGGGAAGGGCCGCGGCTCCGGGAGGGGGACCGGGACCGGGACCGGGACCCTCCGCCGCCTCCCTCCGGGCCACTCCGGGGCAGCCGCCGATTCTGCCGAGCTGGGTCCTCCCTCCCCACCTCCAAAGGGTCCCTCGCAAAAGTTAAGGCGCTGCCCCCTCTCCGAGCCGCCCCGGGCGCCCGGGGGTGCGGGCTCGGGGGCTCCTGGCCCCGGCTGGGAGCGGCGCTGCCGGGGTGTCCATGGGAGATCCCCCTGGGAACGGGCAGCGGTGCCCGGGAGGGGCAGCAGGGCGGGAGCCCCGCTGCTCACATCCCGGCGGAGCGGCGGGGACATCCCGGCTGCCCCGCGGACCTTCCGCACGGGCGGAGCGGGCCGGGCCGGGACCCTCCGCTCCCCCAGGGCGGGGGCAGGGCGGGAGCGCGGAGCCTCCGCCGCGGCCCCGCTCCCCCAGCACTCACCCCCGGGGCCGCTCCGGGATGGGAGGCGCGGGAGCGGGGATGCAGGGCAGGTGCTTCTCGGGGCGAGGGCGCCGGGCCCGGTCACTCACCCGTCCGAGGCGGGGGCTGCGGATGGCGCGGCGGCGGCGGCGGCGGCGCTGCCCCCGGAGCGCGGGGGGCTGCGGGGCAGGAGCAGCAGCGGGCGCGGGAGCAGGGGCGAGCGGCGGGGCCCGGGCTGCTCCTGGGCGCGCTCTCGCTGCCCATCCCCGGCGCTGCCGCCGTCGCCGCCGCCGGAGGAGGATGCGAGGGAGAGTCAGCCCCGGGCGCGGGCACGCGCAGCGGCGGAGCGGGGAGCGGGGGGGGACCGGGAGCGGCGCGGGGGCGCGCAGCGCAGGGGGAGAAGCTGGGAAGCTCGGGCTCTCGCTCTGTCCTTCGGCGCTTCCATCCCCTCGTCCCCTAGCCTTTATTTTCTCATTTTTCTACCCCTTCTCCCTCCATCCCTCATCCCTGCATCCCGCATCCTCCCACCCATCCGTCCCTCACCCCTCCATCCCTCCACCCGTTATCCCTCATCCATCCGTCCATCCCGCCATTCCTCAACCCCTCCGCTTCCCCGGCCGCGGAGCCGCGGTCCCCCCGCGTCCCCCTCCCCGCGCTCTCCGCCGCAGGGTGTCCCCGGAGCTCCCCGGGGCACGGCAGGCGTGATGCTGCCCCCGCGGGCATCCACACTCCCCCTTCCCTCTTCCTGCCCCCGGGAAGGGCGACCTGCTCCTCTGAAGGACAGGAGATCCCCAGCCCCGCTCCCCCACTCCCGCCACAATCCCTAAAGAAAAAGCACCGCTAGACAGAGCTTTCCTATCCTGCTCTCCTGCTCTTCCTTTCTTCTGCTTTTTTTTTTTTTTTTTTTTTTTTTCCCTACACGGCCGGAGGAAAAAAACGGTTCTGTGGTAGGGAAAAAGGGGGTAAACAAGGGAGAAACATAGAATACAATAATCATTGACTGCATGAGAAACCAACCTTACACTGGATTAGTTTTTAAAAGCAGTCTTTCAAGCCTCCTCCTGAAACCTAAAGGATTTCCTGGATGTTTATTTAGGATCAAAAATAATACTGATCATTAAATATAAAAGAAAAAAACAGCTCAAAGTACATTGTGTAAAGATGAGACCTATGAATCAAGTGAGTCAAAAAAAAAAAACAAGCACACCAAAAGCTGCCTATCAACTCTTTATCCTTGTCCTGAACTCTCCCTGCATTATATAATGTTGATAACCTGCTGCAAGTACATTTGGGGAAAAGATACTGCAATGATGAGAACATTCTGCTTTTTATTAGAGCACATTAGTATCCTTACCTGACAAGTAGTTGCTTCAGAGGTTCATTTGCACGTTTCTCATCAACCCTCCAAGTAAACAATTTACTCGATTTTCAGTGCAGACATATGATTCCCTGGTGTCACTGTCTCTGTCCTAGACGTTTCTGAATGGCTTGTGGATTAACTTACTGTGCTCTTCTGCTCTGCCTTGTACCAGGAGCTGTGCAGGTATCAACAGCTCCCACTTGTGAAGCCAGGAAAGAGAGAGATTGGGTAGATTTCCACGTAGCTCCACAAACTGCTGATTTGCTGTAAGGGCTAGAGTCATTTAGAGAGTAGGTCTGCTCTTCTAGCAGGTTTATTCAGAAAGAGAGGCCTGACCCAAAATTCACTGTAGACAATCCAAATATTTCTATAACCATGGTGGGAATTGGTTTAAACCCCTGTGAGCTTGCTGCTGGTGTGAAGGTATTTTTGAGTGCAGCTATTCTAGTGAGAACTCCCTGGGAACAAGAAAAATTACTCCCAGGGAGCAGGAAAAGGTACTAAAATATGCATCTTTTTCATAAGATTATTGAGAGAAGGTCAGGGACCTGTCTCTGTTTCCCTGCAGCTGTTGGCAAAAAATATGTACTAGAAGGCAGGTTACAGCCCCTGGCTGGAGGATGTCTTGTGTCGCTGTAGCCTCAACCAAGCTACCAAATACAAAAATGAAAGGGGAGGGAAATTACAGGTCCAGCTCTGGGCATCACTAAAGTCAGTAGGAGAAGAACTTAATGTTTCATTTTGAACCACTGCAGCCTGCAAAGAAACTCAACAAATTAATCTTTCAGTGTGCTTTTCTTCTCTGGTCTCAGTCCTGAGATTAGATCTAAGCACCATTCTAACTTGCAGATTTTTACTCTTTTGCCTGTATTTGTCCCTCCACCCCTCCTCTTTGCCTTCTCCAGCACAGGATCTAGGCTGTTAAGAGAAATGGAAGCAGTCAGAGAAGGGAGATAGGGCAGTGGGAAAGATTTGGGCTCTGTATAGATAATGACATCATCTTATCTAGTATGAGAGGCAAAGGAATTGGCTTATATTTTTTAACATAGTTAAGATAGGAGTTTAAAATATTTCATGTAGTTTTTAATATAGTTAGATTTTTTTGTTGTTTCTCACTTGTTCTCTGCTGATGAATGACTTCAGTAGGGACAATACAATAGTAGTCTGGTAGTTAGAGTCATTCCTGAGAAATGAGAGGCTGAGTGTACACATTTTTTTCACTGAGATTCAGAATAGGAAATGAACCATTGAGGTCCTGCCTTTCCTCAGATGAATGCCTTTAGCTCTCCTATCTTTGACTACAAATTTAGCTTACATTAAAGCAAGCTTGTATGTGCCCACTGAATAGTTTTTTTCACCAAAATTATTTTGTTGGCAATTGGTCAGTTCTTCAGGAAATTACGGGGCTTACATCAGATTCTTGCATGCTCTTTATATATTTGTGCAAGGATTTATGTTTATGTACAATGATTTAGCTGTTTTTAAATTACAGCAGAATTTTGCTTATGAAGAATACAAATATTAACCTTTACATTTCAAAGTAATTGTAGTGAACTAGTTTAGTCTTAGATACTGGGTTTCATCTCTTCTATAAAGCCATTGTAATTGCAGTAAATATTTTTGCTCATTGAAGATAAAATGTAAGCTTTTTGTGATGATAGTGTTGCTATATAAATTGCCTTTGCAAAGGCTGGCTGCTGAGCTTGCCACCTTAGACTGGAAACACACTTATGCTGTCTTCTGTCTGAAGGTTCCAAAATATTTTCTGAGAGCACAGTAATAGGTTTTACCCACATAATGGGAAATGTGGATATTAATAGATATTTTTAAAGTAAAAAAGCACAATACTGTCAGGGTCAAAAGAAACAGAACAATATTACAAAAATAAAACAAAAGAAACAATTCCATTCTCAATCAGTTCCCCAGCTGCAAAAGTAGATTATTTATCAAAATAATGTAAAAAAAGAAAATTATTTATTTTTAATCTAACATGATCTGATTATTTACATGAGTTGTTTTTAAAGCACGAATATTTAAGAGCTTACTGAAATTCTTATGTGCTGTATCTAAATGTGTGCTCTTCCACTGGTGCTGTTTCCATAAAGTTAATCCCATCAGTGTTTGCAGGGATAGGCCTCCTCTTTTTGTCCATATTCATTTTAAAGGATCCAGAACCCATGCCTGTGGGAGTCCTGTGTGCATTTAACTATTTGCAATTGATTAGGGGTTAAGCGCATCATTTAAAAATCTATCACCGTTTGGCTCTCTATTCTTGACATTCATTAGTCATGGCTTGCCTTAGGCCTGGCCCCGTTTCTGTGGCTGGATTGCCCAATGCCAGCACCTGGAGCTATGCAATCATCCTCAATGACCTTGATGAGCACAGGGGCTTGATGCACTTTGCAAACTTGGGGACAAGGAGTAGGATCCTAGACTGGGACCAGAATTGTGTTGTACCGTGAGAACTGAACCCAGAGTAAAGCTTTGGGTCTGATTAAGTTTAACAAACAACACACAATGTTGTTAATTGAATCTGAGAAAGAACTGTAGGCTTTCAGAACACACTCTGAGTGGTTTAAGTCTCTCTTTTTAGCCACATTAACTGTCTGTTAATGTCTTCATTTTAGAGAAAATAAAATAAATAAATAACTAAAATATTTTCTATATGGAAATGTAGATAATAGGTTATATTACTGCTTTCTTGTATTCACAGGAAATTTTATTTGCCCAAGATTAAGTATAAGTAATCTGCTGTGAAGTAGGGTGCTTTGGGGGTAGGGGTTTGGGGTTTGGGGGTTTGGGGTTTACTTTTTTGAGGTAGGGGTTTGGGTTTGGCTTTGGGCTTGGGTTTGGGGTTTTGTTTTTGGGTATGTGCATAGTACCATTTTTGTTAACCAAAGCTGTTTGCTAAGCAGCAGTTCCACATTATACAGGATAATCAGATTTAAAATTTAAAATTAAATGCCTCTGCACTATGACTCATAGGACTTGAAAAAGTGTTTTGCTCTAACAGGCCAAGACAAAGCAAGGACTTGATTCTTAAATCCAGAATGGTCTGAGGTAGTACTATCTTTAAAGGGACCATGCTGCATCTAAGCCTCAAACTCCACTGAGCTCAAAGGATGGCTATGAAAACTGCAAGTATTCTAGTTAAGACTTTCTGTCACGAATTTCTGAACAAATTTGGTCATCTACTCTTTCCAAACACAAAAAAACTTTACAGGGAAGCTTATATCAGCTGGTGAAAAAAGTGAGAGAGAAGAATTGAAATACAGCTACCCCTTTTCTGTTACAGGAACAACTTAGGAGAGGGAAGATGGAATCAGAAACCAAACATATGGTATACAACTGGTATAACTTCCTTCCCATTTTAATCAAGTGTAAAAGGGACAAATAATTGAACTAAGGAACTTCAAAATGCTTACAGATTCTCATAATATGCAGAAGATCTTTACAGTTCTAGTCTCCAAGGAGATTCTTGAGTAAATAATAATGACTTTGGCCTCTTGGATAAATGAAGATGGATGCACTGAGAAAAATCTAATTATAGATTTCTCCTGCCTCTTTCCTGCCTTGACTCTTATCTTGTGCACCAGTATTATATTGTTGATACTTCATATATAAATATTTCAGTGGTGGTACACTAAATGGAAGCTTAATACAGGGAAAAGGGAGCACAAAAACTTCAACAGATTTGTTTCTATGTTAGTTCAGTGTTAAATCTGGTGGTTTTGGAAACAAAGAATCTACCAATTTCTTTGAAAATTACCCAGTGCTACCAAGTCAATAGAACTACACTGCAAGCTCTGTCTGTTCTGTGTATCATCAACAGAATTCTTCATTAAGGGCCATGTCTTCACTAGGAATGATTTAAAGTTATTCCTACGGTAATGTGCCATAGTAGTAACTCTTTCTAAATAAGGATGTACCTTCTTTTGTGAAACTTATGTACTGCATACTTTATTTGATCACCTCTGAATTAAACAAGCTAAGCAGCTGAACAAACTTAACAGCTAAAAGCTCTGTTTTTTTGTGGGTTGTTTTGTTTAGCTTTTCTTTTTTAGTTGTGGGTATGCTTATAAGAGGAGCTTCTGTAAGACATTTCCATATCAGTGGATCACAGGGCTATGCCCACAGAAGTCTGCAATGTAGGCATAGCTGAATTTCAAGTTGCAACTGGCAGCAGAATATAGTAACTGTTATTGAGTGCATCACTGGAAGAAAACAAGGACCCAGCTGGTCTGGCCATTTTTACTGCTAACACTGAGGGAATAGAAACACAGCCTTTTCATGTGAGAGCCCAGTCTGGTTGGGCAGAGCCTACAGTTAGAAAAATGGACATGTTTTCTACTTGAAACATAAAGACAATTATAGAATGGTTTGGGCTGGGAGGGACTTTACAGATCTGTTGCAACCCTCCCTGGGCTGGGCAGGGACATTTTCCACTAGAACAGGCTGATCTCTACATGTGACCAAACTAATGGAGAGAAGTACAAACATTTAACTCCATAGTAACTCATTTTACAGTGTCCTTGAAGGGACATATTAAACTTTAAAAGTCTTCTTGCCCATGTGAGAGCTAATCCTCTATTCTCTCAGTGTTTTTTTCAGTATCAGTTGCAACTGTTAAAAATTAATTATAAACCTGACTCTTTCTTTTGCACTGTTCTCTTAGATTCCTGTCTTCTCTCATTTGTCTGGAAGGACTGTGAGGTACCTGGAATCACAAACCATCATTTGTTCTCACTTTTTACAGTATTTAGGACAATAGGATCATGTTCCACCGTATAGTTCCACCCAGTAGCTAGTAATAACAACAATGCATCAGCTCCAAATTCTATAATCGTGTGGGCTAGACAGCTGGGACACATGGAAAGCCTCAGATCCCTTTGGTATTGACAAAATATGCAATGGAGTGGGAAGCAGCAGTGAAAAGTTTGTGTATGTAGACAAGCCAAAGTTAGTAGCCCACAGAGGGATTTGCCTTTGTGCTGACCACTGGAGATGCAGGAGATGTGGTGAAAAAGAATTTGGAGCTTAGGAAACCTCCACTTCCAGTATACATAATGTCAAAGGTTTTCATGACAGATAATGGTAAATTATTGTTTAAATATTGTTTGCAAATTTGCAGAGAAAGTTGAATTATGTTGTTTGAATTTAAGTAGATAATATCACTTGTATACTTTATGAATCATTAGAGAAACAATAGGGACAAAATCTGCTGGCACAAAGATTGAAACTTTTAAGAAAGTACAGTTGGAAAAGTTTCCTTTTTTTTTTTTGAGTGTGTATGATTGAAGAACAAGTTGCACAATGATTAATTTTTTTCCACCAAGACCCACTTCAATAAAATCCATACAGTAATTAATGTATTTTGAGCATTTACAAACTCCAGAACTTCATTTGTGTGTTCAAAACATGATCAGTCACACCGGATGTCAATATTCCAGCTTAACTCACTCTCCTGAGGAAACATGTTCCAAAAACCCAGGAGGTTCTACTAAACCTCAAGCCACAAGATGAGTCAGAATATTAAAAAAAAAAAAAAAAGTATTAATTTGCAGAATTACTGTTGTGATAATCTAGGGATTTAAGAGAGGAAACATCTCTGGAGAAAGGAAATGTCTCTTGCAAAACTAACTGATAAATTTGGAAGAGAAGTGGCACTCCCATATCACCTTCTCTTCCCCTATCTTCTGTTGCTACCATCTCTATTATGACCACTCCTAATTGACTAAAATATCCCTGAGGGAGTGTTCAATTAGAATGACTTGTTCTCTGTCAAGGCTTCCTAACTATCTTTTAGGCTTCACTGAATTTTAGAAACATCCAATTCACAGGTAAATTTATGGTTGATACAAAATAATGCAAACTTTTCCAAACTAGTGGCTCACATTCTTTTACCTCTACATGTGTATATATATATATATATTTAGTTTTAATTCTGGGGGAGGAAAGTCTATTATAAAATCTATTCTTATTATTTATATTACCCCTGATAAGGAATATAGTCTCTGGAACATCTAAAACATGCATATATTTGGAAATAAAGACAGTGAAGGCAAATGCAAGCAGAAGTAAAAAACAGGAATGTCATTGTATATTCTTGAATGCAAACAATTTTCACACTAGACAGTAGTTTTCCTCAATCTTTGATCAGTTTTTTATTCAATTCATGATAGAGCAGAAGTCTAGGACAGTGTTTGAGTTTATGCATATTAAGAAACAGTGCAGATATATAATGTTGAAAAAAAGGATTCATAACATTTACCTGTAATTAATTTTGGGGGGAAAAATGCAACAAAACAAAACAACTCCACAAAACAAAACAACTCCACAAAACAAAAACCAAAACCAAAAAAGCCAAAACAAAACAAAAAAACCCCAAAACACCAAAACAAAAACCCAAGGCACGCTGCAAGGCCAAAAGAGACGTGCTCCATACTGAGTTCAGTGAATGCATGCTGTAGATCCTGTGGTATGTGTCTGCCTCTTGTTCATCATCAAAGGCAGCCTGGGGTGCCATGGACTTAGCCTGGATGTGTGGATGTCACAGGACAGAAAATATTCTCCCTCAGGAAGTTTTTTTCTTTTTGCTATCTAGCACCAAAATTTATTGTTTGCTTCCCATCCTTCAGAAAATCATTCAATCTTGAATTAAAGACTGAGTTATGATAAATTTTCCACTTACCTTGGCAAGCTGCAACAATGATTAATTACTGTTCTTCCTAAAATCTGTCTCTTCTCCCTAGTTTTTACTTTTCTATCTTCAACTTACCCAGAATCTGAATCTTTTTATGATGCTGTCTCTCAGATTAAAGTGTCTCAAAAATCTGAAGTCTTTTCCTCTGAGTTCTTATGAACTGTCATCAAGTTGCCTTTTGAACTTCTGTTTGACACACCTAAGTAGCTTGTGAATCAGGATAGAAAACCTGACAATAAGTCTCTCAAGGTGTTGAAGTCACTCTGGCTGAGTGATATTTGGAAGAATTTCTTAAGGATATCATACATTTGTTCATAAGTTTTTTTAGTTGTACTTACAGGTTCTTAAGAAAATAGAAGAAAAACAGATATCCTGTCCCTCAAAATTCTCTTCACAGGCTTGATTTTCCTGACTAGCTATAGCTTGAGCTGTGTTTTTTCTGCATTATCCATTCTACTGTGGGGTAAACCTGCCCATGATCAGGTGCTAGGATGTTTTGATAGCTTTCCCACTCTTTTTCTGAATGTTTCAAAGCCTTTAGTTTGATATTTCTTCCTGACAGCCCTGTCAAAAATATAAATTCAAGCTCCTGACTTTCACATACTCAGAGACAGATTTTTTTTTTTAAGTTTTAAAAGCGTAGGTAAGCAAATTAGTTTGCAGATATCATTAGCCTAAGGATATGCTAACCCTGACTCATGGGTGTAAAGGATTTAATTTCTCATGTCTTCTGAGAAAATCCCTATAGGCACAATTTTTGGCACCTGAATATATTTTAATATATCACCCTCTAGCCTTAGTGTCACAATACTTAGGTTTGCTGGAGAACTTTGTATATATACAACATTGGTCAAGTATATTTTGCTTTTAGATGTGAACACTCAGCACTGTTATAAATCAGACTCCATATGTCTTGGGTCGAATACTTACAAAAATTCTTTCTTTTAAGTTATCTTTTACTCATCAACTCTTACCCCCACCCCACCCAGTCACTGTGTGCCATTGCTTTTCCTCTTTACTTCAATAGTCAGATCACTTGAACACTCAGCATCTCAAGTCCTTTGCCATGACAAGAGGGATGTTGGTAGTTTCTTCCTCCTCAGGCAAGTGTAAATTTAGGCCTACTGTGGCTTTCTAAGAAATCCTACATTTAGGTCTTTCTTCTTTAACTTGCAATTTCAAATTACTTCTAAATTTAATTCTATATGGTGTATATTATATATGCCAGACACCACTTGTGCTCTTGGTGACTCCTGAAAGCAGTTTCATTGAGCTCCAGGAGCTTCATTCCAGGAGCCTCATTCCTTTAGTGCTCAGAGGTGGATAACAGGCAAGCTGTGCAGAGCCCTGAAGCCTCTGTGCTCCAGCCACGTTTCTGTGCACTTGTATTGCTCTACACCACATTGTTTTTCTGGAACCATAGATGTTCTACTCGGAATAACTACCAGAATAGCTACCTCTAACCAATATCTATTATTTACAGGACATTTATCAACATTATAACAGCAATAAGTGCTGTAACACAAAATTATGCAAAACTAAGAAAGGCTAAAATAAATTAGGCGATGTCCACTTGGTCATTAGGCAACTGCAGTTTCAACTGCATAAGCTGGAATAAACATTTTCACTGGCAAAGGCAAGAGTAGATAGGAAGAGTCAGAAAAACTCCATCCTGAGCCTTTGCAGTTCTTAAAAACCTGTAATCTGTCGCTAGCCATGGGGATACTGCATGTACTTGACAACTATTTATCTCATTTTAGAATGTAAAATTAGATTAGGTGAATCTAGTCTTTGGAGACCAGGCTACAGCTGGTCTAGGATTAGGCTACTACCAGTGGTGAGGAGCAAAATGTGTGTTCCTGAGCCTGACATTCTAATCATGGTAAAGATACACTTTCAGAGCTCTTTGGGTTGTACCAAGCATGAAATCAAATATAGCTGGTAATCTTAAAAGTATAATGAGCTCTCCAACATTTTAATACCTACTGTTGAATAATTGCCTAAGAATTTCCAAGAATGAAAGTCCTACTACAGTAGTTGCGAGATGGAATTTACATCTCACCAACTAGATTGGCTTTTTAATTTCCTTTTTTTTTTTCTTTTGCCTAAATTCATGACTCTAAGGAATGATTTGGTTAATCATTAATGTTGGCCCAAGCTTTGCTATAAATTATTAGATAAATGCAGGTTGGACCATGAGACCAAGAGAAGGAGGATCACTTGCAGGAAGAGGTGTAAGCCATGCTGGTAATTCTGTGTGGTTTCCTGCTTGTCAGGGTATGGGCAGTCTCTGGCTCCACCTTTTCCTGTCAACCACAGTGTTTAAGAGTTTATAGCGACTTCCACCAGCACTGCAACATTTTAGAAGGGGAAAACTGAGCAATATGTGCAGAGTTCTGGCGTGTTACCCCTGCAAAGACTTTGATTTGGAGGATCAGCAGCAGCAATCTTCCCACTTGTAGCCTTGTCCAGGCTGCATGTGGAATGTAGTAGTTTTCTTTATTGATGGCAACCTTCCAGTATGCTGAGGCTATTCCAGTATGTGAAAACATCTGCATTTGGGGCATAAGGCCATGAGGATGCTGATAGAGAGTTTTGATAAAGTAGTTTTGCTGGAGCCATGAACAGACACATGAAAACATGATCTAGGTTCTTGGACTAGCAGTGGAACCAATTAGATCCCAGGTTCAGATTAGTACCTCTTTTTAAAGCCACTCACAGTTGCTCATTCATATCCAGAGGGAGAAAGTGGTCTTTAATAGTAATTAAATGACTCTTGTTTACTGTCATCTGTTGATTAGTGTAGTGAATTGATGCAACCTGCAGAAAAACATTCAGCAGGCACCACAAAGCCCTGTGTAAAACGTCTCTGTATTTCAAATCTAGTGGACCCGTAAAATCCCCGAGGATCACACAGTCCCTAGCAAACCTTTGAGCAGAGATCAAACACTTTCCAGCTGATGGCACTGACTGTACACCATCTTATACTGTAACAATACACAGCATATGCAACATTTGCTGCTTCTGTGTAATGAATGGGTATTGCAGAAGGCACACAGGGACATTAAGAAGTACATTTTACACATTTCACATGAACACCACCAGTGTTAGCGTTCAAAAACACATAATCACATAAGCGATTATATGCGGTGCTTTTTATTTAAGAGCTCTGGGAATTGGGGTAGTTTCCACCCAAATCTGATTCCAGCCATACATTCGAGGTGAAGGTGTTTTATACTCTATCATTACATAACTTTCATGTTAATTATTAAACTTATATTGTTCTATTGTATACACAGATTTCAGCTAAACATAGCTTCTCATGGTTCCCCCTTAAATTTCTAACATAGTTTCTCATGATTCTTCTTATGATTATACAATAATTATGTTTAGTTACTAAACAATCACCACATCTAACAATTGTATCATTTATCATACTGCTTACGCAGGTGCAGTGATCTGAGAAAACACAAAGCCTAACATTTTCAAAGTCTATCTTTAGCATTTTCCAGGGCTCCACTATCACCAGGATATCTTCTGTAAATCAATCTTTTGGTATGCATGATAGTAATAAAACATGATTTAAAGGAGGCAGTGATTATTGAGAAATAAACATATCATAAATCCTTATGAAGAAGTTGTCAATATATGTAGAGACTTGGAAGTCTGAGGACAACTATTCAGCAGGCATCTCTTAAATCTGTTCACGGGAAGGACTGGTGGCATAGCTTTGCAATTTCTTGGGGTTTTTTGAGGATTGAAAATGACACTTACTTCTCTTCATTTAACATATTTTAACAAAAAGCATTCATATCACAAATGAAGCCTTAATGAAAATAGCTTAGGTTCCTGGCTGTTGAAGAATGCTTTCTGATACATTTTGGAAATGCAAACCGGTGTTTTGGTCAAAGAAAGAAGGCTGTTAACCACATTCATTGAACATTGTCTGTTCTTTGTGAGCTTTAATCTGGATCTTCTGCTCATTTTATTGTTTTTTGTTTCCAATCAAATCTCTTTACTTGACAGAAGATCACCATTTTACCACAGAACAATGATGCACTAAATGAAGGTTCACCTTAGAACTGCTTTACTTCACACTGAAACAATTAAGCTCTGCTTTACTCTGCTTGATAGCCAAATCAGGAGGCATTTTTATACAAAAATCAGGTTTAAATTTTTTCAAGCTTGTCTAAAATTTGACATTCCTTCCTTTGCATTTTCTACGAGCTGATTGGATATCTCTCTACTCAGGATAAAGCCATAGAAAAGACTTTTTGCTTGGTTTGAAATTACCAGAAATATACTCAATGACAGCTTTTGAGCCACCATTGTTAATAATGACATGCCAAAAGCCAAGGATGGTGATGATGGGAGGGTGGCAGTTTTGCTGATCAGGGAGACCAGAGATTAATTTGAAACTCAAACATATGTAGTTCAAACTCTAAACTACTCCATGGGTAGGGTAATCAAAGATAAGTGGCTCTGTGGCTAGTATAATTTTTTTTTTTCTGTATTAAATTATTTGTGCTGGACTGAAGCAAGAGTGACAGAGGAGTTACTCAATAGGAGCTTCCTTTTATCCTACCTCAGAATATTGATAAGGGAGGTTTCACAGGGTAGCTGGGAATTTATCTTTATGCTTTGATAACAGGAGGGGTCAACAGTTTCTTGGGTGTAATTAGATTTTCTTAAGTCATCTCTGAGTTTTGATACTCCATTCATTCTCAACTTATTGAAACAAATTCCAGCAGGGAGTCAAATGACCTTGGCAACTTTCTGTGACAGTTACTTTTGTTCCTTTGGACATGTAACATCACATCACATTAGTGTGATAGGCCAGATACTCATCTGAAGCAGTCTCTGGACTGTCTCTTTGTGACAGAGACCTATGTCCTGGATCTTCTGAGAGACACTGAAGTGCTAAAATTCACTCCATTATTATTTCATATTCAGCTACTGTATGTATTGTGTGTATATATATAAATATATTCACAATATGATTTTGATCCATTTTATGATGACTCTTTGATTATCTTAGTATTTTCATTTCTTTACTTATTTATTTTAGTGTAAGTGTCAGCAGAATAAAACTTCTTTTGGGCAAAGTTATGTACCATGTACTAAGGTGAAGGTTTTTTCCTTTCTTTTTTATAGTATATAAATTGAATTTCAAGATGTCACTTACCTTTACTACTTAGTTATTGGCAAGCGTAATACTAGTCATAAAAGGTTCACCTTAAACTGCATTGTTTGGGTCAGTATTTTAGAGCATGTTTTAGACATTGAGCTAGCTCAAAAGCTCAGAGCATAACTGAGATAGTGAAAGATATCCATTAGTTGCCATAGTTTTGGAATACGTCCAAAGTTATGTTGTTGTTAATCACTAGGAAAACCCTTTCAACCTCCAGAAATAACTTACTTTAAAATCTCAGTGATGTATAGAAGAATAAAGGAAATAAGGAAATATGTGTTTGGCTGATACTGGACTCATACAGCCTCTTGTGCAACTCAAATTTTTTTATTAATTCAGAAAACTACTGTTCTTCTTGTTTCCTTACATTCCTATTAGTAGCAATGTGAACACTTATTTTTTTAATATCTATATATTTTAATTGGGAAAGGACTTATTCAAGCTTATCAAAAGGATTTTTCCTGCTTAATGATAATTTCTTGGGCCTGGACTCAGGAAATTTTTGTTCAATGCAGCAGTGAGGCAAACTGCCTCTTTAGTTCTACTTATCAGCATCCCCAGCCACAGGTTAGGTAAATACAATTTGCACACAATGATTAGAGAAATACTTTAATGACCAGAAAGGTAGTTCAAAACAGGATTCACAAAACTCGGTGCACAAAATTTCTAAGACAATTAGGAGGAGCTGCTGAAGTGAAGAATTTGGCTTCAACGATGCAAAGAAGCCTAAATTCAATCTGGATAGACACACCTTTGTGCACTCATTCATTCTTTCCCAGGTTTACATACTGAACTTTGTGTAAAGGGCTAAGCCACCTACAGAGCAGGTGGAAATTTTGACCCCCATTTGTCATTCCATCTTTTCTATCAAGCTGCAGGATATAATGTGAAACGCTAACATTAATCTCTGGTGATTGTGACACGATTTCTGTAAATACTTTAAATATTTACTCCAAGCCAACGCTCAAACTTTTTGTCTACTAATTTAAGTGCAGTCTTTCTGGCTCAAGATCAGTGCAAAGTGAACATGTTAACTTTTGAGTGGTCAGGGGTGCCTTCTCCTGTGGGTTTATGCCATGTGGTTAGAGCATATGCTCTAGAGCACAGTGCCACAGCTAAGGAAGAGTAAAGATACCTGTGAGTCACACTGAGATGTAGGCACAAAAGAAACATAGAACTTTTCATTGAGGCCCAGAATCAAGTAATTAAGTACCATAGGGGTTTTGTTGACAAAAAGGAAGGTCTTTATGTGATTTTCATGAGGCAATTTAAATATTAAATGCCTGAAGAAGCAGTTGTTTAACCAAAATCCCTGTTCTTGATTCCTGAACTTATTTTTCCGCCCAGAAATTCACTTTTAGGATCAGCATTTAAAATGTGAGATAAAGACTGTACCTGTAGCAGCTCAGTTCTGATAAGGGCCCAGAGTGCTGCAGGTACAAAGAGGAAATAATTGTGCTAGAAACAATTCCCAGACACAGCCTTCCAGATGAAAGAAGTTAGAGAAAAAGCCTTGCAGTTACACGCAGAGAAATTATTCATGGGTCTCATTACTGAAGATATAACATGTTCTCTCTTTACAATACCCAGTTTGAGACATTGGCTCTCAGAACAAAAGGCTTTCTGCTGTGAGACATTCCTTTTGAGAATATTTAGTCCTGCCAGTAGTGCACCAATTCTCCCTCATCTGATAACAATTTTGATTCTGACTGCTTATGGGGGTTGACCTTTTCTCAAAGACAACAAGTGACAAGACAAGAGGAAATGGCCTCAGGCTGGACCAGGGGAGATTCAGGCTGGACATCAGGAAGAATTTTTTCCCTGAAAGGATGATTAAGCACTGGAATGGGCAGCACAGAATTACTATCTTTGTAGGTGTTCAAGAAACAACAGGATGTGGCACTTAGTGCTATGGTTTAGTTGCATGGTGGTGGTCAAAGGTTGGAAACCTTTCTGGTTTTATTTCTCGGCAAAAAATGGTAAAAAATATTACAAGGAAAACAAAAGTAATTTAATATTAAGCACTTACTCTTTTTTAAATGTAATTATGAGAAACACTGGCCATGCTTTCAGTCAGCCCATACTGGCCTCAGTCTTTATCTATGAAAAATGAAAATAAAGTGACTTTTAGCAATGAAGACTCTGATCTGTCATGCTTCCTTTTAATCAGAATTCTGACTGTGGCAAATAATCAGAATTCTTTCTGTAGAAAGTACAAATGACAGTCTTACTATAAAATGAGTGTATGCATAAACATACGTTTGTATCTGATAAATAGAAAACTGAAAATCTTTTAAGAACCAATTATTTCTAAACTAAACAGAATATGCTTCTAGCTCTTTTTCTGGCACAGGCATCTATCAAACAATAACAGGGCATCTGTTGAATAGACGTGCACATGCAATGCAAGCAGGATTAATTTTTATTTGTTGACCATGAAAGATGTTGCCACAGTTTTAGATGTTCAATTTTGTATAAACATTTAAGTGAATAAATGAATAAAGTACAGTTACAATGAATAAGTGCCAATAAAGACTGTGATTAAATACAAAGACACGCAGCAGGAATTTCAATAGGTTAAAAATGTAGTCACATCTACTCAAGAGGGTGTTAACAGTATGCTTCAGACTCCCTGCTGTCGTTTTGAAGCAACAAGAATGCCTGTTGCCCAAACATTTCCCAGAGCAAATAACTTTAAATACTGACTTTCTTCCTGAGAGAATGTCAGATATTGACGATTATCATTAACATACAGCTCTGCTAAAAGGCTGATTTGAATGATTTATTCATTATTGGTCTTTTTCCAATTTGTGGGGGAAAAGTTTTTGTGCATTAATAAAGAATGAAGGCATGTAGAAGGGATAGAAGTATGGCTTTACTAATACTTTGGGCATTACACTGGTTTTCATTATAGATTTATTGAGCTGGAGAGTGGAGACTGGTTCTATTCTTAAACTTATGTGAGACATTTCCACATAAATCAATGTTGCAACACCATGTTCTTTGGGAAAACAAAATATGATTTTTTTAGATGCAAAATATGTAACAATCAATTTTTTTGCCTCATAATTTTATTTTATTCTTCCAAGAATTATTTTATATAGATTTTACTACTTTAAAATTCTTTGATGCATTAGTTATCAGTTGACTTGAGTCTTTAATAGATGACAAAACATTCACAACTGAATCTTATCTATTCTCATCAAGCATTCTATCTCTCTCAGTCCAGGGGAAAAAACAGGCTGGACCACACTGGAGGAATAGATAAACCCTCTGAGCTCATACAGAAAAAGATGCATTGGGTCTCTTTGTTGTGAAAATAAACTCCTAAATTTCCTAGATGCCCTCTTTGGGAATTACATGCTACTTTGACTTTAAGATACTGGTCTTCTGTCATTTTAAGCAGCTCGTGCTGGGCTCTCAAAGAGCTAAGTCTGGTAAGTGTTGGCAAATACTTACTAAGATGCTGACACACCAGTAAGTGTAGCACAGCCAGTCAGTCCACAAGACCATCTCCTATGCAGAGTAACCTGGGTGAGAGGCACCCACAGGGTTTAGTTTATTCTAACTTTGAACTTTTCCTCAGGAAATTGTTTCCATATTCTCTTTGCTTCTGCTTATATGCCTTGATGGTCAAGTAAAAGGGTTTTTTTGTGTTAAATGTCCTATGAACTCTTTCCCATCAATTGGGTCAATCGCAGGACAACATATCTGTTCTTTGCAAGCATTATGGGATGTTTCCAGAGAGGTAATGACAGCTGATTGATTTTCTCCATGTCCTCTGTTCACAGTAAATGTGCATCTCTCAGAGAATAACTCAGGGATGTTCCCATGACAAGCTTCCTAGTTAGTGTTTCAGTTAGTGCAGGTTTAAATCACTTCTAAAAGCAGATTAAAGGTTATTATTTGTTGATAGGAAAGGTAGTAGTGCTGATGGGCAAAAGCTCCAATTAACTCTTCAGTGGAGGAATCACTAAGTGTGGGCAGAACAGTAAAACTGTTCACCCCAGTAAATTCACCCCAGTAAAACAGGGTGAATTTGCTAAATGTTACATTTATCTCTCCAAAAAAGTGCAGTTAGAAATAAATTAGTCACAAAAGTAGTTTTACTTCCTACCTCTGACCTTAAAAGGAATTACTAGAAAATCCATTTCTTAAGTGTGCAAAGTGGAAAAGATTGTCTCCTTTCTCAAAAAATCCTACAAAACCCAAAACCCAAAGAAAACAATTTGAGAAACTGTTCTTGCTGCCAGGAAAGTCACAACATTTTATACTTTTTTCGACCACCAAATCCTAGGGAACTTTGCAAACACAAAGAAAATTCCTTTCCTTAATACCCATATCTCTATGAAAGAATCATGATATTATACTCAAAGGTTTGTACAACTTGAAGCATTAGATCATACAGATCATTCAGTTATGACAGCATAAAAAGTTTAGTGTTGTTATTAAAATTAAAATATTTTAAAGCCTTAGCTGATCAGAAGGACAAAACTTTTTCCTGTTAATAGAGTAAATGCTAGTGGAACTTTTCCTAAAGTTAAGTTCCATCTTGATATTATTTTGATTACTTAAGGAGGATCTGTCCATACCTCTTTGTTGCACTGCTGCACAAGGTTCTTTGGCATGAAAATATCTCTGTGTACATCTAATGCAAAACAGCAGAGGACCAGAGGAAAGGGAAGCACAAACCCAGATCCTGACCCCTCTGGCAGACATGGTTCTCAAGGAAATTCCTCACTACTGTGCTCAGGACTACAAATCTCCAGAGAAACTTACCTGTGCATTCATAAGTAGTAATATGAGAAGGATCTGTAGGTGGGATTAAAAAAGGACCTGTTAAGACCAGAGAGATGCTGGAGTAACTGTAGGTACAGCATCGTACATAGGAATTCCCTCCCTGACATTGTTGCATTTAATGCTTCTGGAAGTTGACAATCTGTGCATGCCTGCTAGAATTTGTTTTGAAATAAAACCCTGGAGACATTATTAAGTCAATAGTGAAGCTGAAAGGTCCCAGTAGTCCTGAAGCAGACACTCCTGTAAATCTTCGAAATGTAGTCCAGAGATATCTCAATGCAACTGAAAGTCACCAGAAAAATATATAAATAAGTAAATAAATAAAAGTCATGTACCTGATTATCTCCCCTTGAGCTTTTAATCAAAATGCAAACATTATTGATCCTCACTCTTGGATTTCACATGCATAGTATAGCAAAGATAATATACAGTGAAAACAACACAGGACTAAGACATTGCAAGGCCTGATAAATGAAAGTTAAAAATGTGGCACAGCCTCAGAAAGGCAGTGAAGGACTAGATCAGAAAGGTGGGTGATGAACACTAGCAGAGCAGAACAGCATGTTTAAAGCTGTGTGGGATTAAAAAGAGTTTCACTACAATCAAGTAAAAGTTTAAGGAACTTCAGGGACACGGAAACTATTTATCCTAACAGAATGAGCTATGAGGAGAAAACAGAAAGAAGATGTGCAGTACATCTAGGTGTTTCACAGAGGACTCATCACTGTGCCTGTCTCCTCTATGTGTTTATTCTAAAACTGAGTATGAATTACTTCTAATAGGAGTAAAAGCCCAGAAGACCAATTTGATACAGCTCAATTAGTTTATTGATCAGAGCTATGAAACCGCAGCCAACCAAACCCATAAAGTACATGTTACCAACCCCTGCTGGGCTCTTCCAGTGCTTTGGTTGGAACAAAGTGTATTTTTCTTGTGGTGAGTTACATTAATATCTTTGTTGTTATGAAAAAAATCTGCAGGAAACAAAAATTATTATCCTTATGACACTTACTAAAGAGTGAAGTATTGCTGGCAAATGTTGTACACAATTTAAAGATGCATTGATATTTTATTATTTGTAATTTTTTTGTAATTTGTACCATACAAAACCCTATGGCAAACTTATTTTTTGTGCTAGAGCTTGAGAATCATCAGAGTAGACAGAATAGACAATTTACCATCAATAGCAGAAAGGTCTTTATCAATCAATATTTAAAAACAGCTTAGCTAGCAAAAATTCTATTTGCTACTTGTAGAGGTGCAGGTTAGGCAATTTCCTGCAGGACAGGCAGATATTACAGAGTTTTTGTAATTTTTGCATGTTTTAGTAATGGGTCATTTCCCTCAACCCTATTGACAAGGTAATACATCTGCTAATGATAAAAGTTCCCCAGTAATTTTTAGCCTATGACTCCTTTCTAGTTGCTGAAAATATCATCAAACTTTTGAAATATTTGTGTTCATATTATATGTGGGCTGGTTTGTATGTTTCTTTATTTGGGAGAGTTTTAGCTGAAATAATCCAGAAATTTTCAGGGGCCAGGGCTAATATTATTTTACACATTTTAAAAGTCTTCTTAAAGGTAGCTATTAGGTCTCTGTTCTATGGAGCAAGAACTTGACATTTGTCAGGTTGATTTCTGAGGTAAAAAAGAATGAGATTTTTTTTGCTGATTCTAGGAAAATTTCTCCAGATTTGAATAAACTATAAAGCTTTTGAAGTATTATTAACTTGACTATGTATGACTTGATAAAACTAATTTTTTCTGTTCTCTGAAGATGCTGTTGTTTCTACTTCGTAGCTGCCTCCTGAACTATAGCCCTGTCCCTGCCTCCCCAAATGTCCATCCTGGGGATTCAGATGTTTAGGAGGATATTCCTGACTACAAGAATATTCCTGTGTCTGTTGTTGCTCTTGCCTTTTCAGAGGTGTTGTGGCTTCAGACTCTGCAGCTGAGTTCCCATGTTTCCAATCAGCTCCAACTAATGAGGAAAAGTTCTAGCCAAGAGGTTTAACTGACTGGACACAGAGAAGGTAGGAAGGGACAGGATAGATTAATAAAAAGTGAAAGGAGGAGATTAGACAAGGAGGAGGAAAGGGAGAGACAGAAGAAACACAGGAGGGGAATAAAGATAAGCTAAAGAGAAGATGAGTTGAGAACAGTTCAAACCCACTCTCCTTCAGACACCGAGTGGTTCTTTGATCACAGTGCTGGACATTCCCTTGCCATAAAACAAACTCTGCCAAGCTGCCAGCTACATGGTTCTGTCCCTCTGCATGGTGATCCATACAGAAGAGAACAACTTCCTGCAGGGATGGCCTAATCCTTCCTTTTAAGCATTAGATTGCACTGTGCTGTGTATCTGAATCCCTCCTTGATCCTGTGAAGAGGAGAGGAGGCTCATGAACCAGGCTCCTTTAGGAAAACACTTTGAATAATACATACACAGGTTTCCATAGGAAACCTTATTTCCATCACTTCCAGGCTTTTGAGAAACTCTGATTTACAGTTTCAATACTCTTAGCAACAATTTTGGTCAGAATATATGTATATCTGTACAATTGTATTCTCTTTGAAGTTAGCTCATTTTTGCAAATATATGAATTTTAGGCTCCTCCGTTAATTAAAATAATTCTGTACTCTTTTGAGATTTTTGTTTCTCTATCAAAGTACCTTGAAAAAGGTTTTTTCACTGACCTGTTTTGTGATTGAAATATTATTCTTTGCAGGCATGCTTGGCTTCACTACTGCATTCACTTCTAACAAACATAGCCTCCCAAATTCACAATTTCTCTGCTGGACTGCTTACAGCTTCTTGTGTGAATGCACAAGCAGCAGTCCTCCTGCACCAGTTAGATATACATTTTCAGAGGAGCTGACATTGAAGAGAGCTAATTGTGTTTAAGTTCATCTTAGGAAAGTCTATTGTAAAAACTGGAACATAATCAAGTCACAATTAGGAGAGCAACTTGCTAAATTTCTTCCATTAAAAAAAGCAATAAGAAAGCATCAATGGAAATCCATTATTAATGAACTAATGCAGAGAGTACAGAAGAGTAATTTGTAAATTGATTTTAAAATTTAAATATTTTTATATAATGGGACAGCAATACAGATAACATTTAAAAACATATATTTTAAAATTTAAATAACTAAAAGGAAAAAACCAAGATTTCTTTACAACAGACCATGTCAGCTAACAGGATTTTTCACTCTTTAGTAGAATTTCAAGGATGCAGTAGACAAATGATGAAGGTAGGATGATTTATAAAACTTTAAAATAGTCATAGCACATATCTTTTCTATATTATTAAAGACAGGGTTATTATTTGCAGTGACATAATAGATAAGGAAAAGAATGGTAGGATATTGGGAATGCTAGGGACAGATGATGTCATTCAATTATCTCTCCAAGGCCTATGGGATTGTCTTTTCCCTGTTTTGTTGTCAATGACTGGTCCCTCCAGCTGTTCCTTTACAACTTTGCCTCACTGTAGCACTTTTAGATATTTTTCTGCATGCCTCTCCTAGGGATCAGGAGTCTCAGAACAATCATAATCCCTGGCATAATGTGGGAGTCTCAGAATGAGGACAGAATTGCTGCATACAAATCAGGATGGCTGATAAGCCTGCAGAGCATCCATCTATCACACTGCGCTTCCACGGGGCTGCACCATATATCTCACACTAACCACATTCATGGGGCTTTGTCAGCTGTCATGTTAGTATTTTGCCTATAATTTTTAAAATATAAAGGGTGAATATTAGTCTGAATTGCAAAGCTTTAAGAAAAGTAGATTGAAGGGACTAGCTAGAGGTTTAGGCAGCAAAACATGATCTATGACTTCTGAAGCAAAGATGATACAGCCAAGTTTCTGCAGTGTTGTACAATTTTCTTCTCCAGTATTTACGAGAGAAAAAGGCTCCTTCTATTTATCCAGACAGTTTTTAATGGCAGCATTTTGTGATACTTGAAATTTTTCTGTTGGCCCCTATTTTGTTCTCCGACTCCTTAAGATCTCCAATAGGGACCTTCTAGAAAGAGAATGAGGAAAACTTTCAGTATGAAAATCTACCAATTTTTATGAAGATTGGAGAAAAATGCTGAGGTGAATTAGAACTCATTAGCTTCAGTGCCACCTGCTGGGAAGCAGTCATTTTTATTGGTTTTGTTGATTGATAATATTAAATAGTTATAAGTATTTCACTCAGGCCTGTCCTGCTCTTGTCAGATAATTATTTCTGCTTGGACAGAAATCTTACTAATCTGCACATTTTAAAGATGCATTCTTTATGCTTGACAAAATACCCTGTATGATCTTCAGACCCAAGTGCAATATTTGCCCATTATCCTGGATTATTGTTCCTCACTGATTCACTCAGTCTAGCACTTTAATTTTTAGCCATGTTTGCATTTATTTTTCTTACTTTGCTTGATGCATGCCATTCTTATAAGATGCCTCTAATGAAAAAAAAATCCATTATGCATATTGTCTCTACTTAAACTGTATATAAAACCTAACAAAAAATTTCCTTTCCATGTTTAGCTTGGTTTTTTGGTTTTCTCTTTCCCCTAAATTTCTGTCATCTAATCTTTTTTCTTTTTCCCCTGCAGGTCATAGCTCTTTTAAATTCCCTGTGTGAAGCAGGGTTTTGGCACCTTTTGGAAATCAAAGCATTGAATTAGATATAAGAGGGACATACATCTTTCCTAATGGTCCCTGAATGCTACAATGTAATTGACTACTATAATACACCACACCACAAGGAGGAATATTTTTTTCTGTAGATGGTGCCCTATGGAAGTGCTACTTTACCTTAGAGTGAAACAAACAGACTCTGTTGTCAAAGGACAAGGGGAAAGTTGATGAAAGGCACCAGGAGACACCAGGAACATGGAAAAACCCTACAGCAATTCATCATACTGTTCAGAGCCTGAAGCCACATCTGACTTTGGTGTAGAAGGAGTTTCCAAAATTGCCAGTCCTAGGCATTGCATCTCATCCCAGGTGGGAGCTCTGCCAGTCTGGCACAGAGGAGCTCAGGGCATGGGGCAGTTGATCACAAACCCAGCAGCCTCAGAGACTGGGTTGCACAACCCTGGCAGCAATACTAGAGACACAGCTCAGATGTCCCATGGAGAACACAGTCCAGCTGTATTGCTTGTAAAACCTGCTTTACCCCAAAGCCCATTTTTAAGGGAGAGCATAATCAGAAACAGTGAACTACAACAACAAATGGAAGATTTTCCAAGTGAGTACATGGCTCAATGAGTGCTGCAGCACTATGACAGCAGACAGCTGGGGTGGCTCTGCTGTCAGCTACTGATTAGCACGTTTCTCATCCTTAGTGACAGTGAGATTCCTCATACCTTTAAATTGATGCAATTAAATCTCAGGTGTGATTGGTACAAACAACATATTACAAGCATGCCATCATCATACCACCCTGATGTTCTATTGATTATTTTAGTGCATCACCATTTCTAGAGGAAGACCATCAATTTTACTCCTGATCACATCTGAACTCAGATATTCAAGGGGGAGTGGCTATGCTCATAGAAGTTATTGGATTTTTTTCTGATTTATGAGCCTCTGTACCATAGAAAGATTTATGACATAGCTGAAAACAAAAAGGGAGTATTCCTGTGGTAAAGTGACTGTATTTATTCCTATTATTTGTGGAAATCTGCATGTATTCAAATGCTATTTTTCAAGCTAATCCTTTGATACTCTGTTCTGTCAACCACTGGCCCTCAGAGCTGCAAATAAACCTCTTAACCTGAGGAAATGGTGGTTTGTTGTACATGGAATGCTACTTGAAATATTTACAGTGCTTATGGATTCATACATGAGAATATTTTAAAGTTACACTAGGAATTTCAGAATTTGAAAAACATTTTGAATCATGCTATTAAAAACAGGTCTAATATTTCCTTCTCGTTCACAGTTTTGGGGACAGCAGGCATAATCTTTCCTGGATTCCTCTAGATGAGGAGCACATAAACTGGATGAATCTTGGGACCCAAGATTCACTTGGGTAATTCACAAAATTACCCTCAGTAATTTATGCTGATAGACTGTCTTAAGAAAAAGAAGATTGAAATTAGATACTTCCTGCAAATATTATCATCCTGATATGTATTCTTTTCCAAAGCCACTACACAGTTCCTGAATGTCTATAAGTTCCTATGATTTAGCATTCTCTTTGTCCCATTGTATATAGAATCAAGCTGTTACAGAATTACACAGCTTTCTAGCATTGCTCTAGTGCTAACAAGATGGAAATACTTCATACTAAAGGGCAGCCTTGTGCCTCAGACACCTGGGGCCAATTACACTGAACAATCACAGCTTACTGTGATTTAAAACAGGAATCAATGTCACTGAACATTTTCAGGGATCAGGGTCTATGCTTATAATTCATTCAGTCTGAAAGCGTTTGGTATTTTCTCCTCCACTGGATCTTCTGAATTCAGGAGACCTGAGCTGGCGGCTCTAAATACAATTAAAATGGTCTCAGAAAATGTGAAAAGAACCATTTGCCCTGCCTGTTCAGAAGAAGAAAGCACTAAAAGTTTCACTTGAATGCCTTTAATATTGGCTTCTGTCAGGATTTCCCATGTGTCAAGAAACCTAACTTTTAGTAACTCAAGCAGGAACAACCTGAAATCCTCTTTGCATGTGAGAGAAACCAGCTATCTTTCATCTATCATTTTCTAGGGGGATTTGCATGCTATTTGCTATAGAATTATATTTTTTGCTATTAGAAATTATGCTTGTCCGATAAGATGTAATACAACCTGCAAAAGGCTGCAACCATAGCTTAGAATACCATCCTCACAATTTTCTAACTTTTCCAGTCAGCTTGTTCTGTGTGTTTTCTCTATACATCAAAGAATATCCTTAGATTATAGATTGTGCAGTTTGCTTGAATGTAGATACCCTAAAAGCCTGACTGACAGCTCTAGAGTCAACACAGCACACTTGAGAATAAATAAAGTTTAATTAACTACCAGTCACTGTATGCTGAATTTTTCACCATAGGTTTGCTATTTTCTATAAAAACTGTTCTAATGTAGCAGCACAAACTTCAATGGGCTACCAAAGTACAGGTTCAGGTGTGAACAGTGACACTCAGCAGGTTTGGCATTAACCCCTTGGATTTGCTAGGGATTAATCTCTGCACTTTCAGTATGTGCTTGAAAACATTAGTTAAGTTTGTCATAGAGCAGGTACCTGTGACTCCGGCCTGGCTTCTTGTCTTAAGTTGTATGTCCTTTTTGATTTTCAATGGCAGAAAAGACAGAAGTGTATATTTTAACAGATTTGGGCCTAGACTTGCTGCGTCCAACTTTTTGTTTACTCCTAATATCTTCACACTTGCTAACCCACAGAATCTTAAAATCTTAAAAAAAGGAAAAATTAAATTAGAAATTTGTAGTAAGCATTGCAATTTTTTTCTTTTTCCCTTGGCCACAAGAGCAAAAACCCTGAGATCTCCCAAGTGAGCACTTGACATCAGCACAAGAAAAAGGAGGCATATATGCTGCCTCTTCTCTAATGGTGGACACTGATCTTGGATCTGTAGTGCACAGTCTGAAGCCATTTGAGCATCTTATTTTGGCAACTTATAAGTTGCCATCTTATTTTGGCAACTTTCTAATTGTAACCAAGTCATTTAAGCAATCCCACTACCCTGTGTGGCATCACATCTCCAGTCCTGCTGCATTGCCCAGAGGAATTTGGCTGGAATGGATGGTAGGATTATTGTTCTCCACTCCAGCTCTCCTTAAACAGTGCTGCCACCCTCCCAACAGCATATCTAAGTAGGAAGAATATCTGCCTTTTAGCTCCTGCAGTTTGCAGCCTATGATTTCTGCATGAACAGCTACTGTGAGGAGTGTGGAATAAAAAGGCAGCCTGCACACTTGAGCAGCAGAAGGGCACCTAATGCAGCTATGCCTGTTTCTTTCAAGGAGAGCAGGCACACAGAGCCCTCATATGACTCAGAGCCCCATTTAAAACTCTGCTACCAGCAGCAGAAATGAGTTGGCATGAATTAAAAATACGTACTGTTGGAATTTTGATTACAGTTTTACTAAGGAGAGAGGGGGAGGTTGGATAATTTTCTGACCATTTTTGAAATCAAGCGAGGAAACACCATTCTGCTTGACACCAGCCTCAGCCCAAACCTGCTTTTACTGCTCAGCCTAGGGTTAGGCTTTAAAACAAGGTAAGGGTTCAAAACACCCACAAAGCCCAGAGCTCCAAGCACACTGCAGCCACAAAAGGCATGCCAAGGGACCTCCAATGCATGGCTTCCTCCACATCTTCCTGAGTGGCACCAGCCCCACCGCCACGCAGCTTTGGCTGCTCTGCCTAGGGTTAGGGGTCAGAAAACCACAAAGCCCAGAGGTTTCCTGCCCATGGCAGTGGAGTTGGAACTAGGTGATCTTTAAGGACCAGTCCAACTCAAGCCATTATTTGATTCTACAATCATAACTCCAAGTAAAGTGAGAGCTCCAAGCTGATTTCTTTTTCTTTTTTCAGTCTGGCAAAACTGCTTTCATTTTACAGTGTTTTGTAATTAGTCTAGTTCTACTTATTACTGGTCTTTTATAAATAAATTGGTGTTTAATAGAGCCAAAAATGTTTTCAAACTCTCCAAGTGTACTAAAGGTTCTGTTTTGGGTGACAGCTGCAAAACAAGCAACTGTGTCTTACAATAATAATTACTCCAATTCAGTTCTATCAGCCTACATGGGGAACCTTTGAACAGCTCCATCTCTAATTTGATCAAGATATTATTTGAATGAGGTCAAGATTTCATCCATGATGGCTGCTCTTCTACATTCCCTGACCAAAACCAAAAGCCACTAGAAATTTCCTTGAGGAAAGAGAGCAGCTGATCTGCTCCTGTGTTTGACTTCTTGCTGCTTCAAAGTATTTTTAAGTGTTCAGGTTGGTAAGTTTTCAGGAAAGTTCACACTGCCAAAACTCTTGGCAAATATTTAGCAATTCATTGCATATTCATGAAACACTAAATATATTTTAGGTCCTGATGCTTCATTAACAAAACAAGAAAACAGGCTGCATCATTCACCCAATATTTAAAATAAACCCATCAAGGCATTTTAAAGTGATCTTTTTTCCCCCCCTCACTCATTATTTTTAAAATAATCTCATCTAAGGTTTGCATTTCATTGTATTTTTTACTGTTTTGCATATTTTAACTTGTTTTGAGGTTCTGAGTGAATCCCTTCTTTCTGCCAAGAAACAAATTAAAAGTCATTGGATAAAAATATATTAAGAATTCTATGCATAGATATCCTCATTATCAATATCAAAATTCAAGTTCCCAGAACTGACAACCTGAAAATCTCAGTTGCTTTTATGTTTCTTGAAAAGAGAGGTTTCAATTAAAAAAAAAAGTGAAACTAATATTTTATTTTCCTCGTCAGTCAAGTTTCCAGAGTCAGACCATTTGACTCTTCGGTCTGCCATTGTTCTCTGTGGATAAGAGTCCTCTTTCTGTATCTCTCATTCATGCTAAAATCAATGATCTACCTCTCTAAGCATGACCATCTATATTAGCTCTCACTAAAGAGACTGCAGATGGTCTCAGAATGTCTCAGAATTATTTAACTGTAGTTTGTTATGCACTCCTCTCCTCTTGACAGTATCCAGGCAGTATAGCTGTATGGGGGTACAAGGTATGAAGTCTTCATGGGTGCTATGAAATACTGCAGATTGTTTTCTGTACTATTAAAGGTTTCTGTAAGCAGCTCATAGCTGTCATCTGGGCTGTTAACACTATTTATTTCATGCTAGATTTCTGTCTAATTTTCAAGATTTTGGTGACAAACTCTTTTGTTGCCAAATTACCTGAATAGCCATCAGAGAATATCAGGGTAAGACCATGGTCAATAAGTGTGCATCTTGAACATTTTGCTCTAGGGACAAAATTTTTCTACGTGAAGGACAAAAATCTGTGTAGTTGGTCTGAGGTGCTGGATTTAGCTGCTCAGGAACTATTAAAAATTACCAATGTCCTCACACTTTCTTTCAAATGGAAAAAAAAGACAGGAAATAAAAAATATGCAGTGACACATACCACAGAGCTAAGAGTGAAAAAAAAAATTGTTACTAAAGACTGACACATCCCTGGACATGCTTCTCCTTCCGGAAAAAGACTCAGAGAATGAGCAGAATGAGCAAACACCACATGACAAATGTGTAATATATTGAGTGCATTAGTAATCACAAGATGACTGTGAGCCCTTGAAGTGATGTGGTCAGGAAAAAAAAGACAACCAAAGTTAAAAGATGTAGCAATTCAGGGCAGATAGGTAATATGCCAATAGAGGCAGCAGTAGCATACCCAGTTCTGGTCCCCATGTTAACAAAGGTTATGTTAAAATGCAGCCAACACAGGCTGTGAGACAATCAGGGAAATTAATTTATTTCTTCCAAGAAGACAAATATGAAAGTCTGGATTATTTAGGTGAGCAAAACCCTACCAGATATGATTACTCTGGACAAGTAAAATAAGAAGGTCAACTACAAACTTGGGAAAGCTAAAAGCTGTTTCAGCTGTGCTGTCAGCCACAAGACAAATGACCCATCAACCAGCTTGAGGTACAATTTAGGAGCAAGTTTCAAAGATTTGGGGCAGTGTGTTTTTAAACCACACTTTTGCGATGGGAAAAGGGGAAGCAAGGAGCATAATCAGTTTTAAGCAGAATACATTTAAGAAAGGGTTTACCTGAAAAAATGATAACTGGACCTGGTGACCTGGACAGATCTAGTTCCATACCTCTATTTTGTAGTCTTATTTTTAACAAACTAAACACCTGTTCCAATACATCACAAAAATGAGTACTGTGTAATGGAGGAGAATATACAAGGACAGACTATACATAGATAAACTGTTTTAGTCCTCTTTTAAAAAAAAGTATTTCTTCTTAATAACAGTTGTAATAGTTTTCTGACAGTGGACTCAAATGACTGATGGCAGAGATGGTGACAAGTGTCAGCCCTTTACTATCCTACAGTAAAATATTTATTCCTTTTCTCTGTGAATTTCCCATGGGCAGCACCATGCAACACTGACTCCTCCTCCTGCTCTTTCTTCCTTCTTCTTCTATGACCAGCCAACTCCTTCCTGATTAGCTAACCCACTCTTTTATAGTACCCATCCTTATTGGTCATAGCTGTGACCTATTAAGGGCAGGGCTGCTTCCACTCTTTGGTAATTAGCTCAACTGCAACTCACCGGGGGCAAGGTTGCCTGCAGCATCATCTCTATTTTCTTACAATCCATTATCCCACAGTTTTCTATTTTTTTTAAACTGGTCATTCAATGATGCTTATTTTAAGGCATTCTGAACCACAAATGTATCACTTCTTCACAACATTGCATTAAATCTTTTGATTGAAAATACTGCTTCTCCTTATAAACCTTGTCTCTCTCGTGACCTTAGATTGCTATAGAAGTACTACTACTCAATAAGTTAGGAACATAATTCAATTTTCAGGAGACCCATCTGCTTAGGTTATGTATGTACAAGTGAAGCTTGCTGGGTAGCTCAGGGGCTCTCTGTGACCACAGGAAAATTTAATTTCTTTTGCCACAGAAAAAATTTAAACACTCTGACAAGGATAAATTTGGTGTCAGCAAAAACATGCACCATATTGTCCTTTAACAAAAGAAGAGTCATGAAGTTCTGGAATGTCAGTGACTATTATTATGGAAAAGAGGATGTTGAAATGTGCATTATAATTTGACTGAAATAAAACTGCTCAATATGAAATGTTTTACAAGAAACTTATCTGTAAGACAGGAATTCTCACGGTCACAAATGGGATAACAGTTTGATGAGGGTGTTTCAAATGAATGGAACCAAACAAATTCCAAATTAGCCTTGGATTTTAATGGAAGAAGCTAAGTTCTTCACTGGGTTAATGTAGGAGAAACTCCCATTCCTTCAGCAAAGCACAAGGGCATCTATGTTGATCCTTTCTTTTCACTCTTGCTGCTTTTGCAGGTCCTGATGAAGACATTCTTTTATGAATAGAAAATTAAATAATTCTTCTGAGTGAGGATAAAACCTTTTATTTCACCTCACTCACTGATGGATTTTAGCATCAATGTCATTGATATATGTGTGATGCTTAAACTCGACATATAGGCAGCTTGAACAGTGAAATGTCAGTGGCCCAACAGCCACATGTTCAAGACTAGCTGGTCAACATCTTCTGCAATGGATTTAACAGTGTAAGACTTGCTCTTCTACAACTCAGCAACGGGTTACATCTCCCTCGCCTAAAACTGAACCTATGCTCTCATTTTGCATTCTTCACGACAGAACATCAGCTTCTTTCACAAAGTCAAACTTTGCATCAAAGCCTTCCATTTATCAGCTACTGTTTCTTCAAATGCCCTAATCCATCCACAGATTTGCTACAAAGCTTTGCAGCAGCAGCTTTGGCATAACTGGCATAACACTTAAACACAATGGTAATATGACTCAAGATTTCACACTGTTACATCTTTATTAGAACTTCATCAGGCTGATCGACTTGATCATTGCTTTATTGTAAAAAGCAATTTTATCTCTTGATTTTTAGGTGTCTTAAGTAAGTAATTGCATGTAAAATGTGCAAGTGCAGTCAACATCTAATTTGGATGTGAAATGACCACTGTGGCCCCTGAAACCTTCACCTGCAGATGGTATATGTGGAATGGATAATTGCAAATGCAAACGGATGATGACCACTTTCACATTCAGAAACACAGCATACACATCAGTAATTTAACTGCAGGCTTAGCTTGCTTAAAATCAAGTTGTTGGTATTTCATACAGACCTGAACTTGTTGCACAGAAATTATCAGCAACAGATGAATGCAGATGAAAAGGTAATTTTTAAAATTAATTGGACTCCTGGGTAGCAAATGAGGTGTGATGTACATATATGTCAGAGTAGAAAATAAAAGGTAAATGTTTAAGGAGAGTTATTGCAGCACAGTAATTGCAAGTGAAGCCAAAAATGAAAGTCCTCCATCCAGCAGGCTATCACAAAGAGCAATGACAGAGTGCTCAGGTCAATAGGACAAATTGAAAAGTAAAAAAAAAGAGAGTTTTGAATAAATAAAAAAATCCCCCAAACGGAACTATTGGATGTTAAAGTTCAATTTATAGGCTAGTACGCAACTACTGGCTCAAACTACGTGTTGAACTTGTTCTGAATACAGTGCGAGTCTCTACATTTTTTTGCAGCTATGTGCCTGGAAAGGATTGAGGTTTTTCATCTGCCAATAGAGATACCCCATGTCATAATTTATGCTGATGACAAGCACTGAAATAATCACAGACTGTGTATATGCAAGCTTGATAGATCTGCAGATTCTTTATTTTTCTTGAAGAATTATAGCAAAACTGAAGACAATATGGTAGTTTGGTTTTTTTTAAAAGTTTTTTAAGACATTTTTAGTTCAAGACTTTTGAATACTGATCATACAGGTTTTTATATTACAGTATATGCTTAAAACTGTGGGGAAAACATAAAAATGAATGACAAACCAAATCAACCAAACAAAAACAAAAAGCCAAACACCATTAACTACAGAAGAGGTAAGATTTCTGTTGATAAATAAGATTATGATATTAAACCTATGAAAATATCCATATAGCAAAACTATGAAAAGTTGAAGAAGCAAAAGGAAACATTTGTGGCTTATTATAAAAGCAGTAATTAAGATTGGGCAAAATATAACTGTGTATGAAATAAATATAAGTTACGGACTACCAATACTGCCCAAGAAGTAGATGTGTGAAAGCTTTAGTTTTTAAAAATGGATGCTATGTCAAAAAAATAAGGAGTTTGATAAAGTTCTCAGTAAGACAATAGAAAGGAGGAAAACTTTTGGGCAAACATTGTGAAGATATTTTTTTACTCCTCCTCAAACAGAAGGAAATGGATGGTCTCCTTAAGGAGATAAGTAATAATTTTATTTTCTGTTCTGAATCTATATGGATGGCAGTATTAGCCTCAGGGGCCAACAAAATCTGGGCTTCCCAAGAAGGGGGTTTTCAGAATTTATCCCTTTGCTCAGCTCCCTCTGGTGTTAGAATGGAGTTTGGCAAGGCAGTATTGCAACCCTGCAAACTACTTGTTTCTAACCAGACACCCTGCTTCCTTTTTCATCTTCATTGCCAGCTTGTGGTGTAACCTCCTACTCTTAAGAAAAATAAGAATGATTTTTTTTAAACCAAATTCATATTCCAAACCTCATTTTTTTACAGACAGCTAATAGAATTATGAAGAAGTGGGAAAGAATGTTGGCAACATCTACACACTGAGGGGGCTGGAACAGCCTGACAGCTTGGTTGAGATGAAGCAGAGACACAGAAGTATTAGATGTTAGAACTCAAGCAAATTATAATTCAAAATACCAGACCTGAAACTTGTAATCCTCAAATGCCCCACAGAAATGGCTGCCTATAGAGGATGGACATAAAATCTGCCTTAGTTTTGACAGCACTGGACTTAGCTGTCTCCCACTGACCAGAACCACGTTACCTGCAGGAGCTTTCTCCCTCTATGTTTTGCCAGGTAGGGAACCTTACTTGGCAGCATTTGTACATCATGGTTTTCCAATTTAAATAGCATGACAAACATGAACAGCAGAGGGGGTGGGTGTGCCAGCTCACTTTTGTTCAACAAATCAGCTACTTGAGCTTGGGTCACGCATGGGTTTTAATTTCTTTATATTCATGCAGTGTTCTCAAAAGAAAACTCGTATTAGTATAGGGTACAGGGTAATGCGGTTGGACTTGGTGGCGGTAGTCAGTGTGCTCATGAACTCGACTGCTGAATCTGCTCCAGGTTTAATACCAGGTTAGGATGAGATGATCCTCTCCCACTGGATATTTAAATGTACAGACTGAAGTGTTCAAGGCTTTCAGCCTGAAACATTCCTGTCCCACCAGCAGGTAACCAAATCCTTCAGGTGGTGATTAATGACAACACTGAAACTTTTCCAAAGACATTGAAGATATTTAAATCCATTCTACCTTTCTTTCCTTTTGTTGCACCTACAAGGCTATGACCTCTATCTCTTAAACTGTTTTTGAGGGAAAAAGACATTGTCTTAAGGGGGAAAGGTTAATGAAAAATACACCATGATAGTAATAAAACACCATTTGCACAATTGCACATGCCCACACTCCCAGACAAATGTAGAGGGATACTTTTAAGTGTTGAGTAGAAGGAAAGCATTGTTTTAAGGGTGTGGAAGAAATAGAGCCATAAAAAGAAGGGGTTTTGGTTCTAATTCTCTCCCTCTCTAAGCCAGAAGAGACTCAGATTTTTAGCAGGTTGAATGTGATCTCTGATGAGATAAACAAAAAGAGGTTTTTTCCATTCTGAAAAAGGAGTGCTAGCATAGTAAGATTTCTAATGGATAAGGCAGATTAAATGTGAGATAAAAAGGTGAAAAGAAAGAGTGAAACTCCGGAGTGCTGGAGTCAGATGATGAATAAGGTATCTGGGTGAAATGTTTGGTCTGGTTGTGAAGGACACATGAAAGAAGGAAAGAATGCATAAGCGGAAACTATTGCTTCCTTCCATTATTCTCTTTGAAGTTCCTTATTTCTGCTTTCCATCCTGAGGTGGAAAGGGGGCTATTTCTTTCTCTCATTTTGCAGCGAACTTCTTTCAAAACACTTTCAATAACAAAATCTCAGATTTCTATTTCAAAATTATGTGATTAGCCAAAAGGTGACTTCTGGATCTTTTGGGAAGAACTAAGAGAAATTTGTAATTGCTTCTGTTCTCCCATTCAACTTTTCTGTCAGACATCCTAGAGTAGCTATTAATGAGGGAGATGCATGGAGTTAGTCATCAATGGTTTTGGTAGTTAGGTACGTGCCTGACATATAAATATGGCTATATTTCAAGGTTTCAAAGTTATCTTGACTACAGCATGAAAATATAGTGCTCATAATGAAAAAGGGTATGGGAATGTATACTGAAAGGAAGGATGGCAGGAGTCAAAGAATAATTTATGTACAAACAACTCATGCTAGACCCAGATTTTAGTTCCTTAAAATAGTGACTCTCAGAAAAATCACTTTGAATATATTTCTGTTGCTGCAAATTTTCTCTTTGTATACAACTGTAAGTAATGTTTTTAAAAGACTCTGCCTGCTATGAAATTTTCAAGTACAAATAACCCTACCCAGTCAAAACCAATTACTTCAGGGAAGAAAGGTAGACTGTTATTCACTGAGTATATTTCCAGTGAATAATTTGAATTTTAACATACTCATTTTTGTCTCAAAAAGTAGAGGTACTCTGTTGGGGTTTTTGGTTTCCATATTTTTTTTTTCAAAATGGCAAAAATAATGATAAGGGAGGAGAAAGGTTTTTTTCACTTAAATATTAATACTGTATTTCTGTTCAGAATTACATGGTGGAAATACCTTGGGTGGGGAAAAAAAAACCCAATACACTAAACCCCAAGTAAAAATATTATTTGTTTGAAAGGTACAAGATTTAAAGAGCTCTAAATGAGTTACAACAAATAAAGATGTGTAAAGGCTTATCAGTAGCAGATTGCAACTAAACTATGGATGATGATTTAGTGTTTTTATCTCCAGTCACAAAGAAAATAAATAGATAAAATAACGTGCCAAGAATAACAGTTTCAAAGATAGCTGCCAGTATCAACTCACTTTCTAATTTCAGATAAAGAATTCATTTTGTGTTTTCCACACTTTTGAGATTTTCTTCTATTTGCTTCTTTAGGTTAAAGAAGCTTTATCTATGACATAACATAAATCAGTAAATGTGCATGTATGCAGGTGTAATGTATATATACAAAACATATATTTTTATTTATTTAAACATGTATTTTAAAAAAAGTATTCAGAAAATAATTTTGCAACTCATTGGCATCCCAAATTTAAAATGTACTCTCTACATTTTTGATAAGTAGGTGATTAGAAGCTGGGAATGGGAAATATGCCTTTAGTTTCTTTTTAAAGGCTATTCTAAAATATAAATATCTAATAGAGATTTGAATAATATTTTAGGAACCTTTATTTTCCATTAAAATTTTGCAGAAGCTACTGTTAATTTCTCTGTTGTTGTCTTCTGCTGTTACATTTATCATACTGATTGTGATAATTGATTGTGAGAATGTCTACACTGCTTGAGTTGCATTTATCATTACTGACTCCTCAGTAAATGTTACTTACATATTTGCATAGATTATTTTCTCATGTTCTGTTAGAGAGGTGTAGTCAGACAATGAATTAAAATAAAAAGTTAGGTATACATTGGTATATACAGGAATATATAGTGTTACTTCAGCTGCAGTACATCACAGCCCTGAAGGCAGACATGGAATTGTCCTTGAGCAAGAATAAACAGCTAGAAGCAGGGCTTGGATATCACCTGGTCATACTAATCCCTCCTCATCCTTTCTTTTCTGGACTTTTGAGGGCCTTAGAACACTGGCAGCATAGCAGAGGAGAGTTTTCTACACTTCTGCAAAAATGAGGTGAATCACTTCGCACTCTCCTGGGGTTGGTGGGTGAGCATGGTGGCATGGATGCAGCTCAGAAGAGTGGGAACAATGCTGCTCAGAGGGACACAGCTTCTCACAGAGAAGCTGTTTGTTACCATGTAATGTGGGGGAAGGTGCAGGGATGACTTTGTTTGCTCAGAGCCGTGAGAAAAGAAACAATCTGGTCCTACAGCAACTGCTTGGAATGCATGGAGGGAGTTCTGCAGCATTTCAGTGGTGTCTGCTGCTGTGTGAACTTACATGGAGGTATAGTACTATATCAGGGGTGGTAGGGTGAGCCACAGGCTCACACCTGCGTGGGAGACTCCACTACCCCTCTGGGCAATCTGATCCGGTGCTCAGTCACCTGCACAGTAAAGAAGCTTCTCCTCCTATTCAGGTGGAACTTCCTGTGCATCAGTTTCTACCCACTGCCTCTTGTCCTATTGCTTGTCACCACCAGGGAGAGCCTGGTTTCATCCCCTTGGCACAGTCCCTTCAGATACTGACAGACAGGGATGAGGTCCCCTCTCAGTCATCTTTTCTTGAGGCTGAAGAGACCCAGCTCCCTCAGCCTCTCCTCATAACAGACATACTTCAGGCCTTTAATTGTCTTTGTTGCCCTCCATTGGACCCACTCCAGGGGCTCTGTCCTCATCTGGAGAGGCCAGAACTGGACACAGCTCTCCAGATGTGGCCTCACCAGGCCCTCACCAGTAGCAGGGCAGGATCACCTCCCTTGACCTGGAAACGCTCTTCCTAATGCACCCCAGGACACCGTTGGCCTTCTTGGCCACAAGGACACACTGCTGGCTCATGGGCAGCTTGTTGTCCACCAGGACTCCCAGGTCCTTCTCTGCAGAGCTGCTTTCCAGCAGGCCAGACATGGTGTGGTCAAAGTGAGAAATACATTTTGAGTTGTAGTTGAGTTGAAGATTTCTACTCTTATTTCTACCAATAAATACACCATAAATGAAGAATATCAGCTTTGGGATTTTAGGATTATTGCTGGCAGTGCTGCCTTACTCATGCATGTCAGGGTTACACTGATTTTCACTACAGTGTTAAGTTCTCATGAGCAAAACACTCACCATGGCTGTGATTTCGTATGTAGCCTCCTTAGCAACTTGAAGGGAACCCTGTGCTATTTTTTTTCACTCAACTGCCCTGCCACATCTGTTCCTAGGTGACTTGAAAAATGAACATTGTTTCCTATTATAAATAAAATACATTGGATAGTAATTCAGAGCTGGAGAGGTGTAGCAGGTTTGAGCAAAAATAAAGTTGCCTCTCCTGAGTGTGTAAGGCAAGTAGTGCAGCAACAGGCCACTATTCTACCTTTTCCCTGCCCCCCACCACCACCACCAAGTCCTGTGATCTTGTCATACTGGGTGTAGCAGTTTTGTTTCAACCAGGCAGAAACACCAATGAAATGTAGTGGTTTTGGTTCTCTAATTCAGTTTCCCAGCCAACTCATCAGTTAATGAGGTGGGTGAGTGCTGGCCTGCGCCAGTGCACCCACTAGAATTATTTACTCATTTTCTGCTGTGAGATAAGGATTAGGAGAAGAGCAAAAGCAGGCTCAAGATAAGGATTAGGAGAAGGGCAAAAGCAGGCTCAAAACTTTAGAGAATATAAAGAAAAACTTTATTAACAGAACTAAAAGAAGAATAAATAAGAATCAGAAAAAAACTCTAGAATGCAGGGTGCCTCTGATGCTTGGGAATGATTGGCATCTGCCTCCATGATTCAGAAGCACTGAACAATTGCTTTATTAAAACTACATTATATTACATTAATACTATACTATATTAAAAAGATACTATACTAAAGAATGTTAAAAGAAAACTAAAGAAAAACCCTGACTGTCTTGAGACAGCCAGAACACATCTTGGCCAATTAATATAAACAACCAACACCAGAATCCAATTACCAAATCCCTTCAGGTAAACAATCTTCCTTACACATTCCACATGTGAAAAAACAACAGGAGCAGAGAATAGCGATAAGAATTGTTTTCTCTTTCTCTGAGGTTCCTTGCTGCGATTCCCAGGAAATATTCCTGGGAAGTTGTGCCTGCCTGCTTTCTATGAAGAGACTTGCAGCTACAAAAGCCTTCAGAACACTTCTCTCCCCATCTCTACTTTCCTTTCCCACTGGTAATGTTGAGACAAAATTTGGTACTTTCAGTCAGTTTACCACTTCTAAAGTAACGTTTCTTCAGTTCATTTAGGGAGAGGAGTCTCTCTTGCCATGCCATGGAGACTTTTCCATAAGAAACAATTCTCTTGTGATTTTAATTTTCACAAATAGCAGCCGCCCCGAAATCTGTGAAGCTCCTCCCACAGTTTGGTAGTCTTCCCACAGCTACCACCATGGGTCCTTTCACCTTTTCGGGTGAGGATTAACTGTTCCAGTCTAGAAACAAAAGTTCTCTTTTTTATGTCAGAGAACAGGGAGGAAACAGGGAACAGAGGTTTTCTTCTTCCAACCCTGGGGAAAGGTTTCTCATCTCTCTCTGTTCAAGGTTCTCATTGGATCACAGCTACTTCAACATCTGCTTGCTTCGACACTGGTGCCTCTGCTCACGGCTGTGGTTAGAATGCTACATCCCCCCAGTGCAGTAATCCGTGGTTCTCTGGGCTTTGTATGGGTCCAATCCGGCTAGCTGGAACCCAAGCCCACACAGACCTGCATAGACTGAAGATAAAGACGAGGAGCGCTCTTCCACCACATGGGAATGAGTATCCTGTTTACTGGCTTGTGATGGGACACTGCTGGCCGCAGCAACCACCCAGGTGGCAAAAGAGGCCAAGCCTTTCCCTGCAGTGGGGTTTATACCCTAGGGGAAAGGGGGCAGGGGAAAGAGGACCGTGGCCAATGGGATAACATTGGGGAGGTGTATCCATGGGGCAGACCACCAGGGGTGTAGAAAGGAGTGCATGGGGAGAAACCATGTGATGAGGAAGGGGGAATAATCTACATGACATGCAGCACCCCATGATTTACAGGAAAAAAAAAGTCTGATGTATCAATTAGATCTTCCCATAGCCTTACAAGAGAATTTCAGCCCAAGAGTAAGGTATCCCCTCATTCTTCTCCCATCTGGGATTTGAATCCTTCCTTACCGGCCTTTGTGTCTCTATGTTGCTTTCTTTATGTGTCTTCACCCTCTCCTTTTCTCTCACTCAAGAGAGGACTAATGTCTGCAAGTTTCATCTGTGCACAGAAGGAGTTAATATCTCGCCCGGGCATTCGGGTGGTGATGTGATCTCTGCCAGGCAGTGGCCTCTCTGGCTGCACGGCTGTTTTCTGGCCCCTGCTGGGTTCAATCCCATCTGTAGGGCTGCTTTCTGTTCGGGGCTGCCTCTGTTTGTAGCCACATGATTGGTCCTGTTGGGCCTGGAGGAAGCTGTTAGCAGTCCTCACAGGGAATCACTTCCGTAACTGACGGATTTCTCATTAACTAAAAACCAAGCTGTGCTAAACCACAACACTAGGATACGGAGCAAAATTTGTGCTTACGTAAAATGGGTGCAGATCTGCTGATAGTCAGGTTATAGTGTAAACAGCATCCCTTTTCATGTGTGGTTCACAGTGAGTATTCAGAGAAAAAGAGACAAAAAGATTACAAACTGCACAAAATAAATATTAATATCAGACAAGTTAGATTATTTCACAATATCTAAGTAATCATGAAGTTTTAAAGCTCTGCTTGCAGAAACTTCCCTGAGATGTCTCAGGGCCTTTGGCAAACAGACTGATTGAGAATAGTACAAAGAATTGTATTTTATAAAGGAAGAGAGTTTGAAGACAGTTGCTACAGTAATGAGGATGAATTTTTAATCAATAAATGAGTAGATAATAGAGTTTTAAGATTGCAAGTGACTGTTTTAATTCTGTAGCAAGTTCTCTGTTTGCAGTTTTTTCTGTTTCTACAGAGTCCAGCTTATTGAAATATGAGCCACAAGAATCCAAATCTTCAAGTCCATTGCAAGGTCAGAATTCAAGACTAATTTTTCTCAATGGTTATATGCTTGATCCTCTTTGTATGAGTGTATGTATGAGTATTTTGGGTGAAATACAAAGTCACAACATTCTGAATATTAATTTCAGCTTATGCAGAGTTTCTTTTTCAACATATTGAAAGGTTTTGACCATATTTTGGCTTTTTAACTTTTTCTAAAAATTCCCATATGAATATAATTCTTAGAAGACAAAAATTTTCATTGCATTAACATTTAAAAGTGAAAAATATTTTAAGTGTTGTGCTGGTATATTGTCTGACATTTTAAATGAAAATTAATGTTTTACATAATGTTGACATTTAATTAAGTCATATCTAATGCAAGCATAGATAGAGATTATGTGGTTATTTTAGTGGGAAAAAAACAGTTTCTGTCTCAGCCAATATGATCTTTTCTGTTGAATTTTATATTGCTCTATACTAAACATATCTATGGAAGCATACCTCTCTTATCACTGTATTTCAGAGGTGTATTTTAAAAAATAGATTTGGCCAGCTCCAACCAGAGATTGCAAAGAAAACTATGATATACAGAGCAATAATGGGAGAAGGTGAAGAACAAAAAGGTACTGAGAAATGTTAAACACGAAGGATGTTTTGATATAGATAATGACAAGGGTATTCTGGTCTAGCACCGATCTAAAGCCAGATCTTCGTAAGAACATTTCAGAGGAGGGAAAATATATATTAAATAAAATACTACAGCTCCTGCTTTACAAAAAAGCCAGATGATACAGCATATCAGAGCACAGTGATAGCTATGAGAAGGGGCATTTCCCCTTCAAGACCACATCTGAGACATATCCTCTGTCTTGTCATAAGGAAGAGGTTGCAATACCATGCAGCCCCATATCAATATTGCAGCTGTCGAATCAAGTATGGCATAAGGGTAAAAATACTTCAGTTCAAAAAAACAAAGGTATACGTTAAACCAGGACTAATAAAACCAAACATTTGCTTAAAGGAGCAAATCCAGGCAATCTTCATGCAAGACTTTTAGCAGAGCTGTCTGATGATATCCTCCAACTGTTAGGCTTGATTTTCAGTGTGAATTTTCAACCCTCAAAGCATTTGTGTAGTGCCAGATGTAAATAGGAGATCCTATTCCGTTCCAATGTAAACAAGAAAAAAGTATAATTATAGATTTGTCAGCCTGATAATGATCTCAGGCAGAATAATGAAACAGATGATGCTGCAATTCTGTTTTGTTTATAAAGGTAATAAAACTGATGGAACACACTTAGTCTTCTATAAGGGATTTCATTTGGTAGCACAGGACATGTTGATTAAGAAGCAAAATCAGCATGGCACATACTGAAGTGATTAAAACCTGGGCAAGTGAAAGGTCTTAAAATACTACTATAAATGAAGAATCTTTCTTCAGATATTTGCCTACGAGTGCCATCGGCATCTGCATTTGACTCTATTATATTTAATATATGATAGAGTCAAATACTTTTCAGTGCTTGGAAGAAAATACGCAATGATACTGATAGAGTTGCAGATGAAGAATATTGAGTGTAGTGAATAATAAAAGGGAAAGTCTTTGATGCAAGTTGATCAAGACTATGTGACAAGTTAGATGCAAACAAACAGCTGAATTTATATACAGCTAAGCCTAAAGTCAGGCCATATTATTCCAAATGACCCGGAAAACTTTTCAAGTCCAAGGAGTCAAAGCTCAGATGAGCATGAGCTGTGATATTATTGTTCTCAGTATTTGTACAGAAGGAAGGAAGTTATGTCACCTTTGAATATTACTACTTCAGAGCAGTAATATGTTCACATCGGCTGCTATAGACACACCAGTAGTTAAGAGAGGTTACATTATAATCCTTGGGATTATCCTATTGGGAAATAAACCCTGCAGTACATAACTCTCGCAGCTTAATGTCTTTTAATCTAGTTAAATTTATCAAGTAACTAATTATTATTATTCAAAGAATCAAAGGTTTGCAAGCTAAAGCTTTACCTGGGAAGCAGAAGTTTGAAACCAAAAGTTATTGATATGGTCTGAGGGCAAGATGTTAAAATGAGGAAAATTCACATCTAAAGAAAGCTGTGGGTGTTTTCCAAACAGGAAAAAGTTGAAAAGGTTTTCTGCAGCTGGGTTTGAACAGGTCTGTGACGGTGTTCACAGGGGTCTCAGCTTGAGGGAAGAGACGAGGTTTTGACTCCATGTTTCAGAAGGCTTGATTTATTATTTTATGATATATATTACGTTAAAACTATACTAAAAGAGTAGAAGAAAGGATTTCATCAGAAGGCTAGCCAAGAATAGAATAGGAAGGAATGATAACAAAGGCAGCTCTCTTGGACTCTCTGTCCGAGCCAGCTGGGCTGTGATTGGCCATTAATTAGAAACATCCAAATGGGCCAATCAAAGATCCACCTGTTGCATTCCACAGCAGCAGATAATCAGTGTTTACATTTTGTTCCTGAGGCCTCTCAGCTTCTCAGGAGGAAAAACCCTAAGGAAAGGATTTTTCATAAAAGATGCCTATGACACAGGTCATACTGCATCCTGGGCATCCTATGTCCCGTTTTCAATAGAAGTAAGACTTTGTGTTTGCAGAGGCTGCTTGTGGCCTTAGAATTGATGAATTTATATATAGTGATAGACATTGAGCAGTGCCATGGTTTCAGGTCAGCCAGCGCTGTGATGATGCACTGCTGTAAAGTAGGCTGTAAGTGCTTCAATAAGTCTCCTCTTTCCTCTGACACCTGTCCTCTTTTGGTTGAAAAATTTTCAAGTGTTCATCAATTTTTGCTGTATATCTGGGAAACCATCCAAAACTTTATAATAATTGATTTTCTTCCACATGGTGGTCTTCTATGGGCAAGAGAGCTTACTAATATTTTCTGCCATGTCCAGCTGCTAACTCTAAACACTCATAATTGCATTTGATCTTATATCCTGCCTGTAGTCTGATACTAAATAGGAAAGGTAGTAAAGAGAAGATCAGTGTAGCTGTGTCATACACTTGTTCCATGAGACTGCATTACAGTATGGAACATCTGTTAGTTCTAGAGTTGTGCTGACTAATTGAAGTAGCCCAGTATAAATTAATTTTTAACCAATCTCACAGTATTACTGTTATGTGTTCCTAGCAAGTAGAATTATTGGTCATAGGAGTATTGTGCCACAAACTAGCAATGAAAATGTGACTTTAATGGTTTCAGGAGAATTTGATTGCTCCTTCTGTTATACGTCATTCACAGCCTGGACTTAAGCCATCACAGTATAAGTGTACTGTGAGTGTGCTGAGAGTGGAGAGAATTCTCAGGAAATGAGGAGGATACCAGCTCTCTATGTTTAAGTAATCAGCAGGCTTTGGAATGGCCCATTCAGGGTGAAACAAATCAGTTCTAATGAGGAAATCCTTAGGTTGATGCTAGATATTTGTTGACCATCATGTCTCTCCAGGATGACTTTTATGCAATGCTCATTAACTGTATTCATGAAGCTCTTTAACTGGGAGTAGTCCATGAAAGGTACCTGAGCTTTAAATCTTGTCTCAAGTTAGTTAATTTATTTTATCCCCATTATAATGGAATTATTATTTTTTGTGGTCCTCTGCAATAACTATTTAGTATCTAACATTAATTTCATTTGGAAAAGTTTTATAAGACATATGTGAGAGACATTGTAATGTGTTCCTTTGTTTCTGAAAAGGCCATCTGTAATTGTAGTCTTACAGGAGCTTGGGGCTGAATTCTGTCCTAAATTATCTCATTTGAATTAATTTCATGCAATGTAAGTCAAACAGATTTTGACCTTTATTCAGTTTTGAAAAGGCATTATGGAAAATTGCACCTTCTTATTCAGCAGATCTGCTCTATATTCAGTCACATTTGAATTCAGTGACAAAAAGTAAATGTGTTCCACATCCGGATGATAGAAGCAGGGAGCTGATGCAGTTGTGGGAGTGTGGTACAGGTTCCCTTCTGACTCACTATCATTAACATGGCTGCTGTGTAGGGCTTAATTTGCCAAAGCCTCCAAACTCCCACACCCTCAATTGACTTCAGCTGGAGTAAAATGCATGAATATCTTTGAAATATAATCTTCCCTCTTTGTATTAAAAGGCAAAATTCCCTTTGGACTCTAGATGTAAATCAAGAAGGATTTTCTCTAAAATAAAGTCATACCAGTAACAGCCCAGTTGAAATAAACATTTGAGTTTCATTTTCAACAGCAAAGATGAAAAATCGTTAGCTAGAGAGAAGAAGGAAACGTTTAATTGTAAGCAGAGCCAGTTTTACCCAAAAATGTTGAGCAAATAAAAGCTGCTCCTGTTGCAGCTCCTGTTGCAAAAAGAGTATTGCAAAAACTATATTTCTGATGTTTCTGATAAGATGAAACACCATTCCCCAGAGCTGTGGTCTGACTTTTGCCTTCACAGGGCAGGACTAGGACTTTCTTGAAGTCAAATGATTCTATAGTGTAGACACTAAAGCCTCTGAGATTTTTTTTCTTTTTTGATCAGGTGGGACAATCTTATCCAAAATACCCAATGGATAAGAATTTAGGAGATTTGATTCAGTTTGTAGATATTGGAGAAATTCATTATTCATACACTGCTGATGCCAAGGGAGTCCTTACTCTGGGAAAACTGATCTTTACTCTGATTGCAGAATGCATTTATACTACAAGAATAAAGCTGATCATTACAAATCTAACCCTAAAGTTTAAGGTTGTAGTTTAAATATTGTACAAGTATAGTGGGGTAAAAAGGCTCTTCCCACATCACTGAGTCCAATTCCTTGGTATGACAATCCATCAAAAGTGGTAATCTTCTTTACAGATTTCAGAAGGGATAAGGTTTCTCTTTCTATTGCTTGTTAATGAAAACTGTTTCAAAAGTCTCTTCTTTAAGGCACATTCGTCTGATTTCCAGCCTACATGTAGGCTGGGAATATATATATATGTTTCTGGGACAATATTATCTTTTAAAGAATTTCTTTACCAGTTTAGTATTTTATGTTATGATTTACTTATCAATATTAGCATACTCCCTTGCAGCCAGAGGTTTGCTATAGTAAAAAAATGTAATGACTCTTCTATCTTTGAATTATAGTCTTTTCATATAGCCCACTTGGACTTGTTTCAGTTTGAATCCAACTGTTTTAAATATGGAACACCAGAGTAAAGTGGTGGGAGTAGAAAGGGTCAAACATTTACTTCATACCTCCTGGAAAGACCTTCCTGACTCATTCAAAGATCACATTTGCATATTTTAGTGTTATACTATATTAATATGTCAACAGTCATGACTTTTCAGTCATTTCCAATTCTAACCTATAGTAGAAGTACTTATTATCAGTTCTCATGTTTATTCCCTTTCCTATTTCTCCATTCTGAAAGATCACTCAGCTCTTTCTGCATGGTGTCCTGAAATTTTCTTTTATTAGAGCACTCTCAGTCTTATATCATCGGCAAACTTCACAGTCTGCTCCTACTTACCACTATTAAAACCTAATTGCATCATTAATACATATTTAAACAAGATCAGCTTCAAGGAGAAGTTGCACCAAGACTCAGGCTGGCAGAACTTCTTTTGACACCACCAATGCTATGACTACTTTAGCTCATTTCTTAGATCTCTTTACTTTCCCAGGCAGTGGAACAAATTTAAGAATTAACTCCTGTATTTTTTCTGTATTTCTCTAGAAATCCAATATAGTGACTATTTTGTATCCTGTGCTTTCTACCCCTGGTGACATTCCTGGTGCTGAGGTGCACTACAGCCTGCAGTGGTACTTCAGGGTTTGGAGGTGCAGGCGCCACACAGGTGTTTGCATGGGTATAGCTTGAGAGATTCCAGCTTTCATGTGTGTCACCAGTCCATTGTGATCTCTTGAGATCAGAATGCATTAGCATGTCCTAATCAAGTACAGGTGAAAGAAAGCTATTTTTAGAGATTTTTTTTACCTGGTAAATCCTAAAATACCCACAAATTATGCACTAGATTGCCAGTGGTGACTAACCTTAGGTATGAGCTCTTCTGAAGGGTTCTCCTGCCTGCCTTGCATGGCTCTGAGCTGGGTCCCATTAACTGCAAGCCTGCCATGGGCCAGACAGTGGCTCAGAGGTAAAGGAGGGGTGGAGACAGGCTTTATCAGCACTGTTGATGGTAGTTCAGTCTGAGTTGTCTGACCAATTCACTTACTCTTTCCATAGGGCACAAAGAAAATTACTGTTTCCTTAGTATCTCTATCTACATAATTCTCTATCTCTATATAATTCTATATAATATATATCTATATCTATCTTCCTTGTTATAATCTTTTCAGTATTATTTCTTTTTTATTCTATTCTTCATTGCATTATATTACTGTCTAACTATTAATTATTATCTTAATATAAATTATATACCATAGATGTACATGCTCAATACATATAATATAGACAGAAGACAATAGAAATGGTCCATACCTGTAAATATCTGCTATCTTGCCAGTTAATGTTTACCTATTAAAATGAAGAGATTTCTCAGAAAATGTATTTCTTAGAAAAACTGCCCAGAGTTAACAACTTCAGCAGTGGCACACACTTAAATAGCATTTTAAATTAATACACTAAAAGAGAGAAACAGATTTAGGTGCTTTGTACATGTGGTTAAATCAGCTACATTCAGTATAAATCCCAGTGAGATGTACTTATATGTAAAAACATATATTTTATCAATGAAAATAAATAATTAAATACTGTCTTTTTAAAATATTTTTTATTTCTCCACATGCTGATATTGAATATTTGCTGAAGGCAAAACTTCTGTCACTAAGAATCCTGTGAGATTTTTGTCCATAAGAAACAAATGTGGGGTTTTGCATCCCAATGTTTAAAAAATTAGTCCATCTTATTTAATTTAAGAGAGTGTGATAGTTTCTCCTGACATTTAATGCAACCAAAAGAAAATAAAAACATTCAGAACATGAACTCTCCTAAATGAAGCTGAAAGCTTCAGTAGATTTTAATTAGAACTGCATGATAAGTTTTACATATAAAGCATACCCATTCAAATTTGGCTTTTGGCCAGTTCTGCAAAAGCAAAATAACATTAGGAACTATCTTTTCAGTGCACTTTTTTTTTCCAAGAAAAAAAATTAACAATGTGAAGTTTGTAAAAGTAAGTCCTGTAATTAACTATGCAGTTTAGTTTGTGGTATTTTTTAATTAGGTTGAAATTATATTGAAGGATGAATATATTCATGAAGAGACTTTACCATTTCTGTTTGGTAACTGTTTTTTTTGGTTACTGCTCTATCCATTTTGTTTGGTAACTGCTATTATCCCAGTATAAAATTTGGGTTTGATTAAAAAAAAATCCAGAAAGCAGTTGTTTTTTCACTGACAATTAACACTTCACTATCAGGTATTTGAAACCACTGCCACAGAAGACCAGTGTCTCTCAGTTTATGTTTAGATACACTTCTAAGCATTTTTGCAGATGAAGTCATATTTCACTTTACATTATGATAGGAATTACGTAAAAAATGTCAACTTCCAATCAGTTCAAAATTCGGGTATGGAAAGGCAGGCTTCAAATATCATTACTTAGGTTACAGAAAAATGTGGCTCAGATTAATATATTGGTGTGCTTCAAATGGGTATTTGGTGTCTCAGAAGGGATCATTTTTAAAAATCCAATATGAAAACAAGGTTCTTATGTGAGTTGGAAACTTGATGGTCTTGGGACAGATTTTGTCCGATCTCCTTTTCTCCCCATGATGTCTAGTTTCAAACAAAAATTCCACCAAAATCACTTTGTCTCACAAACCATTTCATCCACAAATGGGTAGGAAAGATAACCAGATTCTGTCTGTTGCATCAAGAAGGCTGCTATCATTAAGGGCACAGTACACTTGCTTCACATCTGTCCACCTTTGGCTTCCAGTTCTAAATGTGTTTGAGAAATGGGTTTTAACGTGGGGTTTTGAGAGGTGGATTTTGACACATATCCAGGCACATCTTCCTTACCGTTTTGTATTTGCTCCTCTGTGTGAGGTAAGGTGCATTACAGAATGAAGAAAATTAGCATCTGTCTCTAAAGTGAAAATCTAAAGTCCTCCAAAACCTTGGAATTTGTAATTTCTAGTGTTTTGACTATAAACTCATGTTCTCATGTTTACCATACACATATACTTTAATTTTGTTTTGCAAGACATTACTGATTCTGTTCAAGCACACACTGATGTCTCACAGTCCTACCAACTGCTTTTCTTGCAAAGTTCAGTAAAATTGCTTGTAGTTAAAGAAGCCTAACCAGTATTATATAGTGTATAACCACTTGTTCTGTGACATGTGGATGTCTGTAATATTCCTTAAATCATCAGAATATTGAGATAAGACTTCTGTTTATCTGTGTAGTCTAATTGTAACTCTGCAGTGCTTGGCATTATGATTTGCAATAAACTGTAGAGATTACATCCAAGTTATCACAAAGGCTCATCCAAGAGTTTGATCAGATAGACCTCTGCTGATTTATATAAAAAGTTAATTTTAAACTTAATTGCCGTAAGTGCCCACTTAATGTATTTCACTTGCCCTGAGGTACCCTAAGCTTTAATGTGTGGGTATTCCTTTCATCTTTATTCTAATTCTTGAAAGCTTTTTGTCTATAAAGACACTTAGCATTGCATACTAGAGATGTGATTTCTTTGCTTCCTAATTAAATAGATCGATGGATACTGTGTATGTAAGGTCTTAGCTAGATTTAGAAAACTGCAGAAAATGTGAAACCACTGCACATGAACACTCTCTTGGAGAATTGTTCAAGCATTTTACATTAAAATAATACAATAAAATAAGTCTCTAGAATTATAGAGGCTCATAGATGCTGACGCAATTCAATGCAAAATGAAGAGATTCTTGCTGGATGTCATTCTTACCTTTATATACAGCATTCTTAACTTTATATACACTTTATAAACACACTATCCTGCCTAGTATGAGTAGCACCAATCAAATCAATTGTACAATTTTGACATCATCCTAGAGAGTCAAGAATTGATTTGTTACACAGTTGCTAAAAAATTATTCTAGCCCTACAAAATTTGTCTTCTGACAATGTTTTTTTACCATAAAACTGTACATACCAGGACATTTTTCATCATATTATAAAATAATGTCTGAAATACAGATTCATATTTGGTTTATTATTTCTCTCTTGGTAAGCAAATTTTATTTTGTAATGCCTTCCTGAAGATTTCAGCCAGTATTGGTACCATTGTCTTTTATTACACATTATCTATGCAGTTTACCTTTTCAGAAAAATGATGGAGGATGGAAAAGGGGATAGAAATTATAGAAAAGCAGCAGCAGAGAGGCCACATTATCTTTGCAGTTTTGTCAGATTTTTGCACCTCATAATTCCATCACATTTTGCATACACATTGCCTGTGGCTTTAGTGATTATAAAAGGGCTAAACTGGAATTTACAGACTTCACAAAGTATGTAGCAATTGTTGAAATTGTTTTAAAGTGGTTAAAACAGGTAAAATATAAATTAGTTTTATTTTCCTTTACTGAATTTTTACTTTTCTCTATTAGTATAACAAACATCTGGAAGAAATTAGAGCTGATTTCAAGGGGAAAAAAAGCCAACAAAAAAAGCCAATAAAAAGAGCAACAAAAAAGCCTGCTTCCCCAAATGGAGTGAAAATAATTCTGTTGTGAGAAACATTCCTTGATGTGTACGTTCTGGTATGACAAATGAATGAAAAATATACATTCTGGAGAGGGATATGTTCATGGTCTTCATTATGAATGAGCCGAGAACACAGATGTCATAAATTTGGGAAAAAATTAAAAAGGGTGATTTGGAAAAGTAATTTCCACCTTGATCCTATCCACTACTACAAAGAGTAATACTGAAAAGCAAAGTAGGACAGGATGATGGTAATTCATTAAATTATCTGTTTGCTACCAAGCTGGGAATTTCTGCTGTATAACTAAATTTTTAGGACTGTGTTGCTAGTTTTATCTTTTCAATTAATTCATGACTCACCAAGGCCTTTGATTGGAAATACCTCAAAGGCTGGAATCTCAAGATTGTTCTATATGTAAGATTTTTGCAATAATATTTTGTCCTATATTTTATAAGCAACATCTTTAAAATCAGCATCTGGAGGAAGTAACTGTCTTTCCAATTCTTCAATAGTAGAGAGATTTCCCTATATTCCCCTTTCCCCTCCCTTCCTTTTTCATTTTCTCTTTCATAGTCTGCCTTCCCTCAATACAGGAAAACCACTGAAATCATAGGACTGAAACTCCTAAATATTTTTAATGTTCAGTTCTTGATGTGGAATGAAAAAGTTATGATTAGCATTTCAATAGCTCCAGTGCTACCAAAGGAAAGAACACAGGTAAGACTGGAAGGGAAGAAAATCCGCACTTCTTTAATAGTCATGGTAAGACATCAGGACTATATTGTGACAAAATCTTAACCTTAACCCTATGTTTCTGCATTGCTGTGATGGCCCAAGTCAGCTTTGATGAGCCAGTCAGAAACTCATCCTACAGCTTCAGGGCATTATGGTCTTGCTAAATTTTCTTCTCTTCCACTGTTGAATGAACACAACTTGAAGTTAAAAATTAAGCTGTAAATAAAACAACAATAAGCAGTTCTATGTGGGTATGCAGGGAATAGGCTTCTTACCAGAGAGTGCTTTAGGAGAGCTGGACTGGTATCTATGGACAATTTGCAAATGATTATTTCATAGCATAGTATTAAGTATTTTTTATTTGTGAAGATCCAGCTCAAAGTTTTAGTGTTAAAAAGCATATGTTGACGATATTTTCAGATTTGGGTAAGAAAAAGCTTTTGTGATTTGAAAAGGACTGCAATGGGTAGACATTCAAGTGACAGATTTCCTTATTTGGGGGATATTCATAGGACATAGGCACACAGGCTGTTGTTGTCTAGTGCTTTGTCATTGCTAACCCACAGTATTATCCAACACAGCCCATGGTGGTTATGGTTACTTGGCTCTTCTCCTTTAATCTACCTGACTAGTAATTTTATTCTAGTGATCTATTATTTCCTAAAATGTTATGAAATAGTAATTTAAGAGATTAAGTGCGTGTACACTAAAGATCTAGTCAGAGGAATCTTGGTTTAAAGGCCTTATTTAAACCTCACATAATCAAAGTGAATATTCAGTGAGTTATTGCAGCTTTAATCTGTGCTGTTATATCTGTGATTCAGTATGACACTACAGCTTTCATTTTTTCTGTTTTCCATCTAGAAGGCTTTGAAGGGCTTCTGCTATTCAATGCAGTATTTGGACATACTGGGGAGATTTTGAGTAGGAATGTCAGAGGATCTTCTTTTTAAGCTTTGAGATTTCTTCCCTCTGTCAGTGTGAAGACAGACCTTTAGTTTCTCTTTGTGCCTTAATTTATGTACAAAGTAGAGCTACACAAAATGAAGGGCTATGCAGAAATGTAACACTATTTTTAGACAAGACATTTATTCTATGCCAGAGGCTCTACACCCTCAAACATCTTCAGATCAGGTGATATTTAATGTGTTAAGCCTCAAAATGAAAGACATCTTCGCAAGCACTGCACTGCAGTCAAAAGCAGATAAGCATCTAAATATAACAGCTCTCCTGGTGTCAAGAGAATCCTCAGAAAATTGATAGGCAGTGGTGTTCCAGGATACCAGTTCCAAGGACTCCAGTGCACTGAATTAATGCTGTTGATGGTCTCAAGGAATGCTCCTCTTCGGGGATCCTTTCCTACCTGTAAAGAGCAAATGAATAAAGATCTTGTCTTTCACAGCAAATAAATCAATATGCAAATGTATTGAATATATTAAAATAATGTGACTATATGGACAAGTCATGCAGATAGGTGGAGTGCTGATAGGTTATCTGTAGGAAGAGCTTTCATTTAAAAATATAAAAAGGTCTTAATGCTCTCTACAGATATCACTATAAATGATGAACAGAAAAACCAGCAAAAGCTTTGTTCAGGTCAATAAGAGTGTATTTTATCAAACTTTAATACAAGTGAAGACACATCCATTTCAGAGCTGATAATAAAACTGTTTTATTGAAAAAGAGGCAGTTTAAAATTGGTGTTTCTCATTCCTTTTTTTTTTTGGCTGATTAAATCGGAATCACTAGCAGAATAGCTGCTAGTGATTTCTTTCTAATAAAGGTTGCTTGCAATGATGGGAAACAAAGCTGCATTTCTGTCATCACACAGCTCAAAAGATGGATTTTCATGTAGCATAAGACTAAGGCAATTACATGGGTCACCAATGCAAGTTGATATGAAAATTCTATTCACCCTTCTAAAAAAAGGCTACCTGGGAATTGAAACAGATAATGGGGAAAGGCTGAATAGTTTTGTTGAAGATAGACCATCACTCTTAGAGTCTTTATTTTCTGATTTAAAGCATGAAACTCTGTTATAAGTTTTTAAGAGATTGGAAGCTGCTTGAAGTTAATCACACTATTTTTTTTTTTTTTACAGAATAGCAATACATAATTGGTATTTATATCACAGCAATATTTGACTGGTTTTTATTATCCATAATCTGTCAAAAGGAAAATGCTTGGCAATTAACCTAGGGGACTCCTGAATTTGCAGAGGCATTACAGCCTTTCTATCTACAAGCTTGAGAGATAGATGTGCCCAGTTTGCTGTTCTCCACTTTTCCTCCATATAGAATTGCAACTGTGTGACTGGTCAAAAACCCATTCTCATATAAAAGAGTATTTGTATTCTAATATGTGACCTTCTGTCTCTGTTTTCTTGTCTAATGATATTTTCTCTTTCCTATATGTCTTTCGATCTTCATTTTCAATTGTTTTCACTCATCATTTTCTTTTAATTTCTCCTTGAATTTAGTCAATTTAATTCAGATGGAGAATGCTGGGATTTTGTCTGACCAAGAAAACATCCTTGTCTGGATGTTTGTTAAATAAAATTTTGCCATAATAAATAAATTTAAATTAATATAAACAAGCTAATTGATTTAATGTTTCAGATCCTGACATAATAAAGGAATGATAAGATGCTTTTTTTCTGTTTTCTTTTTATACACTATATTTTTCAGATATAGTCTTGAATCTAACTATTCCTATCTCAGGTTCTCTGGTTATAAAATGATGGTTTATGTTTGCTGGCCAAGTATAGCCACTGAGGATGTTCCTGTGAACTTTGTTTTGAATCATTGCTTTTGATTACATTGTATTGATATGAAATTTTCACTGCAAATTTGAGTTTATGCTCAACAACACAGACACCTTCTCCACTGCCTGCAGATTTGTCTTAACAATCTTTGTCTTTCCAGACCTTCCTTGCACTATCTTCCATTTCAGATTATTCCTCCATCCCTTGATACTTTCTCTTGAATCACCTACACTACCTTACCTCAAATTTGTTTTTTCCTCTCTCTTTCTTTACCCTGAAGTATTCTTCTCATTCCTATGATAAGACTTTATTTATATTTACAACACTATCATTTAACTTTCCTTATCTACTGGTTCTCTTTCTCTTGTGCAGAAGTAGACACAAAATAACAATTTTAGTCATTTAGGCTTCACCCACTAAATTTAAGGGTAATGGAAATTCTTTTGAAGACTTCAGAATATTGCAACACGAGACCATGAGAATTTTTTAATATGCATGTCAGCAAGATTTTTGATGTTATTAATAGATCTGAAAGCACTACTTTCTGTCTCCTAAGATAAAAGATCTATGATAAAATAAGGAAGGAAATAATCCCTAATTCAATTCTTGCTTGTATGAAGCAAAAGACAGAACATAAATCCTGGAGAATGCAATGTTCCTGTCTGCAGATCATCACATAACCTGTTCACAATGACCTCACCTGAGAACTAACAGATGTCAAACATGATCATGGTCCACTCTAAGTGCATGCCACGCTTTTTGAACTTCCATCTTTCTAAAATACCAACATACCTATACCTATTGTAGGATTTTTTTCCAGAGAAAAGATGATCAAGCAGAACATCTCATTCTTCTCTAAAGTTCTGACTGAAGAGCAAGGGGTACTTGTGATTTCAAGGCTAAACATAGGCCTGGATAACACAGTGATCATCACAGGACAAGAACACGTGAGAAAAAGCAAGACAAATGGACATTAGTGAATAATCTGGCCACTTTTTTTTTTTCCAAACAGATGTTTTCCATTCCTACCAGCAATAAGACTTTAAATACAGTCAATATGTAGCATAGAGAAGCAGTGCTACAGTATGAGGCCATCAATCATTGCCTCCTTCTTATTTTTATCTGCTACACTGAAGTAAAAGAAACTGAAAACAAGGTATCCTCTCCTTATTCTATTTTTTTTCCCTACAGTGTGGTAGAGTTGCCCCATAGATGTTACAAATTTTTAGATGGGAAAATAAATGCTGCATGTGCTTTTTACAATTTTTGTACAGAGAGAAATATGAAAAAATCTGGTGTGGAATTTCTGGCAAACACACAGGCATGGAAAACTAAGGTGGCATCAACATCTTTGACTCTTTTCCTTGCAAAACAGTTAGCATAGTTTGAGAAAACCAAGAAGTGAAGCATATGCTCTGAATTAAAAAAACCCAACTGTTCATATCTCAAGTGAATTGAAGTGAAATAAAAATGACAAATAGAAATGCAAAAGAATAGAAAGTTAGTGTGCAGCTCAGGGATTGTCACTCTTGGGCTAATTGAAAGACTAATAGCTTTGATGAAAAGACAGTGAGAAGTTTGTGCATTTCCCAAAAGGCATCCTTTCTGCACCTAATCTGTAATCAGCCCATTTGCATCTGAAAAATATATTGGTATGAAAGTATGTTACTGTGTAACTGGCACTGTGTAATGGAGAAATGACAGACTACATGAAATAGGGCAAAAAAAATTTCACTTGTTAAAATGATTCAAAAAACCAGCATTGGAGAGGACATCAAGAGGACATCGCTGGCACTGGGGTTCCAGAGAAGCAAAAATATTTAAAAAACCTGTATTATTTAGTTTAAAAAAAGAGAAGTATATGCATATATGCTGCTAACCATTGTGTTTCAGAAGTGTCTAAGTATCAAAATAGAAAATTCTGACTCGGTATTGTTTACTGAGTACACAACTGGTCGAAGCAATTAAATTCAGGTGCTCTTGGAGCCTTTAAAGCAGTTTTTTTCTTCTGTTAACTCATTTTAATTTTTTCAGCACTTGAATTTCCCTAAAACATCCTAGGAACAAACAAATCACTTTCTTAGTGTCACTTTGCCATACAATCAATCATATCTGTTATAATAATAAGAAATTATGAAAGATAAAGTATTCAGTGATAATATGGAAATGTAATAAAGGAGAGAATCACTGTATGAACATTTCTTATGAAAGAGTCTGACAGGTTCTTGAAAAAGGAATGGAGTTTGTTCCCTACTATTTTTAGAGAAGAGTAATTTCCATAATATGACATGTTTGTTATAGCTTTGTCAGAGATTTCATAATTGAAATTTCATTTGTTTGCCTTGATAGAATATGGCATCATGATATCAGAAGCATGAAAACATTTTTTTAAGTGGCCAAGGTTAATATTACAACAGATAAGAGAGATGTGATTATACTGCAATATTTCTATTCATTAGGAAGTACAGAGGATCTGAGAAAAACCCTTAAGGTTTTTAAAGCCACGCTGGTGTGTGAGTAGCCAAAGAAATATAACAGGTACCTAATTGAATCTAGCAACTCAACAATAAAAATACTATTATAGGTAATTATTCAAACAGACAAGACGTGCAGGAATTATTGTGTCTCTATTTACCTTTCAGCTACATTTAGGATATTCAAAATATATCACACTGCAACTGCCAGCTAACAGCTGTCCCACAGTTCTTTTCTCCTGTCTTTTATTCCTTCCTTACAAACAGCTCAGAAAGGATAGAGACCAGTAGACTGACTCCTAAGAAGGTCCAAGACACACTGAGTGGCTGACCACTGTGCTGGCCCAGTGTGTGACACACCAAGGAAGGGCAGCTCACGTAGGGAATTCAAGGAAAATCAAGAAGTATCTTTATTATCAGTGTGATCAGTCCATGGAATCAGAGCTATCACAAGGTAAATAAGTTACAGCACCATTATTCCTCCATCGAAAATTCCATCTGAGTTTTTTGGCTTGTACTGCAAGCAGGAACTGTATTATCAGAGTCAGAGTCCTAGAGAGGCCTTGGCTGCATCCTTAGGTTAGGGACAATCAGGTTCTGAACTGAATACACCTGTCACTAATGCCGAACTCTCAAATCAAGTTCAGCTCGTTATTTCTGCTATATATTCAGGGAATTATCTGAGATGAGAATTTATCCTTTATTACTGATGCAGACCCCTTAATGGTCAGATGTCAACACTGACTTGATGTATTTTACCATTTTTCTCTGAATAAAACAAATCAATAAAACAAATCAAAGGAAGTGAATGTGTACATACCCCTCAGAGGAGTCATAGTGTAGTTCTGCTATATGATTCATTATTTTTGGTTCTTTTGTGCTTTTCTTAATGAATGTCTCCACTGGTCTTATATCTGTTATGCAGTCATGAATTTGCAATAGCAAGTAGTATAAAAGAAATTACTCTTATTTGAATGCTCACTGCATTCAAACAAAGCTTTATAACTATAAAATATAGTGGTCATATTTCTAAGACTCTATAATTTGTTCTTTTATTGCAGTCAAAATACTTATGACTAAATATTTGTGAGCTAAGGAAAAACCTAACTGCCAAGGTCCCTCATGATTACTAGAGAAAGACCTGTCTGCACAAACTGAAGCAGAAACATTAAGCTGAATAAAACAATTCCTATTTCAATTCATTAAGGCAGGATAAATAAATGTAGTTCTCTAAATATGTGCACCTCGTGCCATTTGAAACTCTTTGTAGTAGCTGAGCCTTCTGCATGGGATGAGAGAAACCCTGTGTCCTTTGGAGGGATAAGCAGAAACCAGGGGAATGTTGAAATGCATCAAAACCCCTATGAGATTGTTATGCTTAGACAGGGAAATGTGGTTCTCTGTCAGGTGCAGCTGAGGCAATAATTCAGCTGATCAAATGCTAATGTCTGCTGAAACCTTAGTTGGATCCCTCTAAAGCCTTTGACTAGAAATCTGTTAGCAGGTGGGGCTTGAATGTTTACCTGGTGTGGAAATACCCACACAAAGATATCGTGATGACAGTGCTGCTATCTGAAGCTGAATCCCCTCCTGGCACTCAGGTTCAAGTCACTGACAAAGAGATCCAAAGAGATTCTTGGCTTTTTATACTGTGGTTTTCAATGCAGTTATATGCTGACAGACATTTTGATTATTTTTTCTTACTGTTATTGAATAATACCATACTATAAAATAGCAATTTTGCTGCAAGATTCTTTTATAGCTATAGTTGTGAAAGAGTGTTTTTTGTCTTGTTACATGCCATTACCTTCTTATGTGCATAATTTTCATCACTTTAACTGTAAGTTTTCATATTTTAGGCATTGATGAGACAACAATTTTGGGGTAATTACCTGATCTATCTTTTTATGTCCTTGATTCTTATAAAATGAGGAGCTACAGTGAGAGTTCCCTATTACCTTTTCCACATCTTTCTTGAGTTTGAAAAGACATAATTACAAACACTTTGAAGTGAAAGCTTGGGCATAATTGTGCAAAATGCTGTTCATCTGTTGGCTACTCATTCTTTATGGCACATATCCTCTGTTTGTACGGAATTAAGACTAAATTGTGCAGGTGTTTTCTTGAAAGAGCCAATGTCTCTGCAGACCAGGTGAGGATACTGTGTAATAATGAGAACATTATAAACTTTGAAGCATTTTTTTTCAATAGCATTAGTGATAAACAATAGGAAATGATAGCATAGAACCCTGAGTGAGCTCTTCATAGTAGCTTTTCACCTTGCACTAGAAATAGGATATCTGAGATTCAGATAAAAGCATAGATTTTCCTCCACAAAGATGTTCATATCACAAGGCTATAGCTTCAGACTGCAAAGAAAATGGAAGGTGAGATATTGACTGTTCTGTCCTTCTTTAATGCTGTATAGAGAAATTTTTGCTTCTCCAGGTACTGGCTTCATTGTAAATAGAATGTTTTCTATATTAAGGGTTTAAAAGGAAAAAAGAAGTGGATTTTCAACAGACTTTGCTATACAAAAAGAAGGCAAATGCCTAAACGCAAAATGTACAAAATTTACACCTTAATACAATAGTGCATTATCCAGAAGATGCTTAATTCTTTACCAAGAAATTTTCTGTTTGTTTGCTGTTTGACTTTCTTTGGTGTGTTCTGAGGTAGGCCCAGAGTTAACAGCAGAGAAGAACTTGATACTGGTGTTATCCCTGTGTGTAAATCCCAGCAAGATTTACAAAATAGGCATGTTTACCTTGATTTTCACTCACTGGAATGAGGATTTGGTGCACCTGGACTCTGGTAGCAGCTGGTTCTGCTGTGTGAGTGGGGAAGTATCTGCCAAAGGCAGGTTTGGCACGGGTGTGATGTGTGGGCAGGTGTTTCCACAGGTTGTCTGCCTGGAAAATTGCATCAGAATATGCCAGGCTGCAGAATCACAATAAAGAGTTCCTAGTGTTACCTCTAGTGTTTATGAGATATATTGGCCAGAGGAAAAACATAGTTCTGCATTGTAAAACTGCAAGATGCAGGCATTTCAAAAGGAAATTGATATCTCAGAAAGTTTGACACTCATGTTTTGACTGCTATCTTTCTCAAGGAGCTGAAGCTAATAGCCATTCTCAAGAAATGTCTGTCTTGAAACAACTACTGTTAATAAGCACAGGATAGTTCCATCCCTTTTCCCATCTGATGTATGCCCCAGTCAGCATTAATATAACTATTTTAAAAAGAATGTATTTACTTCATAATGTAAATTATACTAAACACCATTTTTTGCTTGTATAATAACAATGAAATTATAATAGATGGTGTTTTACACTTCTACTGGGAATGTTCACAACTCTGACCACTGATGGAATAGCATTTTGTATTATTATGATTTCCAGTAATGTAACAAGAGAAGAAGTCACAGCTAGTGTTTTACTGCTCTGAACATTTGCTATGCAGTCCTACTCAGAAACTGTTTTGGTATCTGTCCTGGTTTAAGCCCAGCTGGAAATTGAGCTTCAGGCAACTGCTCCCTCAACACCCTTCCCTCCCTGCCCCCCTCATGGAATGGCGAGGAGAAAAAAAGTAAAACTTGTAGGTTGATATAAGAACAGTTTAAAAATAGAAAACAAAGTAAAACAGAGTAAAAATGGTTAATGATAATAATAGTAATAAAAATTAGTAGTAGTAGTAGTAGTAATCGTATAAGGGAAAAAAGACTCAACAAGTGATGCATAATACATTTCCTCATCAGCCACTGACCAGTGCCAGACTCTCCTGGCTCAGTCCAGCTCAGCCCCCTTCTCAAGTAACTTCCCTCAGTTTATATACTGGGCACACTCTATGGTGTGGAATATCTTCTTGGCCAGTTTGGTACACCTGTCCTGGCCATCCTCCCTCCCAGTTTTCTTTGGATCCCCTCCTCACTTGCAGACCTCACAAGACCAGGTAAAAGTTCCTTGATGGAAAATAAACACGACTTAGTGAAATCTAAAACATCAGTGTATTATCAACACTGTTCTCATTCTGAATCCAAAATACTGTACTGTAACAGCTACTGAGAAGAAATTCAGCTCAATTCCAGCTGAAACCAGGACAATATCTTAATAAGATCAGGTGAATTTGAATGAATGATGTAAGATTCATGTACTAACTGCAAGAAATAAATCAACTGCTAAACCCAAATTACAGAAATTCCACAAACTGAAGCAGAGTAACCAAACTTGAAGCTCGTAATTATTTAGACAGGACATGACAAAGCCTATGACAAAACCCACTGAATTTATACTTTTTTTACTGGGGAAAAAAAAGGAAAAAACCCACTCAACATTCAACTTTTGATCTGCAATTCAGAAAGATACCGTTTGTCCTGATTATATGAACTTACCCTACAGATTAAACCAAAAGATAAGTAAAATATGGATATTTTAGCCATGAAAATTTCAAGTATGGGAATGATAATTTCAAGTATTTTGTATGATAATTAATATGAAACAGAGACAAGACATTTGTGACTATTTGATGGGCTGGATATCCGAAAGGCGTCTAAACTGTCAAATAGATCTCAAAGGAGGATGTGGTGAAAGAGAATGAGATGGGATTGTCATTGTGTGATCAGGGAAAGAACATTAGCAACAATGGATAACATTAGCATAACAATGGATGCTAATAGGCATCAGTGAAGAGGGACTCAGCACTGTGAAAGTACATCTAAAAGGTTGCCTTCAAACTCTGGGAACATTTTTGTTCATTGCTACAGTCCTGTTCTTTCTCCACCAAATTTATTTCCTTAATATAAATATTGCTATCAACATTTATCTGTGAATAAATGATACACATCTATTTAATACCTGAACTTGTAAAGTCCCCAGGGCTTCTTAACCACCAGCTTGCAGCACCTGATGAGACAGGTAAAAGTAATGGGCTGTAGGAATCTCACAACCTCAACTCTTGTCATTGCAGTGAAGTTCTGCTTCTCATCAGTTTTGGAATTGACCAAAATCTGTCACTGACAGCTGACTAATACAAACTCTGTTTTCTTTCCCCAAACAAGACTGGGAAAACACTAAGACTTGTTTGATTCTGGTAAGCTATTGCTGTTACCTGAGATTCCCTGCCAGCAATGTGATCACAGGTATTCCTGTTCTGTCCTGCAAAGTTTTCTTTATTTCATTTTCAACCTCTGTTATCTCTTGGGACCAAGCAAGATTTTGTCTTCACCGAAGTTACAGACAGCAAAGAAAAAGAGCTGTGTATCAGGAAAGAGTTGTTTTCTTAATCTTGTGAAGCCTTTAGCTATCGACTTCACCCTGTACCATGTGATGTGTGCTAGACCACGGGTAGGCTCTGATTCAGCAAAACACTTAAGGGCATATTTTCAAAGGCACAAATGGCGGTTATGCAATGATTTGCGATTGAAGATGAAAATCTTAAGTATCTGGCTGACATCTGTGACCTTTAGATTTGGGCCTACAAGCTGTGTAGCTGCCATTACTTCTTTCATGGCATAACAATTCAGCAAAAGGTAGAAGTGTCTGACCAGTGTTTTAGGACAAATTATCACCAAATCTTGTCGTACTGACCATCACTGGTATGCAGAAAATGCAAAAGCACATCCACTGTACAACTTAGAAAAAAGGGTTTCAGTAGCTGCATTCTGCACAGAGTAACTCCCTTGGGAACAGCATACTTCTCTCTTGGTAAGATTAGATCTTAAAAAAATAATATTTGCCAGAAAAAAAGGAATTAATATTTAATATAGAACAAGCTGGATACAATTTTGTCACTGTCTCCCCCTTATGCTATCACAGAACAGCTGGAGGTCTAATAAACATTTTGTAAGTGTGTTGAAATAATGTCAGTCAGCACAGTTGCAAAAGTGTCTGGAAGTCTGGAGTGACAGTGTGAGATGATCATACTGACACTGTATATTTTTTGATGTCTATTGTTTGCTTCTCTGGCTCAGACTTGTCTGGAAACATTTGCTGTCTTCGAACAGCTTTTCATACTTCTGTAGACAAGAAGAAAGAAAAAATTATAGACTGTATGAAGTGAGAAGAGAAAAAGTCAATAAAATTGATTGCATTGGTTTGCCTCTAAAGTCACAAAAGCAGAAGCCAGGAACAAACCTTCTAAAATCAGTAAGGCAAATTCTTCTTTGACTTATGTGAAAATCAAGAGTAATTTTAATATCAGTAACTGTAGTGATCAATAAGCCTGAAGTCTCAAGTTGCTCTTTGGAAAGGTTATGAATGTAAAGATGCCTCTTTCAGTTTCTGACCAGCCCAGGAGCAGAAACAATGGAAATATCACAGGAAATGCTCCCCTCTCTCACACAGCATTTTTCATAATAAAGCAACTTACAAAGTAATATGAATATTTTTTACTGTCAAATATTAAAGATTGCCAAATACTCTGTGGTGTTCTCTGGCCTGTTCCTAAGGGTTGTTTTGGTTTAGGGGTAAATATCACGTGATGAAGCCATTTAAAATATATGTCTGTTATTCTTTATCGACTTAAAGTTCCAATAACTTGCTTAATTCAAAAGATCTTGAAGCAGATTGTCTCTGAAGAAAATAAAAAAAAAAATTTTGAGACTGATTCAGGGTCTTTGGAAATAATGACAAATCTTTTCAGGAATGTCAGAGCAAGTCTGTAATAAGGTTACATATATAAGAAAAGTAAGGAAGATTTAGCCATATTAGTTTTCATTAATAAAGACTGATGTTCCCTGGGAATGTGTAAATCAAAACTTAATTTTGCTTGACATGCTTATTCCATTTTGAGAATTTGATATTTTGCAGTGAGAACAAGACATAATTTATATTTGAAAAGGGATGGCATTCTTCATGCTTTTGATTAATAAATGAGCATTATGAAGCTGATCCAGGAAACTCCTCTGTGAGGAACTGATTTTTCTCATAAAGTCTAGCCATTTATATAAAAATTAGAATGAAAGTTATCTTACAGACATCATATATGAGATGTAAGTAAACACAATGATATCAAATAAAAACTGAGCATTGTGAAATAGCTTAATGCAATAGTCCAGTGAAATAATTTACATATTGAATATGTTGTAAACTCCCTGTTTATACATTCTTTATTAAGAGATGAGGTCTTGTTATTCTAAGGATGAAGGGATTGGGCATCATGTTCCGAGTGCAAAGTTGGCTGAGCCCATCTGATGGCAAAGTGCTCCCACCCCCAGCCTGTCCCTAGCAGCAGACTCCCACCAGCTCCCTTTTCTTGGCTCTTGTACAACCTCATAATGAGCCAATTTAAACTGGCTAAACAGTGCTAAAGCTCAGAAAAATATTCAGTGTCTTTGTTACACTTTTTTCCCAATTTGTTGGTGAACCAGCTCATGGTGGAGCCACAAAAGATCAGTTTCTGGGTGGTGTCTAAATGTCAGGGGTGCAGACTTGTCTGCACCTATGCCAGCAGCTCTCAGTTGGATGAGTGCCATCTTATCCTTATTAACTGTCCATGAATTCCTGAGGTTTTCCTCTCAACAAAGCACTATGTCACATAACAAGACAATAAAACCTAATGTAAAGGAATTTGTCTTTCTAGAATCAAGACAGAAAAGAGAGTTTGGATCAACGCATGAGATAAAAGATAACAGTAGAATTTAGGAAGAAGGTAAATTTAATTAAGAGAAAGAAATCATGGGGCTGGCAGGGAAGCTGGCAGGGAAATAAAATACTAGGGTGAGAGGGAGTCCAAAGAAATATCAGAAAGGGAAATATGTACAGGCTTGACCAGCCTTGCAGATGTTGATAATACTTCATGCTGTTAGTATGTGAGTGAAAACAGAATTGCTTCCTCATTTGTAGGTCAGGAAGACTTTGTGCTATTGCTAATAACTTCACAAATCCTTGCTGGCTGCCTAGTTATTATGTTCTGTCTATGGGAAAGGGAAATAAACTTTGAATAATAGGCAACACTACATTCATTCAATAAGGCACAAATGTCCTCACACATTTTTGGAAACCAAATCTTCTAGGGACTTGGTTTTCCAGAGGCAGGTGACAGGTGTTTTACATCTATTTGTGTTAGCTATTCATGATCACCAAGACCCTAGCATAATTCTCAGTGAACAGAGGAATAAGTATTTCTTTGAATTCATCCAAATTAGCAATTTTTTTGTCTAATCTTCCTCTATTATACAGAAAACCATTGGTAATTACCATTACCATTGGTAATTCTGCCATGGATGGTCACTGAAAAAGGCTAATCAATTCATGATGGGGAGTCAAATAAGTCAAATTTCACTATTGATTTTTATAATTCTGAAAACCATGTTGGTCATTTATTGAATAATTAGCTTTCATTTCTTTTGTCTTGGTATAAAAACACTCAACAGACTGCTCTATACACACTGTACTTACAATTGAAGCAAAATTTTGTAACGCCTGAAAAAATTGTGAAAGAGAGGCTCAAGAGATTTAATCTGTTTACATCACCTAATATGCAGTGTCTGTCTGTTAAAGAAGGAAGTTCTTTGGTCTTTAAGGACTTTGCAAACTTAGCCTCAATAGGAGTTTCCATGTGGGTTTCTGGATGAAGTCTGAAACACCATTACTTTATAGCCGGTTAGAGCAGAGGAGAGGAGCAGTTAGATGCAGAAATCCTGAGACAAGCAGTTGTGGGTTTCTGGATGAAGTGTGAAGGACCATTACTTTGTAATCAGAGCAGAGGAGAGGAGCAGTTAGATGCAGAAATCCTGAGACAAGCAGTTGTGGGTTTCCAGACAGTAAAAGAAAAAGCCTGCTGATAATAGGAATTGGTGGTGGTTGGAAACAACCCCAGATTTTGTTAAATTTCACACTTTTGCCCCTCAGAAAGCTGATGTGTCTGCCCAGGTCAGCTGTAAGCTCTGTGCAATGAGTCAGCCCTGCTCTTGCAGCCAGGGTTTTCTAGACACATATTATGGATTAAAATAAGTTCTTTCGAATACTGAACGTATCAAAGTAAGCTGACATTCCCACAACAGGATCTATGTTTTACATCATTTTGTGTTAGCTTAGTTAACTTCCCCTTTCTGTAATTTGAATGAAAGAGAAGTGTTTTTAAACATAATTTCCTTAATGGACATTAGTGTCACTGTTTCTGCAGAGAAGCTTTTCTTTTTTATCAACACTCTTGGCAAAGAAAAAATTAAGTACAATTATCTTGATGCAAAAACAGATAATTACTGCAAAACCATTCCATTTTGCAAGGGTAGATAGGATTAAGCTATAATATGGACTGAATTTTTATTCACTCATCTAAAAATAGTAAATGTGTAAATTAATGATAGTAACTTTTTTTACCAAGTCTCTCTGTTTTTCTGTTCCCTTCATTTTCCCAGTCTAAATTAACAGGAGTACAGCAGTGAGCTATACAACAGAGAAGTATCCTTGAAGTATTTCTAGCTGAAACAAGGATATTAAATTCTATAGGAAGCAGCAAAGCACTCAGAGTCATCTGGGATATTGACTGCAAATTTTTGAGAAAGAGCTCTCCCTTCACTGGTTATTTACTCATTGTAATAAATTTCCCCTGCTTTCCTCATTTGTTCAAGTATTTGAGAATAGATAAGTAATCTGGGGAATTTTCCAGTTTCAACTATAAAGTAATAAATAATTTAGTTCCTTGGCACTTAATGCATGAAATAGGATCCTTGTGGTCTGAAACAAAGACTGAATTCAACAATTTCACTCTGGCAAACTCTATTTTCACAGTGGAGTTACCACTATGAAGTTACAGTTCTGTCTGCAGGAGACAGAGGCTGTTCTCAGAGGCTGTTCCAGTACTGAAATGAATTGATTTGGGAGCCATGAGTAGTTCATGATTGTCTGTAACTTTCACCTATTGTGAAAAGCATTTTATTTTTACCAGACAGGAGATATTTGATTGCTTATAAATCTGTTCCAGGGAAGAAATGCAGAATAAAAGAACTCTGTAAGGCGAGTCCCAGTCATATCAGCTAATAACCACCTAGAAAGCAATGAGACACAACAGTGGAGAAAACCGGCATGAAAGACAAAAAAAGGAGCCTGACTTCTTTCATCTGAGAGCATCTGTTCTAAGTGCAGGGAGTCCTGTTTCTCACACTGAGCAGTGCTTGCTACAAAACCAGAAAAGCCAAATGGGCGGGAGCTCCATCTTCCCAGGCAAATGCTGTAACCTTGAGATTCCTGTGGTCCTTTTTTTCCCCTGGGTCCCAAGGTGCCAAAGCTCCCAGGCAGTCAGATCTGCTCCCCAAAGCTCAGGAAGCCTACAAGAGTGAAGTTCACCCTAAGGCAGGCACGCAGAGACAGGCCAGCTCAAATCCTGTCCAGCTCCACTGACAGCAGTATCTGATGTATACAGACTTCTATACATGGACAACTGAGTCTGAGAATCCTGGCCTCAAATGGAGCCTCTCCATGCATTTCTTGCTGCCCAAAGTGCTGCTACTTCTGTGCTGTTAAAAACAGCCTGAGAGACTCAGGGCATGGGCTTGGTGTGTCCTAATCAGATTGGCTTTAGGGGCACAAATGCCTTATGTAAGCCCCTGAATCCCTTCAGGCTACAGAAGGCAGAGAACAGCTGCAGCTGTGGCAATAACTTGCTGTATACCTATTACCTCCTAAGTAAGTAGTTTAAGGAGTAGGATGTCTTCCTAAAAAGAGAGATTGCAGCCCTGCTTTGACTCATTGACTCACCTAATGTAATGCCTTGTTCCTAGCCATGAGGGTGGGCATAAGTAGCGTAAGTAGCAGCTGCAGGAAATTGAGACAAAATAAAAGAGGATTTTTCTGGTCAGTGGGAGAATGGAGAAAAAGTCTTTAGTTTTACATTCCAGTCTCTGCAATACACAGAAATGCTCTTCCCCTTTTTGGATGTAGCCTATACCTTTCATCTGTGAGAAATTTGCATCTAAAAGGAAAAAAACCTTTTTCTGACAGAGACATGATTGTAAAACTGCTTTTGGAAAACCTGGACCAGCATTTTGCCTAGTTTGCTCCCCATAGTAACCATCCACCAAACAGAACAGACAGAAAAGCTTTCTGTGACAAAGGATGGGTAACTGTGCTTTGCTCTGTCCTGGTGGTACAAATGATTTAATAGGTCTTTTAAGCTGTTGTTGATCCTGGTATTTTACAATCTGTTACTGGGAACATAGAGATTTTTTCCCCCTTTTAAACATGATATATGAATCTCATGAATAGTATCTGTAGGTAACATTTGGCTGTCTCCCAGAGCAATGAAGAAGACAATGCTGGGATCACACTGTGTTTTTTAAAATTTTCAGTGAAGGGGAAAAAAATCCATCCCACTGTGAGTTACTATCACTCTTGAAATCTTTATCCACAAAAACAGGAATGGCTGAAATGTTTGGATACAGCAGAAGAATAATGAAAATGAGATACCAACAGCATGAAAAAATCACTGATTTTTACCTTGTGTTTCAGCCAGTAACAACCCCACTGAGAACAGAATATGTAGGGGCATGGGATATAATATATGCTGAAAGGCAAGGGAAGGTGTTTCAGTATTTGTTTGTTAAATCAACACTTCTTCCCTTTTCTGTACCCACAAAGTAACTTTTCCTCCTCTCCATCAAGCTCAAAGTTATTTCAGATTTTACTTTGCTTTTCCAGTAAGAATTGACAAAAGCAGGAAACTGTTAAAATTGTCCCCTTGCCTGCTATATTATTTGGTTTAAACTTCCCAGGAGCTGTCATTTTCCAAGGACAGCACTCAATCTTTCTTCCTCTAGCTAACCAAAGTGTTACTGAACCTCACGTAGGTACAGGTGAATAACAGACCTCCAATGCAATGCTTTGCTGCTTTTGAGAGCAGATTCCTGTGTAGTTTTGTCTCTGATCTGATGACAGCAACACAATCTGTGCTATGAGGGATAATTTTTACTTTATGTATCACCCTATTTAAGCTCACACCTCCTTGGTCACACCATGAATTTCTGAGAATGACTGAATCTAAGGAATAAGGTCATTGCTGGCGACTATTCTGCCAAATATGACTGCATATATCTTTAAAAGCTGCAGTCAAGGAGGAAAAGGCCAAATTCCAGACCCCAGTGCTCACTGCAATGTCTTTGTCTTCACCGTGTTTGGCAGCTCTTGATGTCCCTGTGTGACATGTCCTATTCTCTGAGCACACACAGATGTGAAAATATTCTGTGTACTGAGACTGCAAAGGACCTCACAGCTCCCTCTTTGTGGAGGAAGAAGTCACAGCCCCTTGAAACTCCTACAGCATTTCTTTCCTATGTAATTAATACTGGTTGTGTCTAAAAGTCCTGACTTTAAGGAGTGATGAATATATCGAAAGCAATAGTCAATTCTTAGAGTATTTTAATGGCGATTTTGAAATAAGGACAATCTTAATATGAAAGGTCAATTTATTCTAAAATGAAATATTTTTGTCCTTATGTACTGAATCATATTTATTACCTCTGAACATTCTTACTTTTTGAAGTTTGCATTTTCTGTCATGCTTGCATTTTTCCCCTGACACATGGTTGAGAACAGTTGTAAAACTATATAGTTTATATCCATCATTTCCAGTGTATAAAATGTCTCCATTTATAAGAAATATTGGCAGGAAACCTATATGGGAAGAAAGAAACATTTAAAACATCATTGTTAAAATTATTGCAATACAAAGATTCAAAAGAAATGGGATTTTCTATAATTAAAATTTATGCTAAAACTGTTCATTACTCTTGATGTGGGTGGAGGTTAATAGCCTTTTTTTAACTTTATAAAGAAGGGTATGCAAATCAGACTGCTGGGCTTGAGGCAATCTGAAGTTTTAACGTGTGCTCATTCTTCAGTGGAAGTTATTGAGCCTGATTTGTGTCTTTCAGTGGAAATACTTTTTAGGATGATTTCACAGAGGGAAATGGAGGAACTGGAAATGACTGTGGACCAAGCAGGAGCATCAACTAGGCAAACAATTAAAACATTGCTAGTCCAAAAGCTCTGTCTGGAAATTGAAAATTTGACTTTAAATATTCTCTTTTATTGTTCATCCTGCAATTGCAAAATTGGCAAATATTCTATACTTTCACAACACCCCTAGCAATCCGCTGATGTTCTTTATACATCTGACAAATTATTCTTTGCTATTATTCTCCATTCAAGAGAATTCCTACTAATTTAGAAATTAGTATAATTTCCTTTCCAGTCCCCAAAGAAGTGACTGATTTTTTTTAAAGAAAAAGAGAACAATATGCTACTGTTATAATTTTGTGTCAATATTTAGTGATAAATATTTACCACTCAGTGATCAGTCTAATATTAATGAACAGTAATTTGTAGTAGCATATAAATTGAAACAACATTCTTTAAAACCAAGTCATCATCAACAATATCAACTTTTCTGTACTTTGGTGGTATTTGTTTATTTTATTTGGAACTGTGAATACCCTTTACATAATCTTCAATTTATTTACTTTTTTTAGGGACTGAGTCAATGAAGATAATGGCAAGAGCATCTCTAATTCTTGAGAGACAGACCCAATCAGGCTGAAATACCCTGAACTAGCTCTGAGGAACAGAAGAGCACACACTGGTGAAGGACTAAACCACACCATCTTTTTTAAAGGTGATTTTCCTAACCATTGCTCAGTTTAAGAGCAGGGAGACCTAAGGAAGGACTTTCTTTCTTCTAGTCTTTTAACTTTCCATTTGAGGCTTTGAAAGTCTGTTCTTTAGTTTTTTTACTATGTATTTATATGCAATGCAGGGATTATTCTATAGGATGCTAGGGATTTGCTTTATACCTTGGGGGCAAAGAGATGACAACATGGATTTTTCTTCTTGGAAGGAAAGAATCAGATAGTTAATATTTTACACTATTTCTCACAAAGGCAAGGGTTCAAAGTATGGTTAAATAAGAGTTGGGCTTAGAAAAGTTCAACTCAAGGAATGATCCACTCAAGCTGGAAAAAAGATTATAGGTTTAATTTCCAGCAATGACTTCTTGGTTTACTTGTGATCAAAGAAAAAATTGATATCTGATGTCCAAGCTAAAAATCCTCTGCTAGGATCAAAAGTCTCTGTATACTAAAGAGTCTTTAAGGGGCTCAGACAGACCTGAAACCCAAATCTTGGTTGAATATCAGCTGCTCTCGAGGTACTGTTTAGGCTATTTCCTATGACCTATGCACCAAAAGAGTCTCAAAATTCAGATTTGGTGAGCAAATAAAATTCAAACTGACTACTGAAATATTTCCCTACCCAAATCAGTCATCAAAGACACTTCTGGATGGAGAAGAGCATCTCCACTATATACAGGCTTGGAGTGATGCAAATGAGGTCAGCAAAGGGAAGAAAGAAAGATGAACACCTCTCAGCTCCTTGTGCAAGAGGAGTCAGAAGCAAATGTGGGAGAAAGGGACAATTTGGCAGTTTTTGAGAAGCCACGTTACTGCAGGGCCTGGGCTGCTCCTGTCCTGGGGGTAGTGAATGACCTGGCTCCTGCAGCCTGGCAGAGCAGAGCCAGGGGCGTTCTGCTTGTGACACATGGCTGCTGTTTCCCCTCTTGTTGTCTGAGCAAAGCAGCTCTTGGAATGGCTATTGCTGCAGGGAGAAAAACATCTCCGTGGCTTAATTCAACTCATTCAAAGTTGTTTATTGGCTTATTAATGACACCTAATTAACTGACAATCAGTGAGTTGTATATCCAGGACAATCAGTGTACTATATATTCAGGGTCAATATTAGCAATCCAACAAACAAATGACAATCCCAGACACATACAGAGCATTAATAAACAATTTATTTCCCAGCCCCAGAAACTAATTCCCAGGAACATCCCCTCCCCTGCCTCCCCACCTCCCCTCAACTCCCCAAGTCCCCAGTTATCCCCAGTCTGCCCCAGGCCTATGGATCGCAAGCACTGTCACCCACCTGAGTACGTCCCTGCAGGTGTCACTGTCAGGGCATGGGCTCCTAGCAGTGCAGTTCTCTCCTTTTTGTCAGCCGAGGGGGAAGCACACAGGCATCCCCAAAACCACAGACTGACCTCCAGGGAAAACATCAGCACAAACCTCTACACACACATACACACTCCAGCATCCACACAGGCTTACGGTTGAATTATTCTCCTTCTGGATTTTGGAACAAATTTTTATCACTTGTAATAGGACTGACACGGATGTAAACACAGTTAATAACCCTTAAAATAGTTAAGTCTTGTTAGTTAAGCACGTTTTCTTTTTAAATGAAAATTTCCTGTTTCTGCCAAACCTAAAAAGATAGGAAGCATTCTTATCTCCCCACTACTTAACAGGATAACTTCAGCAGGCTAACTTCAGGAAGCAATCAGCCTTTATAGCTGCCTTCTTCTACAGATATTAAAGAAAAATGAAGCTATTAATGGGACAAAATCAATTTTACTGAAGAGTATTCTGATTAAAAAAAAGAGAGATGATGATTTGAGAAAGGGGGGTAAGGAGTAAATTGATGTGCCACCAGTGAATAGTCATCACCAATTAACTGCAGGAAAGCCAACACCAGCAACATGGAACTCACCTGATTTTCTGTGAATGTGTTAGGAGGCACTAAGTATCTTCACTCAAACAGGTTAATCTCTGATCTCAATGTGTGATCTCAGTGTTACATGGCTTGGTTACAGGTCACCAGAACTCTGGGCTAAATGAAAAACAAACAAACAGGCTGTGTAATACCTGCAGAATAGTGGGCCTTCAAGACATAAATGGTTTTTTACGTTAACTTGGGGAAAAAATTCCACAAACTCCAGATTAATTCCTTGTTTTTATATAGTTAATTTTAAATTTAAGACCTAAGAACTTTCAGATGTACAAAGCATAAACTGAGTTGCACAAATGGATATTACTCAAGTAAAGTTATTTTTCTGGACTAGTTTAAGAAACTATGCCAATCCCTGGTATAATATCTGGTAACACTTCCATAGAAATATGACAGAGATGGCTCTGATTCTGAATGCAGTTGTCTTAATTTCATGCTGACATGCATGACCAATTGATTTTCTGTACTTTTTACCTGGAAATTGTTGTCATTTTGTTTTCATCAATTCACACACACTACCTTTTTGTTTTTATTGACCTTCCCTTGCAAGTACCATGCTATGCCAACCAAAACTGACATTACAAAGTTTACAGACAGTATTGCACATTTCAGAAGTACAGGGTTTTTCTGGAGAGAGAATGTGCCATTTCCTTTCACTTTCCTTCCAGTTCTGAGTGACAGAGGTGCTGCTTTCCTTTCCCCTCACGTGGTGTACGAGACAGATATTATTCATCATTCTGTCAAGTGCTTTCCTTCAAGGTCTTAAATTTTTGGGGGTTTCTTTTTGTTGTTTTTTTTTTTTTTTTTTTTCCCCTGAAAAGAGGATGTAAGTTCCCTGGTTTAAACACCTCCAGCATGGCTTGCCTAAACCCTTACTATTCTCTTAATTGTGTTAAATGGAGTCGATGAATTTTCAAATTATCACAACTTCACTGTAGCTGCAGATACACACAACAGTTGCAGATACACAGTGATTTATCCTTTTCACCCAAAGATCTCACTGAACTTAAGGTACATCATGGGAAATGGAGTGTTCAGAGTACTCCATGTTAACTTTGGTTTGAAGGAACCTCTGGAGATCATCAAGTCCAGCCTCTCCTTTGAAATGGATCTTCAAGAACAGCCCCTTCTCTGCATAGGCCCAGAAAGTGAGGGAAATGTACATATTACATTTCTAAAGAGGGCTACAAGCCAGGTCTGCAGCTATGGAACAAATGTCTGACCCAGTATATGCAAGATAATTTTGTCAGTGAGAAGAGAAAATTAGGATTCAGAAAAAAAATGGAGAAGCAAAAAAAACTCCAATGACAATTTCATTCAGTAGCTGCATCACAGCCTTTTTTCCTCTCTTCAGCTACCCTGCATTTAGTTTCTCAAATTGTATGAGATGCTTTTTATGCCTAATTTTCAGTTTATATTTTTTCTTTTATCTGCTGCAATGTTCTCAATCATCTCTTCATACTTTCTTTTTCTGCCTGCCTGAATCTCAGTTTGTGCTGAAATAATTGGCTTTATCTGTGCTCTTAAAATCATCTTTCCAAATGGACTTAGAGGCCAATGAGCCTGAGTGTTCTTATGTGCATAAATATTTTTTGAAAATGGAATTTAGTTCCTAAGCCAAGTACCTGCTTTTGAAAATTTTTCATTTATGCAATATGCACAAGTCAGAAAAGGAACTAAATAAACAGAAATCTCAGTCCCACCATGTGCAAATGTTGGTTGGTATGAGACTATGCTTGGATAATATGCATTTTGAATAATTACAAACAGAGAATTCAAGAAAAATACAGTTAGGAATATAGAACTACAATATGGGATGTGAGTTAATAATGATAATAAAAGGGAAAAAAACAGACTAGAATTTAAATATCTTCTGTCACACTAGAACAAAAAGTCTGCAGAAAGTACCTGTATGTTTATAATGATATCCTGCTCACTCCCACTGAAGCTGATGAAAATTCTTTCAGTTTCTTTTCTGTTATTGTAGCTTCAGTTTTTCACCTGTATTTCAGAATGTCTCTTTCCCTAGAAATCTCAGTATGAAGCAAATTCCTTCGGCAGGCCAGGTTATCTATCTGCTAATTAAATGAAACTTTATCATACCTAGCTTGTACACTAAGACTTTATTAGGTAATTAGAATAGAAACAGATAGGATTTTAATATTAAACCCCTTTAGAAGTATTTGTTTCAGTTGGACCTAAGGGAAATACATATAGTCCAACTGGACTGGGCTTCAAAAACCTCTAACCAGGTTGGTACATTACTCTCACACAATTCCATCAAAATCCATAAAGCTGCAATTATATTACTGAGCAAGATTGATGGGTAAGATTTGGTACCTGATTCAAGAATTTATTTAAGAAAGCCCTGAACATGAGGTATCTTTGAGGTAAAGCCTCAGTGGAAGCAGGATTGTTACAGCTTATACTGCTGGTGAGGAGCAGAAACAGTTTTGCTGTGTTAGGAATAAACTTTCTGTGATAGCTAGCAATGGAAATGACAAATAATTTCTCAGAGCAGTAAATGTAATCTTAAATGGATCTTCAATAACATGCTAATTCAGTCTGGTATCTTGACTGTGGAATTAATTTTCTAATTGCCAATTTCAGCTGGCCATGCAACTGCTTCTGTAAATTCCAAGGTGACCTCTGTAGGGCCATAAGATACATTCTACTTCAGTGAATAACAATGTTGATTCATTTAAAGACCACTGTTTTGATTTTGCAATAAGTTATCCTCAGTGAATTTATCAAACATAGGGGATACTAACTGAATGGCCTTGTCAAATGTCTCTGTTCACTGCCAAAACATAAATATTCAGATGCTAATGAGAGTTGTTGTGGTTACATTGAAATGATTGGTTCTCATACTTTAAAAAAAATTTTATTAGATATAGGGATCACAGACAGACAGTGGAAGAAGACAAAACAGGAAAGTAGGAGGAGGGAAGGCAAAGGGTATTTTTGGGGTAAAGTGCTGGAAATGAACACACCTGGAAGGCTAAGGAAAGGTAGCTACTGGTTGATCTTCACCATGATCAAAGGTAGGCTTTTTAATAATCCTTTCTAATGATAACAAGATGCAAGGCCTAATATTGGGTAATTCATTGAGCTGAAAATAATATGATCTTGTCTGAGGGAGACATAATCCTTTATGAGTTTTCTTAAAACCTGAAAACCAAAAGAGCAGCTACTCTGACTTGTTCAAGCAAAGCCCAAAGTAAATTAACTCTCTGTTTAAAATCTGGAAAACTAGTGACAGTTTATTTTTTAGTCTCCCATGACTCAGTGATACTTCTGCAAGTAAAGACCTGGCAGAAATCATATCAGGGCCAAACAGAGCAGAAACCCATGTTCTTGTGAAAGCACGTTTGATTGCCATCCTGTGGGAAAAACGCTGGTTAAGGGTCAAAAAACCCCTCTATCTCTACCTCTCGATTCCAATTGAATTGGCTTAGCAGTGAAATGAGAATATACTGCAGCCATCTAAAAGTGAGTATCAATTATTTTCCCATAGTGCAACCAGGCTGCTTTGAGAGATAACCCAGTAATGAAGGAAGCATCTTTTCCAGCCCCATGAGGCAGTGCATCTTCACTCAGCTTCTCACAACAGGCTGTGCCTGAAGGCACAATTTTGTACCCTGCTGAAATGATCAAATGAACAGTGCAAAAATAAATATCTACTAAAACTGAAAAGAATGTTTAAATATTTTGGTGGGAGAGATTATAAAATTCTTTATTAAATCTGAAAGACAAATCAATTAATATGTTAACTGAGTCAAAAAACCAGACCTGTGTGCCAAAGTAATACAGCTATTTCTCTGCTTTAGGATCCTGTCCTGAAACCTCTTCTGATTATCTTAAAAACAGCTCCTAAAAGTTCCTCACATCAGCACACATATCATCTGACAGAACATCCAATTTGGAAAACAGAAAAACAGAAATCCGCATCAATTTGTGGTATCCTTGAGAAAGGGAGATTTTCCTCCAAACTAATTCAGACACAATGAAGAGCAGTGCAGTTGTGTTACATACATAGTCGGTTTCCTAAAAAAAAAACCCCAAAAAACAAAAAAACCAACAACCCTGGGGTTTCATATAAAAATAATCTGGATAGTTTTTAATGTACTTAATAAAGTCATAAAGATCTGCACATTTTAAGTGGTTAATAGAAATCTGCACTCCTGCCACTTCACATGCTACTCCTTGCTCCAAAGGGGGAATACTTTTAAATAATACCACTTACAGTACTAATACATATGTATAATACTTATAGTACTAATCTTCATCTTGATGATCACCCCTCTCAGGCAGAGAAAATGTAATAATAAACAGATTGGACTGAATTCCTTCAGAGACAAGAAAACCATCTCAAATTGGTCTTCAATTAGGTGATAGTATTTATCACAAAGGACTCCTGGCCCTCCTGTAAGTTTTGTCCAGTATGTTATTTAGTCTGCCTGAGAGCATGGTGACTCTGCAACTGTAGAAGAGATTTATCTTCAAATGTCTCTAAAGACTTTTTTAACTTCTCCACTTTTATTTTTAATTTATTTTTCTTTTTTAATGAAGTAAGGTTTTTCAAGCTTGAGGGCTGATTTTTTTCAACAATTGCTCTACAGTCCTGAATGAGGAGCTAGGCTAAATCTACTGCTTCAATTTGTTTAATTGATGGAAGATGGGGTGTGTGGATTTTCTCAGCTGAGTCTAATGAAACAAGCATTCAATTTAAAGAGAATATCTTACACTGCAGAATGTAAGTCTGCAAGGGAGGAGACCACAATTTTCTTCTTAGCTCCTGAAATGATCTGTAATGGGATGCTGGCCAAATCATCTCATTTCAGTGTTTCAGGACTCAGACAAATGACTTCCACTGAATTTTGATGGGGTGATTAAAGAAGCCACCAGCTTCAGCTGGCTGTCTTCAGCCCTGCAACAAAGCCTATCAAAAAATATGCCAATACTTCAGCCAAGCCAGTGCCTGACTTAGCAGGACAGACTGCAGGGAAGATTGATTAGTGCTGATGCTCAGCTGCAGCCAGGAGGGACGAGGCGCAGAGTGTTCCTCTCCCCTTGCCAACAGAGCATGTGTCTGGCTGTGAGACCAGGCTCTGGATGGAGGCCTGGGTTTGGTGCAGTCCTGAGTCCTCATTACAAGATTAAAGAGGAGAAATTTGTCTGTAAAATCATATTTTGTGTTAATTACTTTGCTTGTACAATGATGGTGGATCTATGAATAGGAAATTGTACATAAAGAATTAACTGCCTATTTTTCTTAAATCAATATTTAATTTCCATTGATTTTTTCCCTTCTCTTCACTTAAGAATCAAAGATATTTTTAGCTCTAAAGAAAACTTTAGTTTTTACACATTAATATTTTAAACTAATTGCATGTGACTGATTTTTTATTTTAGGCTGAACTTCTCAGTGACTTCAGTAGTGATTTCTCCTTCACATTGAAGATACAAGCCAGCCATGTGTAAAAAATGAATGTTTTGTACATGAGATACATTTGAAATAAAGACAATATTTAGAAAGCATCTATGTGGAAGGACTTAAATTAACCAGAGCTAAGAGGGGGAAAAGCCTCCATAGACTTTTCTTGTAAGTGAAACTATCAAAAGGACCCAAAGGCTTTCAATCTCTTATGCTACATTTTATTAGGGCACAAAATAATATAGTCTGGTACATAATAACTCTTTTAAGCAGGGAAATGGTTTACAACCATTGTATGAAATAAATTAAAGAACATCCTGGAGAGAAAAAAAGGCAACAAACAGCCCCTCCACAACACATCTTTCCAAGTTGGATCATTCCAGACCAAAAGGTTGCACAGTAGCTCAGAGGCCAGGACCTATGTATAAATACACTGTCTTCTTCTTCTCAGCTTCCTGTCCTCACCAGATTTTAAACAAAATATGTAGTGTACAATATATGTGCTGATATGTGAAGAACACTCTGTATGGGTCCAGTGTCTTTCACACCCAATCACTGCTTGCAACTAGGCTGCACTTCCAGGATCCCTCACTGGAGATATTCCACAGCTGTCTGGACACAATCCTGTGCTGTGTGCTGTAGGATGACCCTGCTGGAATGGGGAAGTGGGACCAGATGACCCACTGCAGTCCCTTTCAACATGACCCATTCTGTGAGTCTGTGATCAATTACCCTTTCAGGTTACTGCCTGAGATGAACTGCGACTTCATGGTATCTCCTAGGGCATGATTGCTATTTCTCTCTTAGGTTAAGCCTTGTACAACATTTTATCAATCTATATATATTTTCTTTTGGATAAGGTGAATAATTTTTCTATTTCTGATCTTGTGAGTCAATGCTCAAGAAGATGTCATGTCATTTTCTCAAAACCTTGATGTCCCTGTTTGACTAGGCTGGGTAAGGACTAATTAGGTTTCCTTTGGTATGCTAGCTTTCCACCTGAAGACCATGCTTCCAGTCTATCTGTATTTCCCAGCACTGGTTTTATTTGACTACCCACAACACCTCTAAGACTGGAAAAGTTGTGCAGTTCTGTAGATCCATTTGAGAATTTTGGAACTCAGAGCACTGTTAAAGTGGAAATTGTGGAGAATACATTTAAAAGTTTTCAGTTAGTCAGTGCTGTGCTAAGTAAAAGAAATTAGTTAAGCTTCTGCTGCAGAAGTTTCTACCCTCTGGCATTTTTGGTATGAATACAGACTTAGCGTTACCAAATAAATCAAGATGAGGCTGTCATTTTTCTTTTTTACTTGTATTTTCATCGCTCTAGTTGAGATATTAAGAAGCTGAGTCATCTGCCTTTTTCTTCAATAATAATCCTGATCAGAATTGCTGGTTTTCTGTGGAATTTGAAAGCCCTGTCACCTTGCTTGTCTTTCCTCATAATTGTAAGTATTGATATTAATGTTGACTGGACTCATTAGATATGTAATAGATGCATATAAACAGATACCTAGATAGCTATGATTAGGTGGATCCAAAGGTAGATTTTTATCTAGACTCTAGGAGGGCTTGCTAAGCCAGAAATAGTCATGGATCATGAATTTTATTATGTCTAGATACTGTAGAACAAAAAGGTACAGTCCCTACCTTCAGAAGTTCTCTAAGTATGTGTAATGTCAGGGCGACACATGAACTAGGCACTAAAAAAGAGGAGTTAAAAAAATAACTCGGGATACAAGCTTTGTTCTCAAAGTCAAGGATAGCAATTTCACTATTGTTAAACTGGCAGTCACTGTGACAAAAAAGGATAATAAACAGCTTTGCTGATGTTATGAGAAGTAAATCTGAGGTATGAGTTTTGATAAAAAGATCAAAGTTTGTAAGGATTTTGTTGGTTTGGGTTTTTTTTAAAGCCAAATGTTAGTGAAGCTGACTTCTCAAACTGACTGGAAGTGAGACCTGACATTTCAGCAATGAGTTAGGCTTCAATAGATGAAGTGAAGATATCTGCAAAGGGTCTTGATGGTGAACACCCTCCGCTTATCTTTGTTAGAAAACAGAAAAAGAATGATATCTCAAGAGGGGTCACAGAGTTGCTGTGGTGGACTGAGAAAATATCCTGCCCATCAGAGGGCCAAACAATGTCGGAAAGAAGCAGTTCTAGGCATCTTCTGGCAGATAGACAATTTTATTTCTCTTTTTAACAGTGTTCTTCACCAATGCATCCAGTCCCTGTGAAGAATTTTGACCTACTTAGAATTGTTTTTTCTACCACTAGTTCCTAACAAACATCCAAGATAGCTGGAACAAATCCTAGCATAAGGTTGAGAATAATCAGTTTGTTTCTACAGACCCTGTCAAGTACAGAAAATGCCCATGTGAGCTTTTTTCAGCTCAAAATGTCTTCACTGAAATAGCCTTTTTTCTGTCATGGATGCTTGCAGCCTTAACCATTTTGACTCTGACGCTTCAATGTTTGACAAAAGCATTTATCTGAGCTGTTTGGATCTTTCTTAACAAGAGGGTAGTACATAGACCAGGGGATTGCTTGAGGTCTCAGCAGATTCTGTGACTCAAAGTTTCTCTGAAAAATATGGGGGGGAGGGGGAGGGGGGGATGTGGGAGGGTTATAGTGTGAAAATACAAGAAAGGAATTTTTGAGGAGGCCCCCAAGCCCTGTGTGAGATCTAAAAGTTAACTCTGAGTGAGGGAGAAAGAAAAAGCATGAGTTAATAAATAATGCTAAGTGTTCAGCAGAGAATGGTTTTACAAGGCTAAACAGAATAAGGAAACCCAGAAGTGAAGCAGGGGGGGCAAGGGGTATAATTCATACAAATAAGCTGAATGGTAGCTTCAAGAGAAAGGTAAAACCTTTCTAAAATCTAATGATGTGTAAATACCACCTGCATTAATTATGCGGCACTATTAAATGTTAAAAATCTGAAGCCCGGAGCTAGAATAATTAATCTGCCCTTGTGATTGCCTTGGAAGGGAGAGAAAGTTACTGTTCCAGCAAGCTAAAGTTACAAATAAAGGAAGAGGCAAGCTCATTGTTTTCCTGCTCTGCTTTTGACAACAGATAGCTTCCCAGGGTAGTTTGCTGAAAGTCTAGGGACTAGAGATACTACCCTTTATTTTTTTAATTTTTTTTCCTGAAGAACCTGAGCAATTTCAGCCTGAAATCCCCAACTAAGAGCCAGCAATTGCATTGTTGTTATAGATCTGATGAGCTGGGCTCCACACTCTCCAAAAAACTTCCCAAAAAACAAAACCCAACTCCTACATTTATGGTATTCCATCACATCATGAAGGATGTGCTATATTAAGTATATGTGGAAACAACATATACTGGTTAAATACATTATATTTCTGCTTTTGTTGATGGCCTAAAGAGCTTACTTTTCTGTGATGTAATTTCTTCAAGCAGGGTCTTTTAAGCTGTGGATGCCAAAATGACATTTCAACTCAGAGCCAGCTGATAAGAGTCTGTCTTACTGTCCTAAATAATCAGAAGATCAGAACAAGTGGCTTTGGACATGGAGGCACTATTTGATGGAATTAATACAGTGTCACCAAGAATCAAAGGAAGAATCACTTAATTCTTCAAGACGTGTATGAATGAATGTACGACAATGAGAGATCTACTGGTTACTCTACTTTAATGTGAGAGAGCGAGAGAGAAGGCCTTACGTTCGGGAAGCGAAACGGAATCTTGCGATTTCAATGGGGACCAAGAGAGGAATCTTTGGTGCATGTCCCTGCACTTGATGACATGCCATGCCTTTTGATGGCTTTGACTTTGGGAAAGATTTTTTTCTTTTTTTTTTCTTTTTTTTCAGCATCCATGCCATGTCTTTTATATCTTCCCCACCAAGTTGTGTCTTCCTCCTTGACTTTTTCCCCAGCTTTTGCAAGGTCTGTGAGCTTAGTTTTGGCATCTTTTGGTTTCTTGCACTGCTCTGATATAATCCCAGTCCATTTTCTTCTAGTCACTAAATTGCCCAAATTTCCCCATTTTCATTTTTTTCTCCTCCAATTGCAATTCCTTTGATGATATCTCCATTCCAGCCTCTTTGGAAGTCCTTCCTTTCTGTTTTGACCTTCAGCGGGGATCAATTCTGGCAAGCTTTGCTGCACGTGCCTGCACTTACTGGCATATGGGAAAGATTCCTGTATTTTTTTTTAATATTTTTTAAGCCTCCATGCCATGTCTATTATATCTTTCCCAACAATTTGTGTTTTCCTCCTTGACTTTTTCCCCAGCTTTTGCAAGGTCTGTGGGCTTAGTTTTGGCATCTTTTGGTTTTTTGCACTGCTCTGATATAATCGCGGTCCATTTTCTTCTAGTCACTAAATTGCCCATATTTCCCCATTTTCTTTTTTTTCTCCTCCAATTGCAATTCCTTTGATGATATCTCCATTCCAGCCTCTTTGGAAGTCCTTCCTTTCTGTTTTGGCCTTCAGCGGGGGTCAATTTTGGCAAGCTTTGCTGCACGTGCCTGCACTTACTGGCATATGGGAAAGACTATTTCCTTTTTTTGATTTTAGTTTTTTTCAAGTGTTCATACCATGTCCCTCATATCTTCCTCTCCCAGATTTCTCTTCTTCCTTGACATTTTCCCTGGCTTTTGCAACATCTATGGGCTTAGTTTTGGCATCTTTTGAGGCCGTGGCACTGCTATGATATAATCGCAGTCCATTTTCTTCTAGTCACTAAATTGCCCAAATTTTGTATCTTCCTCCAATTGCAATTCCTTTGATGATATCTCCATTCCAGCCTCTTTGTAAGTCCTTCCTTTCTGTTTTGGCCTTCAGCAGGGATCAATTTTGGCAAGCTTTGCTGCATGTGCCTGCACTTACTGGCATATGGGAAAGATTCCTGTATTGTTTTTTTTTAATTTTTTTAAGACATCCATGCTATGTCTTTTATATCTTTCCCAACAGTTTGTGTCTTCCTCCTTGACTTTTTCCCGTGCTTTTGCAACATCTCTGGGCTTAGTTTTGGCCTCTTTTGGTCCTTTGCAATGCAGCTCCATTCCTCACAGACCATTTCTTGAAGACACTACAAGTCCTGATTTTCTGGGTTTTTTGGCGTTTTTTTCACTCGCATTTCATTTGATCCTATCTCCTTTCCCGAGTGTTTGTAAGCCTTTCTTTTCAGGGTCGCAAGATTCCGTTTCCCTTCCCGAAAGGAAATGAAATTCAATGGGGACCAAGAGAGGAATCTTTGGTGCATGTCCCTGCACTTGATGACATGCCATGCCTTTTGATGGCTTTGACTTTGGGAAAGATTTTTTTCTTTTTTTTTTCTTTTTTTTCAGCATCCATGCCATGTCTTTTATATCTTCCCCACCAAGTTGTGTCTTCCTCCTTGACTTTTTCCCCAGCTTTTGCAAGGTCTGTGAGCTTAGTTTTGGCATCTTTTGGTTTCTTGCACTGCTCTGATATAATCCCGGTCCATTTTCTTCTAGTCACTAAATTGCCCAAATTTCCCCATTTTCATTTTTTTCTCCTCCAATTGCAATTCCTTTGATGATATCTCCATTCCAGCCTCTTTGGAAGTCCTTCCTTTCTGTTTTGGCCTTCAGCAGGGATCAATTTTGGCAAGCTTTGCTGCACGTGCCTGCACTTACTGGCATATGGGAAAGATTCCTGTATTTTTTTTTTAATATTTTTTAAGCCTCCATGCCATCTCTATTATATCTTCCCAACAATTTGTGTCTTCCTCCTTGACTTTTTCCTGGCTTTTGCAAGGTCTGTGGGCTTAGTTTTGGCCTCTTTTGGTCCTTTGTAATGCAGCTCCATTCCTCACAGACCATTTCTTTAAGACACTACAAGTCCCGATTTTCTGGGTTTTTTGGCCTTTTTTTCAGTTGTATTTCATTTGATCCTATCTCCTTTCCCGAGTGTTTGTAAGCCTTTCTTTTCAGGGTCACAAGAGTCCATATCCTTCCCTTCCCTTCCCTGATACACCTTTTATTTCCTAAAACCTACAGTATTTTATGAGATATAGTCATATCATAAATAAATGTGGCTTGTTTTTAAGTAGAAAAACTGTGGTTTAGGCTGTTTTTCCTTTCACAGCGTCTAATATTTTTGTTGTGTGGTGTAGGTGCTCAAGAAACACAAAAGCTAAGATATGGAAATGTATTAATAGATATGTGGAAATGTTCTTTGTCCAGCTTTTTTCAAATATATAATAAAAAATTTCCTGCCAGAGGGAAAATATATCTTCTATCTGCACCATATTGGTACTTCTGTCTATAGATAGATTTATAAAATCTATCTTTTTATGTTTTGAATAACAAGAAAGTTGTAAACCTTTTGGGAAAAAAACAACCTCAATCAAGAATCCAGTGGGAAATTATCTTGCAACTATAGTCTACCTTTGACAACTTGGAAACATTGAAATTTTCTAGTTTCCTGTTATATGAAGTAGACCTGATTTTTTTTTTTTTAATGTGAATGATATTTTCTGATAAAGCATTTTCCAGTTCTTTTTTTTTTCTTTGTGGGAGGAATTGAAAATTAAATATTGATTCACTGCAAGAATAGATAGAAATAAACAATGAGGCCTAGAATAGGTATTAGGCTTCTATTTCAGGAAGTTAAGGCAATTACTTTTATTCTGAGGCAAATCTGTAGGGAATAAGGTCTAGCTATCCAGGTTCAGATTAATAGACACTAATAGCAGTTTTTATGGATTAGTTTTGTAAAAAGTACATCGTTAGCTTGTTACCCAGCATTAGGGATAGTGTATAGAAACACTAAAGACACCTTTTTCTTTTTTTTTTTTCCTGAGTGAAGCCTCTTAAATGATGTACTGCTGAGGATTTATTTTCTACCTTTTTCTACTTTGTTGGTATATGCCTTTTCCCCCCACCCCCCTCTTGACTTATTTACCTTCTATCTCTAGAAGTATATTTTGAATTAAATAAATTGTGTCTGTAAGAATCTGTGCACATTTATACTGAAGTGTTTAAGCTATTCATACTACAGGAGACTTAATAATTATTGATGACAAAATCAGTTTAAAATGTATTAATTTTTATTAATTTTCTTACCCTGAAATGGATATGATCTCCCTCAAAAATCTCCCGACAGTTATGGAAGTTTCCCTTTGGTTCCACATCCCTTGGCTGTGGGTGGCTATTCTGTTAAGATGTTTTTAATGTGACATTTTATTTTCAAAATAACCATTTGAGTGTGAAATGGTAATTTCTAAAACGTTTAAACATATAAATTGTTGACCTTGAGAAGAAAAACTTAGAACAAGACTGGTATGTAATTATTGAGGAAAATATAGACTGAAAAAAAATATTTTATTTCAAGTCTGTATTGCAAGCAGACTATTCCTTGAAAAATGTGAGTTGTCTTGTCTGGCCTCCTCAATCTGTTTGCATGGTCACTATCTAGATAGCTTCTTCTTTTTCAAGATTACATTTCTATGACCAACCTGGAGTGTGTTGGGCTTCCCCACTCACTCTGATTGTTGGATCATTTGAATACCTATGAGAAATTCTGCTTCATATTTTTATTCTTATTATTCATATTTTTATTCCTTTTCATAAGGAATATGAACTTTCCTCTTTCATGTTATGGGGCCTCCAACAGGGGAGACTGAGGGAGTCTCTACTCCTCTGCATATCTCCTAAGCCAGTACTATAAGGTTTTCATAAAAACTGACTGCTCTTGAGCCAAAGTCCTTCTGTTTAGAGCCGAGACACATTTAAACTAAGTTATAACATACTGGTGACTGAGCCATGGCCAAATCATTTCTTATTCTTGTACTGTTCCACCTTGCATGGAATAATTGAAGATTAATTCAGTTAGAGAGAAAAAGAATCAGAAGAGCAGTCTGGGATGCTACTCGAGGGATTTAAGTAAAGAGATAGCAAGTGAGAACACTTAGTTTCCAGTCACTGATCAAAATAAATTGTAAATAGTGGGTAAAAATTCTTTTTAGAATAAATTGTCCAGCCTGAGAGTAAAAGATGGAGAGTAGCCTACTAAGTTCAGTGAGTTCCTCAGCAGCTGAGGCACCCTGCATGGAAAGTTATATTCCCTGAGGCAGAGGAGAGAAATAAATTTGAGCCATATCTGCTGTAGGTGAGTGCTCTTGAGTAAAAATTGAGGGACGAGGGACTGTTTCTTCTCATGTCTCGTTTTGGGAGAGTTTGCCAAATTAATTTCTTCATTTCCATTTCTTTCCTTTGCTAAACTTACCTGAAATTAAATTGAAATGCTTGGTCTTAGAATTCTTAGAATCACTTGAAGACATAGTCCAGTTTTAAATTTTTACACTTTTTTTTTTTTTTTTAGTTTTTATTTTATGGGGAAAAATGCTTATGTGATCAGATTTTTTTCAGCCAACTCCCCAGAAAAAATAGTTTTCACACGGACCACATTCCTTACTGTTTTTGCTCCTTCTACTGTAAAGTTTATTTCCTGGTATTCCTATGTACTCAGGCTTTTACAAAAGTTCACTAGCTCAACCCATACTACTGAAAAAAATGATGCATTAAACAATGCTCTTGTTAATTTTTCAACAGCTTAGTAAACGGATCAAGTGATTTAAATGATGTTTGCCTTGGATCTCCTCCAAATGAACCATTACTCTTTCTAAGACAGCATTAGAAAAAAATGAACAATTGTGGGAATGAAAAAACTTTTATGTGGTGCTGGGGTAGATGAATACTTCAGGCAATTAGGATATCAGTTGATAACCTACATCATTAGTGCAATAAATCTTTGCACTGATCAAACTTTCTCAGTTAACTCTTCAATATCCAAGGGATTTTTGAAAGATTCAGCCAAAATTAAAAGCATTACACCATTAGAGGTTGTTGAGCAAATGGTGATTCAGGTGAGGATGGTCAAAAATCATTAAGGTCAAGCCTGGACTCTGTGCTAGATATTTTTTTAGGCCTTTCAGCATGTGTCTCTTTTCTTATACATCATTCCCTCCATTCTTCAGCACTTTTGTTGCAGTCCAGCCCTGAGCAGAAACATCAAAATAGTTGGAGATATAATATTACATTTTCATTGAAAATGCATACTATGATAATTTTAATATATACATGAGAATTTTGTGCCAAGTTGCCACTGAAATTCAGTTCAAAGTAGCTTTTTTTTTTAATTAAAACACAGTTATGTATTTTTATTTGTACAGTTACTACTACAGATCACAGTTTTAGGTGAGATCGAGAAACATAACGTACTGGGAGTTGATGTTTCTATAGCATGAGGAAATACATTTGTAAATATTATAAAACAGAAAGCTGTTGCCACTGAAGAGTGGATACTTAGCAAACACTAAACTGATTCCTTTGATACAATGCATCTATTCTACCAAGTAAACAGAGCCCTCCCTATGAGGAGAATTTTGCAGATTCATAAACAAGTGCTCAGTCTGATGCTCAGTGATTAATATTATCTTCAATAAATCTGTCTTCCACCTGGCATGGAATGTCAATGCTATCTTCAACTGATAAATTCCTGTCTTCAGTACAGGTAACAGGTCTTGACTCACTGCAATTCTTCTTTCCTGGTAAAGCTGGGAAAGGACTTCACCTTGCTATTCTCACATGCTACTTCCATCATGTGCAAGAGATTATGTGCAGATTTCGGGCTTACAGGGATAGAGCTGATATACCCTTTCTGCCTCCGTGGATGAAAGCAAAACCTTCAGGGCAAATTCATCCCTTGACTTTCATCACCAAGGTATGCTGATCTTGGAATAAAATACACACTCTGGAGAACTATAGAAAGGGAATGTACCCCAATGGTTTAAAAAGAAATCTCAAAAATGTATATCACTATTGAGTGATGATTGCAGTCATAAATAAAAGTAGAGGTGAGTCATCTCCTTACAAAATTCTATGCACCATAAGACAGTTGCTCTATAGTTCTCTGAAAATGATGCCAAATTCATCTCTCTAAAATCTATTCATTTATTTCTTATTGCAACAGTTTTCAAACATGTGATTGTACACTGTGCTGCAGACACAGAGTAATCAGTAAATTACTGATTTACTTCGGTAAATTTGTTCCAAATCCTAAAGCATATACTGCAGTGTGATTAAAAACACTTGTAAATAAAACCCTTTAGTGAGCAAAAATGCTTGTGCAGTCATATCTTTCAAAAATTATAAAGCGTCTATTTTAAATTTAACTTGACCAAAAGGATATTTTCTCATTCTTATTTTCAGGGGATTTCCCGGAATAAATTTACTGTCCAAACTTCGCACACTTGCACAAATTAACCTTTGTGACTTCAACACAAAATGACTAAAATTGTTTTGCCATTCCTCTCTGGGTCCGTATACAGCGTACGTGACTTTTAAAATATGTTTCATTCAATGCAAATATATCTAAAGATCAGATTTCTTATTTCAGGCATTGCACAAGCAGTCACATGGTGCCTGTGTTTATTGGACAACTAAATTCATAGATGGAAAAGAGTCAAAATATATGCACAGAAGGATTCATTTGACCTCACAATGTGAATACAATTAACTTCATGTACACCCCTAATAGCATTTTCTTATTTTCTGTTTGTTGAAACTTGGGTAAAATTTTAACTTTGTTCCTGCAGTTGCTCATTTAGATTACTTTCAGCATGCAAGTGGCCTCAATAATTTTGTTGGAATACTGAAAGTCATATCAGGTGGCATCTTGATCCAGGATCTTGTCTTGCATCATGGAAATCTGATTTAATGGAAAGCAGCAATGATTTAAAGACTGTCAGCACAAGCTGGTAAAAGCAGCATTGCAAAGTTAAACAGGTGGTGAAAAAACACAAAATAAGGTCTACCACGTTGGTGTTAAAATAAAAATGCATGAAAAAACACTGATAAGATAGAAAATTCCTCTACAGGGGACATATCCCAAAAAGGACAGATTTATGCACATAAGGTGTAGATGGAACATTTGTGCCTAGATTCCAGGCTGCAAAAGATAGTAATCTTTTTAACTCACTGGTGAGTCACCAAGATATTATATAAAATATGAGCAGCAGCATCAGAGGATAACACTGCTCATGAGTGAAGTCATGACTAGTCTGGCTTGTCCCTAGGTGCCTAAAATGTCATGCCTGCTGAAGAAGAGATTCAGGACTCTATCAAACAATTTATTATTTGTCTGTCTTTAAATAATCTGCCAAATTTTTTATTCTTTATCTGCAGCTCTCTGTGTTCAGATTTTTTTGTAGTAGCTTAGAGAATTTAAACATTAGGAGTTAGAATTTGGAAATAGGAGATCCAGGTTGCTAGTGATTACAGTGCAGTGATTTGGCTAACTAGATGAGCTAAAGTTTTCTTGTATCACAGCAGTCTTCTTCCACAGCCTGTGTAACACTTTCACCTGGATAGTTTCCTCCTCTCCTCTCAGCAATATGTCTCCATTTTCCCAGCTAACCATGAGTACCATCCAGAGGCACACTCCTCTCTGATATACTGTTGGACAAAGATTGTACCCATGTTGTCATGCTATCACTGAAATGCTTAAATTTGCAAATCTGGGTTTTCTCTTTAATCACTGTGTTAATTTTTGTCCTTGTAACGTAGGAGCTGAAATAGCATGAGCTTTGGCACAGGAAATTTACATGTGGAAGTATATTCAATCTGTGGCTAAGGGCATTAGGTCAATTTAGTGCCATGATGTATTTTAGCACTAGGAAGTAGATCCTAGGAAGAATATCTTCTCAACCCTTCTCAACTACTAATTGTGCCAGTGAGGAATCCAGCACATTTTATTTGTGTATCAGAATTTAAAAAAAAAGGTTTAGGGAGAGACGAGCACCTCTAACATAGCAATATTCTGAATGCATCTCTGCCTGGAACTAACTAGTTAAGAGCAGCCTCATGAGGACTGTTGTTTCTCATTACTCTGATGTGTTTGATAATAAGTTAAATTATTTTTTTCCTAAGTCAGCTCTCTTTTGCCCAGGATGGAAATTGCTCACTGATCACTCCCTGTCCTTATCTTGCCCCATGAGCCTTTTGTTATGTTTTTTTTCTCCCTTGTCCAGCTTAGGAGAGGAGTGATAGAGCAGCTTTGGTGGGCACTTTTCATCCAGCCAGGGTCAAACCACCACAATGAGTTATCCAAAAGGGGTGACTGTGTGTCAAAACAGAATAGAAAATACTACATACATTATGCATACATATATTCATATATTGTGATCTACAGTATGTTCTGCTCTCATTGATTTCACTGTGTTAAGGTATGTGTTTATATGCATATATATAGCTGGCAAGCAAAAGTGAGTTTGAATGCTGAACTACCTGGGGCACTTACATACAAGCCATCTCTTTGTGAAGTCAAAAGTAACAGGAACAGACATATATCATTATCCCTGTAACAGTTCACACTCGAGGATATTCAATTACTTAGTGACAACTGATGATTAGATTAGATATGTCCAGCAGAAAACTAAGGATGAGAGAGGTTTTCATAGAAAAAGAAATGCTCAGAAGCAATTTAATTTCTAATTATTTTTCCTGAATTATTATTTTTTCCTTGTCTGAAAAGAGGGTGCTATGCATTATGGGAGGAATCAGTGATTACCATCATTTATTATCCACTGAGAAATGGGCCTCCTTTTCCTTGAAAAAACAATTATAGAAAAGGTTACTTTCATTCTCTGATGAAAAGAGGAGATCTGAAAAGATCATCTAGGTGAATGCAGGACAACCATAGAAGCTAAATAACATCAGGAAGAAGGCCAATAGCTTTAGTGCTTTGTGGTTTAATGAAAAACCAGCAGCAGGATGTTAAAGCTCTCTATACTGTTTCTCAAAGAGAGCAGTAAATATGAGCCATCTAAACCTTGACTGAAACAGCAGAAAAAGAGAATTTAAAAAGGGACTGATTTTAATAAATATACCCATTTTCAAAGACCAACTATTCCAAGTTGCCAACTATAAAACTGGTTCTAAAGATGAACAGGTTCTAAAGATGAAATTACTGTAATTTCTAGTTTAAGAGTAAACACAAATAATACAAAGAGTTTTCATACCCTCTCAGAGTTTGAGTAGCATTAGTGAGTATCTGCCAAGGCAGTCAAGGTGCCATGTGTGCTGTTTCTATTTCTTCTTGGTGAGGCAGTGACCAGACAGTACAGGAAAACCACAGCAGTCTTATTTTCATACTAATTCACTGTCATGCTGATTTTATAGGTAAATCTTGCATCTAATGCTTGAGATAATGAGACATAAATATTTCTAAAAGGAGACTTTTATTTATGGATTATAAAACAAATAATTTCTCCTGGATTGCCTAACTGAATAAGTGTCAGCTACAGCCAATACAAGTCCTCTTGCGATTTCATTTTCATATTTGAAACCCCAATGAATATGACAGGAATGAAAAAGAATGCTGGAAGGAAGCCAGAATAGAAGTGTCACTGACACTTTCATGTTTAATTATATTGACTGAGTAAATAAGTCAGTTAAAGAAACCTTTGAAGTCCCAGGCCCATGAGCTTCTCGACAGACTGCCCTGAGAGGACAGGTTCAACAGTGAGGTGATCCAGTGATACACAAGAGGAACAAGGATACATTTCCAGGATGATCCTTATGGTCCCTTCCAACCCAAGCTATTCTATAATTCTGATTCCATGACTCTGTGATACTCAAACATAGTGGGACACACAAGATTCAGGCAGATCACTCCCACCTTATGTGCCTGAATTTCTGTGAGTATCTGAGCCTTAGCTGTGGATTAGATGAACTGTGTAGTGTAAGATGATGCTTGTGCTTCTGTGCAGCAATGTTACCATACCTTACAGATCAAAGGAAAGACTATAAAAGTTATGTAGTCAGCAATGCAGGTATTATATTACCAGCAAAACTGATATGTTGGCTCTGCAAAATATCACAATCTTATTTCAACAGACCCATGCAGGTGATGAATACATGGTTTTTGAATCATGTTCAGGTAAACACAGGTACATCATAACTCATTAGGCATCTTTGTCCTAAATTTATTTTTAGATTGCAGTGAGGAGTAATCTCTGCCATTGGCAGTTATCCACAAACAAGAGTTTCTAAGAAATATTTTAAGAATTTTTTTTAGCTAATGAAGCTTATTTTCTGTATGTTCTTTGCATTCTTTGATCTCTAGAAGGTGTTCTGTCTTTGGAAAATATGTCTACTGTGAACAAAAATTACATTCTGTATAAATGATACTTAATTTATATTAAAATATCTTAGAACACCTTAATAGCCACTCAGTGCTCTCTTCCAGCCTCCCACACAAAACTTGTCATTTGACAATTTCTGTCTCAAAAATTCTGCTCTCATGTGGAACCACTGGGGTCTGAGGGCCAACCATGAATTCTTTGGAAATGAAAATTATTCTCTTAATTTGCTCTGATAAAACAAGATACTTAGTTTTTATTGAAGTTTACAGTCCACTATTTGCAATAGTAGATAACTGTAGTTGTGACTTCCAAAAGCATTCATTGCTTTATGCACTTGTTCATCAGCCAGTGAGAGTTTTACAGGTGGCAGCAGAATGGGAACATCAAAAAATGTTTCCTCCAACTTGCATTCCTTTTGAAAATCCCCAATACACACATAATGGCAGCCTTCTAAAAGGCTTCTAAATTCCCAAATAACTTATTCTGCAATATTTATATCATTGTGTGACACCATTCCCCTACATTTCTACCTCTAGCCAAATAAAAGAGCACACATTGTGCTTTAATCATGATGCCAGTTTTCTGTTTGAGATGAACACCTGTTAACTTTGCACATCAATGAAAACAACAACACAGAACTTTATTTATTTATCAAGCTATGTACTTTCCCCAGATGCACAAAAAATTTCAAAAATCTCTCCTGCTACTTGTATGGCATTATTAAAAGCATGGAACCCAAAGGCTAGGAAACCTGTAGTATTGTAATATGCACTTAACAAAGGAAATGCTTTGAAGGGATGCCCTATCTGAAAATCCTGTTACTAATTTTATCAAGTATACTCAGATCAAAAGTTTGCATTTCACATGAAATACGCACTTCAGCATCTAGTCTTGGCTCTCCAGCACAAGAGAGATACAGTCTTACTGGACTTAGTCCAGTGAAAGGCCACTTAGACTATTATGGGATGGGAGCATCTCACCTTTGAGTAAAGGCTGAGAGCTGGGACTGTTCAGTATGGAGCAGAGAAAAATCAGGGGGATCCCATCCATCCACACAACCATCTGAAGGCAAGGAGCATGAAGGACAAGCCCTTTTCAGTGGTACCCAGTGACAGGGCCAAAGGCAGCAGGCACAAATAGAAACCCAAGAGGTTCCCTCTGTACATCAGGAATCACTCTTGTCACTATCAGGATGACCAAGAACTGGTACAGGTTGGCTGGAGAAGCTGTGGAGTCTCCATCCTTGGAGATAGTAAAAAACTCTGGTCACAGTCATGAGTTACTGACTCAGTGTGTCCCTGCCTGTGCAGGGGAGCTGAACCTGGGTGATTCTAGAGCTTATTTCCATCTTAAACCAGTCTGTGATTCTGTGATTCTGTAATGAAAGCCAGGGAAAATATGTAAGTGCATTTGTTCTTTTTAACCCGTGCACTTTTTCTCTGGCTGTGTACATTAGCAGTTTGCTCAGGTAACAGTATTCTCTGTCTCAGTTCAAGTTGTCTGGAACCTCTGCTCAGATCTCCTGTAGCTCTGGCAACAATTCTGGTTTGATAGTCCCTCAAACATGACCACTCACTGGCTATATCTGAAACTTTAGAAACTACAGACGTGTTTCTCTGCTGGCTCCCTTTGTGTCACTAGATCAATGTCCAATACTAGAATGAAATACTGGTATTTCCATTTTACATAATATTAAAGAAGAAAAAAACCCATATTTTGTGCATTGATTACTCACATATTTTCCCCTTAAGATTTCAAACAACTCTTCTAAAACTTATATTCCACAGAACTGCAGTGGAAAGGGATTGATTCTCTTATTAATTAAGACAGAGTGTTTCCCAGTAGCTTTTCCTTGTTCAGATTTTCTTTTATTATTTCTGCTGCAGCTGCTCCCTATGTCAATCTTCTTCCCTGACTGAATCTGCCCACAGCCTGAACACTTTCATTTGATACAAATAATTTAATCTCTAATGTCTCTCCCCCACAAAAATCTACAGTAATGCATTGTTTTTTTGTCTTGCTTTAGGCTTCATGGTAGTAGCAAAGTTTATAAGGCATGCTTTATCACTGATTTTTTTTTCCATTTTAGAACTATATTAGAATCTGTTGTAAGCAGAAAAATCTAAATGTATATTCTACTTTCTCAGTCTTACTGTTGTGGTATCACATAGCAAACATCTTGGCAAAATTTGCTTGATTGGAGACATATTACTGAAGGCCAAAAGTCAATGGACAGATAATTAGGAATGTGTGCTGGACATAAGTGTTAGAAATAAACCAGAGTCAAAAAATTTTAGAAAACTTTGAGGCTACCCTGTAAAGTTTTGTCCTCTCTACATAGAAGATACAAGTAGTTGGCTTTCCTTTATGTTTTAATTTTAATACTCTGCTGACATTCATAAATCAGGAGTCACTGTGAAGTAGAAGTCTACAGCAGGGAACATTTCCACATTTCTGTCAATAGTTTGCAGAAACACATAGAGAAATACACAGTCCTAATAGCTCTGTTCAGAATACACACTTCTTAATATCAACAAGTCATCCTAAAGCATTTCAAGCAAGGCGTCAATATCTGTCTTGTTTTTTAAACACTAAGCATTTGAAGATCTGAATGAAAATAAAAATATTTTATCATCTTTCTCTCTTGATTTATATGGAGAATCACATCTCAGATAGCATATTGATTCTGTCTAGCCCTCAACAGCTGTAAAATGAATATTCTCATGCCTCCCAGAATCTGAGAATCAGTATTAACTGTTTCACAGAAACACTGAGATTCTCACAAAGAGCTCGAATATCCCAACTAAATTGAGACACACCTATATTTAGGAAATGGAACAGCAAGTATAAGGAACTATTACATTATCACTGGATGTGTACTATGCTTAGTTTAACTTATATGCAAAATCCAATGCTGTTGAGAGATGCAATCGGATAATGAGCCCTGTTCTCTCAAGGCTACTCTCATCCCAGCCTGATACAAATGTAAGAAGACCAGAATGTTTTGTCTTCACAGTAGTTCATACAATCACAGAAATTCACATGATTCATGAAAATAAACAATTTTAAATTACAACATTACTTTGCAGAAATCACTGCTGATGAATTGAAATGCCTTTTCCAAGTGAAACTCATCAGCAAGGGAATCATCTTGCAACCAAGGAAAAAATTCTTTCCATACATCTAGAGATGTGCCCCATCTCTGGCTTTATGAAGCCTAACTTAAGCATTGATACATCTACCCACTATCCTTGAATAGATAATTCAACTAGATTCTTAGCACAGTTTTCAAAAAGTAACATCTCAGATATGAAATTGCAGATGTTACACAAGCTATTAATTCTGAGAATGAAGAGTGGAGAATGAAGATGTGTTCTATAGGTCTCATGCTATTCCTTCATCGTTGTCTATGTCAAACATACAGTTGCATTGTGTAGCTTTGGTTCATAGTGGAGAAGGATAAAAGGCATCTTTGGTGCTGGGATACTGAGAGCAGGCAGCTGGTCTGTTCTATCTTGTCTGACTGAGACAACACCATAGATCAGAATGTAAAATGTAATCCAGACTAGATTATTTTTGATAGAAGCAAGGAAATATCTGAACAGATACTTCCTCTTTGAGCCATGAACCATTGTTAGGGTATTGTCTCCCTCTGCTTTCTCCCCACTCTACACTGCTCTGGTGCAGCCCTACCTCAAATTCTGTGTGTAATTTTTGGTTCTTCAGTATCAGGAAAACACCAAATTATTTGAGTGCTTCCAGAGGAGGGCAACAAAGATGGTGCAAGATCTTGAGGACAAGATTTAAGATGAGTGACAGAGGTAATTTAGTTTATTCAGCCTGGGGAAGAGAAGGTTGAGGGTAACAGATTGCAGTTACTAACTTTGTCAAACAGGCAGGTGGAGCAGAGGTGTGCTGAGCTCCACTCCCTGGTGACCAGAGACAGGACAAGAGGTAATGGAATTGAGTGTTTGGACAGCACTCTTAGTCATAGGGTTTAGTTTTAGGTGAGAAACAGGGAATTGGACTTGATGGTTCTTATGGGTCCCTTCTAATTAGAGATATTCTGTGATTCTAGATCCTTCTAGACCTGTATTACAAGTGTTACAGACTTTCTGCAACACTGGAGACTAGTTTGGGAAAGACAATTGTATGATGCTTCTTGATCTCTGTTTAATCTTCATAGAATTAAGTAATGGTATTTCAGGCTGCAGTGCATGAATAACACTCTCTTCCATCTCTTTTAGTATTCAATGAACTTCACACTGATAGTTATAAACTTCTGGATAAATGTCAGATGCTTTCGTGGATGACTTTATTCACAAGTGACTGTAGAAGCTGTCATGAAAAAATAATTTTATCAATTATCCAGTCCTAGCTAATGAATTTGATTAATCCTTCAGCATGAAAGTTTATTGAGCACTGATTCAGAACTGAAGGTAGAGAATACCAGAACTTATCTGTACTTTAATGTCAACTCCTGTCTGTAAAGCAGCTCCTTGTAAAACTGTGTGGATATTTCTTTTGGTTTGGCTGCTTTCAACTCTTTCTTTTGTAACACTAGATAATATATGTCAAATATATCCTGGATAGAAAATAAATTTTCCTGGGTTGACATGGATAAAATGAAACATTACTTCAAATTGACCTTCAGTTTGTGATGGATATGGTTCATGGTTGAACCTCTTATTTAGCATCTTTCACGATACTTCCCAGGCATGGCTAGGTTTGCTGACTTGTTAGTAAGTGGGACAAAAAAAAAGAGATTGTTTTTGGTGTATGCAAGTAATTCAGAGCTTTTAGTCTTTTAGAATATTTGGAATCTGGATCATCCCTCTCATGGTATTATTTGCCTACTTTTTTCTTCTTAATGTTTTGTTACACAAATGCTAACAACTTTCATGATAATGGAACTCAGCAAGAATGATCTGCTTTTCTGATGCAGTGAAGGACCTGTTGTTCATCTTCTTCACTGAAGCATTTCCCATTTGTGCATTGTCACGTAGCATATTACATTTAATCAGCACTTTGCAAGACCCTTGTCCTTTCAAGTACTTTTTTCTTATGACAGATGATGCTTTCTGCCTCATTTGTTATAGATCCGCTTAGAATCTCTCAGTGAATTTCTAAAATTTGGTTTTTTTTCTCAGTGTCATTACTGTTTCACACCTTTGACATAAAACCCTCCAACAGCTTCTATTATAAACATTCTATAACATTTCCAGTGTTACTGGATCTATAAAATCTCACACATAGTCACCAATGATATTAATTCTTTAGCCTGACAAATTTAATATTTGTACTTTAATATTTGTACTTTAAGCCTGACATGAAAAATAAAGATACTGTAAAGAGGACTAAGAAAAAAAGAAAAAATACCCACAAGCACCATGTGAATGAAAGCAGCAGTAGCAGATATGAAAATTAAAATGATACTTATGTGGAAGGGTCATTGCATAAAACATAGTAGACATACAGGTAAACTGGTATCATGCACACTTTACTACTTCTAATGGTGCGATTCATTTCCTCAGCTTGTGGACTAAATGACTTAGTTGACCTTTATAATAGACAAAAATCAAAAGAGAACAGATTGTGAATGTGTGTATCAGCTGAAATTTCAAAACCTGTGTACAATATATCATAATGGACCATCAATTCTACATCAAGAATGGGAAGAAATACAGGAGTTTTTTTCCATTTGTTCTCATCTAAAATTAATTTTCATTTTAAAATCCAACAGATAAAATTTTAAAGGTGTATTAGGAACACAGACCAAGATTTTATACAGATAGCTATTTATCTTAATTTCCTTTTTATAGCACTCAAATTCTGATGAATCTTTGTCATTTAGAAGGCCAAAAATATGTGGAAAAACAAAGCCTGATGACATAGTCAAGTCAAACTTTTAATCAGGAAATAAATATACAGGACCAAATCCTTTGAATCACATGATCCTGATGGCCAAAAAAAAGGTCTGGCCTTGACCTCTCCATGTGGCATTTGGAGTAATTCTTTAGGCAGAATAAGCCTAAATGTAATCCAGTATACAATAATTGGATTAGGTTTCTTTGTCCCCAAGAAATAGTGCTCTCCACCGAAAGTTGAGTTTTAAACAACTCCCCAGAATTTGGGAATTTCTCAATAAGGCATTAGCCCTGCCCTACTTCATGCTGGACTATGTACCACTGTCCAGCATTACCCACAAATTGATGCAAAAATGAATATGCGTGAAATAATATTGTGGAGGCCAGAAATGGTGACAGACCCAAATTAGCCAAGTCTGTCTAGTTACAATGCAGCAGTTCCTCCTTTTCTACAGAAAAAAAATGTGATTCTATTTGCCAGTTCTAGACAATTTACCCTTCTGTCATTGAACATGTAATAGAGACTCAATAATTACCAGAAAAGTTCAGAGAAAATTAATTTCAGGCTTTAACTTCCCATTCGTTCTGAGGCTGGTATTTAATGGAAAGAAGTAGGGAAGACTACAACAAATGCAAGGTGGTAGGAAACCTGATCTCATTTTAATGAAAGATACAATTGGAAAAAGTAAGGGATGCAAGAAAAAAATGGGATGATCCTCTCAGACAAACAACTACTAGAATGTGGCTTCCTTGGCCTCAAAGCAAGTCTGAGAGTGGGAGACATCCATACACAACTTGTTGCTTTGTCTAGACATGTTGTGAGGCTACCAGGACTGATGGAGAAATGGTTATCTAAACTAAGGAAATATTGGTACAAGAACAAGGCATATATAAACCATATACTTAGATTGAAAATGAAAAAAGATATATTCCTAGCCACTAGAGGTGAGAGATTATGGAGTTGCCTTCCAGTAGAAATAATATGATAAACTTTTGTACATTTATTGTGATGACTAGATAGGTAGATTCTGGCTGATCTCATTTGCAGTATTGGTCAGGCTTCCATCAAACTGCAACAAAATGACATGTGGCAACAGGCTTCCCCCTCAAAAAAACACCCCATTTTGATTTGCCTATAGAGGACTTGTTGAAAAACTAAATGTTCTCCCTAGTCAATATGTCATGTATCGGATTGTTTTTATTGCAAGTCCAGAGCAGTCAGAAATAATGAAGGTCTCAGAATTTATTTCTGGTTTCTGATAGACATGTGCAAGCAAATGTCAAAGGACTCAATCTAAACTCCTAAGAACACTGGAATAAGAAAAATAATTAATAGCATAAATGTCCTGCTCTTTGTAACTGGAGTGTAAGTTGAAGCTGTGACTCTTAGATTTCCAATCCAGCACAAAAGAGAGTTGCAAAAGGAAGATAGATTGAAATACAGCAAGTATTAGAATTTAGTAGTTCTGTGGCAGTTATTGCATTTATCCACTTACGAGCAAGAAACACTAAAAGTGAACAATTTTCCAAAACACATAATTCTGTCTTTTTTGTGTTGGGGAGAAAGTAGAGTGGAGCTCATCTTTCTAAGGCTCGTTACTAACCTTGATATAAAGATATCTCAATCACACCTTCTACAGGAGCTTATGTAACAGCACAATTGCAGTACATTCTCTGTAATATTTTTATGCCTGTGGGGAGACAAACTGTGCTGCTGGAACAATAAATGCCACTAACTGTCCAGAAAGCCTACATTCCTACTGGCCTCTTCACTATAAATTTCAGCAACATCCTAATTTGGCTTCACTGCATTGTGAAGCTGAAAATTTCTGCTGAAAATTTCCCCCAACAGAAGCCTCAGGAATAGGCAAGAGTTGCATGGACTAACAAGGCAAGGAAAAAAATTCTTCCCTTTTCCAAGCTTTCACTCTTGTCATTGCCCTTTCACTCCATTTACTACTAAATTTTAAGGTCCACTACTTCATCCTGAACATGGGAAAGAGGCCTCCTCTGCATGGGCAGGGACAGCAGGCTATGCTCTCCCAGCCTGCAACAGAGATTATTTGCAGAAGTGAATATCTAGGAAGCAGGTTATTGCAGCTAGTGTAATAAAGAGATCTTTTTATTCTCCATCCTGTGTGATGGGAGGATTTTAAGCATTGATATCAGAAGACTCATAAATTCATTTAGGCTAGAAAAGATTATCAAATCCAGCCATTAATCCAGGACTGTCAAATCCAAAACTAGAACATGTCCCTTAGCATTCTTTAAATACTTCCAGAGATAACTTCCCTGGGCAGCTGTAGGCACACAGTTTGTGGTAATTGGGAAGGGGGCTATAGCTGAGCCTCATCCCCAATGGGCACAGCTGTGAGCAGCAGTCGAGCAGCATTGACGACAATGAGCCATGGAGTGCCCAGGTGCACTGACCCATCACCAAAGAGGGCACTCAGGTGCAATGCATCAGCATGAGGGGTATAAAAGGTTGGGCTAAAGAACAAGAGGGGCAGGTGCTTATAGCCTTCTGATGTGATGTGGTTCTGTATGGGTTGAAGCCTTCTGAAATTGTATGATGATACTCTGTGTATGGTGGCTGTCTATACTGTGACATATGCTGTGACAGGCAGCCCGTTCCAGTTCTTTACAGTCTTTTTGGTGAAGACATTTTTCCTAATATCCAGTCTAAACCTCTCCTGATACCACATAAAGCTGTTCTTTCTTATCTCATCTGCTGTGACTTGGGAAAAGAGGACAACCCTGACCTCACTACTATGGCCTTTTGTGTAGTTGTAGAGATGAGATCCTGCTTGAGCCTCCTCTTCTCTCCTCTAGCTGGTCGTCATAACACTTGTTCTCTAGACCTCTCACCAGCTCTCCTGTTCTTCTACGACATCCTGTAACACAGGATAGACGGTATGACAAGGAAATGTGACTTGCATGGGACATGTCCTGCTGGAGCATTCTCGTCTGTGCTGTTCAATAAAGTTGCCTGTAGGTAACCTACCTGTCCAATGTCTTCTGTCCATTGCAATAGCAACTAGGGACAATGTCCCACCTTGCTTCAATGTTTTGAGCAACCATCTTCCATGATTTTGATCTACTAAGTTGTATCTGAATACAGTTTATTTACAATTCCATGAAAACTTTGTTACATTTTTCTCTTTACTCTGATTCTGCAAGGCTTTTTATTATCCTTCCAGTGCTTCTCATTGAATTGAAGCTCAAAAATCTTCTTTATCTTATTTCATTATGAGGCACAATGTGCTCTGCAGCATTCCAGTTAAAATGATTGGAATAAGAAAGGTCAATAATAAAGGAGTTATGTTGTAAGTGTTGTGTGAGATTAAAGGTAAACCATACATGGTAAAAAATCACTCAAACAGTGGATCAAAAAGATTTCAGATGGCCCAGGACAACTTCTTCCCATGAGTATTTATGCATTGTAGCATAAAATCCAATTAATCTCATCATATCCTCACTAATCTGCTAAGCCTGTAGCCAGAACTACTGACTCCTGCTCCTATGTTCTTGCATGGGATGCTGTGAACAAGACACTGATATGAAAAGTGTAGAAAACACAAGGACGACACTAGTTTGATAGGGATGCTGACAAAAGTAGGGATTTTGAGAATGATCATATGTATACTGAATAAGAGTCAATAAAAATGGGGCCTTTGGGGAAAGGGTAAACATGGCTTGACTGGAAGGAGAATGGCACAGAAAAGGAAGAGAACTTTGAGTCAGGTTCAGTCAGGTGGGACATTTATTATGGTGCCTGTGGATATGTGTTGTCAATTTTTTCACTTGTATGTTGTATGCTGGTTTATGGAAAGCTTGTCTTTGATGAGAAGTTTGATACGTTGTGGAAGAGTACTTGAAAGCTCAGGAGAGAAGTGAAGGAGACAGAGGCAGAGAATATTCTGGATGAGTTGTCTTCCAGACAGGCTATATATATTTTATGATTGGATTACATAGAGTGCAGCATGGGAAAAGCTTATTTAAAGCAATTTTAAACCCAATATACATTGAAATTTGCTTAGCGAAATGTTTGGTCTATGCAGAAGTGTATGGTCAGTGGTGTCTGCTGTATTTTGTTTAGTTTATATTGTAGCAAGTCATGACAATATTCAGGTCTGATTTATTTGCTTAGAAGAGTGCCAATTTTTGGTGAGTATCATCTTCGGAATGATGAAGGTAGTTTTATGAGTGCTCTTTGCAGATCAAATGCACTGGAGTATCAGTAAATCATTATTTTTGGGGAGTGAGTTTTCCTGAGGCAAGTACGCTGATCTTTGGTTGTCCTATTTAATAATGCATAGCAACACAGATCACAGTGTTCGTGCTCACAATGAACACCTAAACAAGTATACTCCACACTTTCATGCAGTGCACAAAACAGCATCCTTGAAATTACTTGGATAAAACAACACACCCACTGTGTACTAAAAAGAATTCACACATGCAATCAATGCAGGATGTAAAAATACAGCTACCACTGGGAAAAAAATTTCCACATGCCAGCTACTTCATCTTTGACAATTCAGCCTGATATTCAGAAGAAACTTATAAAATACTTTCAAAAGACAAACTCGGGAACTAAGATTCATAATTCTAAGACTCTAATTCTACCAGATACCTAAAGTCATAGACCCAACACAGACCCAAAGAAATATTGTTTTGTCAGAAAAATAAATAAAATTTCTTCCTTCTCTTCTGATCCTGAAGTAATTTCTCAGTGTTTCTTATTATTTAGGTGATATTTCTTGCTCTTTTTCTAGACTGGGACCTAATGAACACCTATTTTCTTGCAAGCTGCATGCTCTGCTCCACTTGTGCTTATCAGACAATGGAAGCTCTTGCTTCCCATCTGGAGGAAAGGCTCAGGTTTTTTACAGGCTCTGTCAGCTGGTCTAAGAAAAAGTATTATTTCTTTTTCTCATCCTCAAAATATTCTAATCTTTTTATATATTTATTTTCTCCTGGCTTGATCTTTGCTCTGGAAACACCTTCCAGATAATGAAATATCTGTAATGGGAATTCAAGCCCATGAGCCTGGCTAGGGCAGTGTCCTCCAGAAGCTCTGAGCTTTGCTGATACCTAATTTAGTGCTGTGCCTTTTACACTTGTTTAGAAACCAAATCTTTGAATGGAGTACCAAAAAAATACAGTACCAGCATGCCTGCCAGCTTATCATTGACATGAACATACCTCAGAGTAGCTAGAGCTCTCTTTTTTCACTCTAAACATGAAAAAATATGTTAGTATCTTTCCTTCCTTGGGACTCTGAATCCCAGATGACAATTTATCATTAGTTCCTATTTTCCTGATACCTCTGTATGGGGAGAGGCCAAAACAATCAATTCTTCACTGGTTCAGAAATCTTTAGACAGAGAGATCGTTACAGAATTAGAGCTTTGGGCCATGAGTTTTACAAGGACCTTTTAGTACAAGCACCTCTGCAAAGACTCACAGTGAAGGACAGATTGCTTAGGACAGAACTGCTTAGAGATTTAATGGCTTTTACAGTGGCTGCCAGCTTAATGAAAACATGCTGGTTGATAAACATCTGCCAAGAAAAGCTTGTAAGATAGAAACACAACTCTGTGAACCTCCAAAACCATTAAGGCTGCAAATGCAAAGCATGTCTGTATTTCATAATCAGAGGGCATTTTTCAAAGGGAATATTGGATGGAATATTAGTGCTTTCCATCACTGGTGCTGCCAGCCAGGATGATTAGCACTTTGATCTGTATGCAATTATGACTACAAATTTAATCAAGGGGATTTTTGTGCAGTAAGTGTGCTGAAAGTTGATTCTTTCTGTATGCATATAGCATGGAAGGTCCTTCTACTAAATTTCTCATCTATTAGGGCTTTACCTAATGATGGTAACTGTTACATAATTCACTCTGAAGTGCGAAATACAAACAATGTTATGTCGAGATATAGGGTGAGGATATAACACAACCTTCCTTGTTATAACTCAGGAGAGATGCTGTAGCTGGGAAGGCAGCCTGATCTGCTCCCTGTGGAACAATGAGCACAGCAAAGGAAAGGTCATGGGTAATAGTAGTAGGCAACTCTATTTCCAGAGGTGCACAGGAGCCCATTTACTGACCTGGTGTGCCCCCTAGAGAGGAATGCTGCTTATGCAGGGGTTGTGTCCCTGAGACTGAGGTCTCATCATATATACAGTCCACTGATTATTATGTGCTGCTGTTGTTTCATGTGGGCACCAGGAATACCGCCAGGAGCACCCCTGACAAGTATCGAGGATCAGAGGCCCCTGAGGGCAGCAGTAAGGGACTCTGGAACACAGGCAGGTTTTCCATCAATCCTCTCAATCAAAGGGAAATGGGTTTGAGAGGACCAGTTGAATCTGGCAGGTCAAAAAATGGTTACAGGACTGGTGCCACAGCCAGGAGTTCAACTGCTTAGATCATGGGACTCATTTTGAGAAACCTGTTCTCTGTGGGGCTGGTGGGGTCCATCTGTCAGAGAAGACTGAATGTTATCTTCAGTCACAGACTTGCCAAGCTGGTCAAGAGGGCTTAAAAGTAAAGTTACCAAGGAAGCAGAACCTCAATTCATAGTGGGCATCTGCTACAGGCTGCCTGACCAGAAAAACTGAGTGTGTGAGGCCCTCTATGGGCAGACAGGAGCCCTGGGTTCATGTTCTCAAGCCCTGATCGTAAAGCAGGACTTCAACCACCCCAATATGTGTTGGAGGGACAGCACAGCAAGGCATAAGGAGGACTTTTGAGTTTGAGGACTTTTGACGGTTCCTTTTTGTCCAGAAATAGATTAGTCATGAACAGCCTTACTCTCCAAGTCAGAAGCCACTTAAGAATCCTTCTTGCTGCTTGCCAAAGGGTTTGGATTATTGCCTGCCAGAAGAGATTATTGTCTAGTGAGACTGCATTTAGTGTCACCACACCCCCAAACAGCCCTTTTACTAGGATGGAAAAAACTCCATTCCCGAGAACTCTGTAAATCTACTTCAGTAAGACTTGATGACAGTTGTCAGCTCATCCCATGTCAAGGCTGATAGTTGTCCTCCATTTGTGAGTTCACTCAGTGACAATGATTGTTAGGAAAAGAGTAAGTTAATTCTATCTACCAAGATAATTAAAATATATTATTATCATTATTATAATGCATAATAAAGCAATTACATTTATTTTGCTAAATATTTAACCACAATTAACCAGTCCAATAAATTGCAATGGAAAGATGTTTTATTAAATGCTGTTTCTGTCCCAATATTAGCTCTATTCATTTGTTAGCTCAGTATCTTTCTACAGTGCTATTTTTGAACTTTTTAAAGCAAGGATGGTGAATGCCAGCCAGATTCCTCTGCTCTCTAAGCACTTTCCCACAGAGAATGCATCTTACAGAAATGGTCAGAGGTTCTCTCAGATTGTCAGAGTAAGGGAAGTTATTTCAGCAGATTCTCTCCAATGCTACTCTTTGGATCTGAGCCTTCTGTATAGAGTAAGTTCTCTGGTAAGCTCATTAAAAATTTAGGTGCCTGAAAGGCTCTGGAAACATAACCAGTGAAACACTGGGAGTGGGCTATGAGGAAGTACTCTCTGAGAGCAGAATTTTTCTATTATACAAAATGGCTATTTGAGATAGTAAAGTTTCAACACCCCAAGATTCCTTTCTCTTCCAATTGCTGAAACTTGAAAGAAGCAATCTTTTCAATACTGGGCTTTACTTTCTCTATAGTATGAAGACATAATGTAGAACAAGCAGAGAGTGATGAAATGAAACCTGACACATAACATTCTACAAGAGAACAAGGTGTTTAGGGGCGCAATATCCACCTAATTTGTACGACTCAAGGGACCCACCAACAATTACTCTTAGTATTTGTAAGGCTGGTTCTCTTCTGGAGATCTCCAAGGAGAATGAGCCAGAATATTGTTACTTGGTTTTAGAAGGGAGAATAGTTATTCTTGGAAAGGTGAAGTGTATCACATCACAGATAATGGAACAGCCTGGTAGGCTGATTCCCATGTGCTTTTATAGAAAGCTGTCATCAGGAAGCTTGGGAAAATCTTCCATGGCACATATAAGGTCCAAGAAAATTAATAGTAAGCTCAAGAACAAAGTATCAGCACTCTGGTCAAGTGAAGCTGTCCTGCTTTAAGCTCAGATCTATGCTTTCTGTAGTCTCCTGTCATGCTAAAACTCTATTCTGAAGTCTGTGCTGGAAGTACATTAAGAGGCAGTGCTTTATATTGTTTGAAATTTATATCCTAACTTAGCCTGTACTAGCTAGTCCATGCACACATAAGGTGTATAAAACTAGCAAGGTAAGGAAGGTACTGGGTTCCAAATTTATTAGCTGATGCTTTTAAGTATTATCTGTTTAATGAATATTTGAGATAGAAAAGACTGCTTGAATGTGTAGTCTGCATCTGTGCCTAAGGCAGAATACTCTTCTCAGTGTTTTGTCCAGCTTCTGTACTGTTGGAAGGCAAGGATTGTAGCTAGGTAGGGTACACTTACAGCCCTGGTGAGAGTGACTGTGGAGGTGGAAGAAACAATGAATACCCTGTAGCTGGCTTGATTTGTCTTCTCAAATTTATTGAGAATAATAAATTTTAGTTTTAGATTATTTTAGTTTTATGCTGGAGAGGGACTATTTACTAGGTTTCCTTCAAATTGAACTGGCTTGAAACTGAAAGAGAGCAGTTGTGGATTAGATATTAGGAATTCTTTTCTGTGAGGGTGGTGAGGCACTGAAACAGGTTTGCCAGAGAAGTTGTGGATGCCCCTTGCCCAAAAGTGTTCAAGGCTAGGTTGGATGGGGCTTTGAATAATCTGGTCCAGAGCAAGGTATCCCTGCCACAGCAGAGGGATTGGAAATAGATGATCTTTAAAGTCCTTTACAACTCATGCCATGCTACGATTCTGTGATTCTCTGATTCCATGATTCTATGAAATGCGGTCTTGGAAGCAATTCTAGACATTCTTAGCTCTACATACAGGTAGAGTTTAATATTGTCATTGGCTTTACAGCCTTATTCAGGAGAAGCTGAAGAGTATGATAGTTCTTTAGCACCCACTCTACTTTCCTATGGAAACACGGTGGGAATTATTCTGAGATGCTGCAAAATACAGGACCACTACAGCACTTTATGGGAGCTTCAGTAGTCTTTTTTTCTACTCTTTGCTGGGGCCCTGAGAGCATCAACAGACTCTGTAGTGTCTCTGCTCTTCCTGGAGCTCTGGCTGTGGGTACTCAGACCAGCTCTGAGATGATGTGGCTGGGCTGTGTGAGCAAGAGCAGTGGGAAGCCAAGGTCCCTCCACTTAGGAGCCATGCTGTGACTCCAGCTGCACTGAGGACAAACCAAGGGTTGTGCCCGGCCACAGACCTTGCTGAGGCTTCATTCCTTGGCTTTGCCTCAGAGATGCCTCAGCACACAGCAGCAGCTGAACAGGAGCAGGGCTGTGCAGAGCCAGTTCTCCAGGGCTGGTCCCACCCACTGGGCACTCCCAGCATTTGGCCCCTCAGGTAGGTATGATGGTACCCCTCTCTTGTTCAGGTAAAAACAAATATATTTACATGGTCTTTACCTCCTGGAATATATCTATTCTATTTTAAAATACAGTAAATAAACACATCTTTCATATGGGACTGTGGAGATCAAGCTTATAAGGCGAAGCAATTTTCCCATTATAACAGGAGAATGAAAATAAGCAATAAGTAAACTCCTCAAGGACAACATTTAATTATATTGCATACTAAAGAGGCCACTCAATGTGGCTGCATGATAGATGGCAAAGCTGAATGAGCTCATATTAATTCTTATTTCTTAAGCAAATTTGGTGCAATGATTGGCAAAGTCCATTGTGTTGCAGGAAAAGACAGCAGATGAAATAATCTTGGATTTGTAAATTAAGCAGCACAAATTTTCAAAGCAATAGCTCAGTGTTACGGTAAATGAAAGGATGTATTTGCTTAATTATGACTTAACCAAACAGTGAACAATAGGTTCTAAAATAAATGCACATATACGGAAACCTGACAAATGGAAAATGGCCAGGGAACAGAAACGGTAAGAACAATGCTCCATTTAGTCAGAGTCTCACGATTTCAATGTTAGGTGAGAACCTGTCACACCTGCTTTCAAGTAACCTATTGGGCATTAGGCTATGGCAAGCAAGGAGGTAAGCAAAGGGGAAGAATTCAGTCCAGAAACCATTTGGAGTTTAGCTTTTCCAACAGCACTCCTGAGCCATGCTTAGATATTGCAGGGGATATAGTATGAGTCTCTGTTTACTCAATTACTGAGTTTCATTTGAGTCAACTGTCTTGGAATTGCCTTCTTCTGAACACATTTTTGAAGAGAAAATTAAATCCTTCATGTTCAGATCACTCAAATGTAGAGACAAAAAAAGGGATTGATGCTTGTCTCACTAGACTCAACTGAAAATTCACTTCTGCATATTTTGCTCCTTATTTTGAATAGTTGGTATGTACAGGGGAGCTTCAGAGGTATTCAAAGATATACACTGACTTTAGGGCTCTGTTCTGACAACACATGTTTTCATTAAGATATATTTAATGAACTTTTCACTATATTTGACTCTTCAAACTACTTGATGAAATACATTACTGCAAATAATTTCTACCAGCTGTTTACAAAATAAGACCCTAACTTCCTTAGAAAATGTTGTAGAATGTGAATCCTACTGTTAGTTCGTGCAATTACATTTCCTGTCACAGGTTTTGTAAATTAATACAGAAATCAGACAAAAAAGAGATCCACAGAGAGGCTTAAAAGAAGCCCTTCAGCTATTTGGATGATGGCTGCTGCAGAAGAACTGACAGAGGGTAGAAGAAAGCAGATGTTGAAAGTGTGCTTTTTTTCCTTCCTAGGCTACTTGTTTTTATTATGGAATTTTTTTTAGTCTAAAAAAATAAAGCATTAATATTTTTAATGAAATATCTGTGGAATTTTTTTTGCCACTCCCTGCAAGAAGGGGCATCTTTCCCTTTTGCTAATGAGAAGACACTCATTTAATTAAATTAAATTAATTTAATTTGTTTTATATAAGAATCTCTGTGAGGTTGTAGCATCTTAGGAGGCTATGACAGAGACACAAAGACCTATTCATTGTATCTCACATGTAAAAAAGTGATTGCATACATATTCATTACTTTGTATTTTTACATGAGGAAAAAATTCCATCTGTTTCCCTTGCTGCAGTTTACTTTCCCGATTTTATATTCTCTATTTTAAGTGAATAGTGAAAGCAACATGCCAAGAGTATAACACTGCATAGATTGAAATGAAACTATGCTGCATAAACTAAACAAATGTAAAAGAGAGTGTTTAGAAATAGAAAAGCATTACTGTTCTCTCCTCCCTCAAGCAACTCCTGCTGACATAGTAACATCAGCTGGATCCAAGTGCAAGATTTTATGCAGCCTCCTTGGAGCACACTGTTTTTCACTTTTTGAAATGTTCAAAGGTCTGACATGGTTGTCCCCTGAGTTTCCTGGTAGCTGTGTTCCTGCAGAGACAATGTGGATTTTGCACAAAGTTTAATACAGAGTCCAGAGAGCTGCTGTGTGGCTGTGCTATAATTAGAGGAAGGTTTCACTAAAAATTAATACATGCAACAGCAGCCCTGAAGCACCAGACAGTTTGAAGGCCTCCTAAGAATGAACTCTGACTCAGCATAAAGGTAGCACTGGTAATCCCCATAGCACCAAAACAATCACAGATAAAATGCACTTTATGTTATTGACTAAAAAAGCCAACTCTTCCATGTATCTTCCTTGACTGCCTCAGGACAAGAATTGGGGTAAAAAAAACCCTAAAACCAACAAACAACACATCGGTCCATTTAATTGTATTTGGGTGAGGATTGGTACCTAAGGCCAAAATTACTCTCTTTAAAACTCTGTTTTGCACTTGGAATAATTTAATAGACCTCTGACCTTTTATTAATTTAACTATAAAGTTCAATTCCCTGATCAAAGGCATCACCCTTCTTTGCTTGATCAGATTGCCTGTAACATTTACCCTCCAGAAGCAAAGACCAGAAAATGGTATGGCTAAGATGCTCTCTTGTCAATGTTATTCCTCTCCCTCTCTAAGTCATGGAATATTGATGCCTTTTTTTCACCATGACATACCATTAAGAGGGAAAGTAGAGTGTCCTTCCTTAATTTAAATAACTTGTAGCACAATACTACAAAAGTTTTTCTAGAAAGATGTACATTAAAGAACAGCAGATCTGATTCTTCCAATTCCTTGTCAAATGTTTAGTGGGCTCTTTTCTGAAAGGGAGAGCAATTTTCACTCCAGATTTGCCCTCAAAGGAAAGCAGTTGCCACAACCGTATTTTTGAAGCAGGATAATCCCTTTGCTGGGTCTTAGGAATGCTCTGAGAAGACTGACCTCTCCTTCTGATAGATCCTTGTTGGACACCAAGTCAGTCTAGGCACTGAATTACTTAACTATGCCAAGGTTGTCTTAACCTGGTCACATAAAAAAGGGAAAACTATGCACCAGAGAGACTAGGAGTTAATAAAATGAAATAAAATGTGTTTCTTGATTGAAGAGTAAGCAGCTGCCCTTTGAGTGGAGGAAGAAGAAAGGAGTTCAAATTGCAGTTTTGAATCTGGTGCTTACCTTTGATGTAAAAGCATGTGTCCTGTTTCTAGATTTTATTCAAAACCTCTGTCCACATGACAAATTTCAGGGGTGAAGACCCTGGAACCACAATGACATATGAAGAAACCAGGCTCCATCTCCAGCTCTGAACCAAATCCAGCAAAAGCTCTTCTGCCTTTTTATGCCTCTGACATAAACTAAGAAAATAAACAAATAGAAGTTCACAGGAGCTGTGGGAACAGCATGATGTCAGTTTGGTGGGATGAGCTCTTCACACCTTCAGTCAGTACAGCTGTCTGGGCTGACAGCAGCTCTGTGGTACAGCCTCCCTTTCTGCTCTCAATAGGCAAGATGATCTGAGCAGGACACAAAGCAGCAAGAACTGAATGAGCACAAGAAACAGTAGTGAAGTTTTTATAAAAATATGAAAGAAAAATAAGATGAAGGGAAGAACCAGCCATAATGGGGAGTGCTTCTGGTCATGCTTAAGTGACTACATATAGCGTTGTCCTGAGCACTGCCTCTTAGAGCCAAGTGGAGGAAATCACATTGTCATTCTGCCTCCAGGCAAACGGGATTTAGGAAATCAGTGAAATTCAAATGTAAGAAAAATCCATTTAATGGTGTCCGCTACATGCATCAGAGATTAGGAAGGGTAGAGAGGAAGACAGAAATCAAGACTGACAATTTGAAAATGTATTCAGGCCATACAGGCAGTGTGAGGAGAGCTGAATGTTATCTTCAGCTAGGATGGCTGTGCAAGCTTAGGCTGAGCAGTAATCTCCAAAAAGTGATCCATTGGCTGTCCCATCATAACAGACAGACACCTGCACATACACGCTTGACAGTGAACAGGAAAATAATTCATAACAGGGAGCTGGAAACAGCCAGATCATCCTAAATCCTACGGCTGTTTAAGAAGAGGTGCAAACAGTGAATTTCTATGATTGGAACAATGACCATGGCCAGCAGTCCTGACATCTGCATTCTCTCATGCTGCAGTGGGAAAAGACGACACTGCATTTGAGCAGTAAGAATGGGACAAATGAGAAGTGACATGCTCTAGAGAATGTATGCATGTATGGACAAGGTCATCAGAGCCCTCCTGCTTATCCTTCCTCAGAGCTTTGCCCTGACAAAATTGGCTGACCCCATATTCAAAAATGGTGAAAGGAATGTGCTTATATACAGTAGCACTAACTTGGCTTTGAAGCAGAGCACAATGGTATTTCAAATGCTATTGTAACACTAAAAAAAGCATAAAATAACTCGGCAGCCAGCTTAAAATGTCTGGTGAATTCAAACCTTTATGCTCCTTTATGCTTTATATATCCCTCATTACTAGGTTTAAAAAGATGCTCCCCTACATATATTTTGAACTATTGTCATATTAGACTATTATACTCTTATGATTGTACATTATATTGTGATTACAAATTATTATATTACAAGGAAGCTATACATATACCCTTAGCATCTAGGACAGGCTGGATATGCTACTCACATTAATTCATTTGCCTTTGCCTGCATTTGTTCTGCATTTGACTGTCTACAAGACAAGGTTTTTATAAAGTAAAAACCAACAGCAGAAAATGAGTAAACAAACAAAAAGACTAGTGTCTCAACTTTAGGTACAAAAATAGAAAATTTTGCTATGCAAGAATCAATGAAAATGGTCTTTCTCTTTTCTTTTCTTTTTCCTTCCTTTTTCCTCCCCTCCCCTTCCCTCCCCTGCTCCCCCCCCCCCCCATCTTTCTCAAACATTTGGCAGATACTGGTAAACGTCAAGGAAAAGCCCAAGTGTCATACTGTTATATTTAAATATATTTCAGGATTCAACTCCTATAACACACAAATATTACTTTCATACCATGATATTTGCATTTGCAATACCCTTAAATGCCAAAGCTTCATTAAAAATGATTCTGCAAATGTTGCTCAGCTTTTCCAAAGCCAAGAACAGGGCTAGGCATATACTTAAAACTAACAAAACTAATGAGGTTATACATAGAAGAGTTAACCTTCTTTGATGTAAAAGAGCATAGAAGGATTCAAAATGCTATCTGAATATTAACAAATTTATTAGTAATCTCTGGATATAACTCAGATTTCTTGCAAAGATAAGGGTTACTCTCAGAAACAAAGGTTTAAGTAAAATATTCTGCAACACTGCAGACATGCTCGGGAAATGCTGAACATGAGGTGTCTGACATGGTTGTGCCATTTGCTGTCTCCATCTAATCACATTCCAGAAGGTCAGGGTCCCTTGTACAGCACCTGAAACTGAAAGTATTTGTGGCCACACTTGCCCATGAATTCTGTGGTCAATATACTTTCAAAGGGATTGTGGCTCTCCTTAGTTCGAGTTCATCCTCTTACTTCTCAGTGAAAAGGGATTCTCTGGGTTGAGAAATGAAGACTTCCTTGGTTAGAGAAGTTATTCTGACCATCCAGATGTAACCTCTACAGTCAGGATCTGAACGCGGGGCACCACTCACCACTATCATTGCTTGAATTCAAAAGACTTAAAATTAAGTTAAGTAACAAATAGCTTTGCTCTCAACCCAATCCATGCCAATAATTTGACAATTAGAAGAGCTTCCAAGGAAACACAAGACTGAGTTTGGAAACCAAATGTTTAGAAGACACTAGAGGCTAGGGATCTTTCTTTATGTATGAATGCTGAAATTACAACACATTTAAATAACAGCTGGTATCACTTCCTCCACCTGTGCTTTGTATTAGAATGGAAAGCCCTCTCCACCAGTGAATAAAATATACTCTCAGTCTTCATCTGTTGCTGCTGCTGGCTGACAGAGAACATCCTGCAGCCTCATTGCTGAACACTCTCACTGTCGACAGCAGGGACACATCCAAACTTCCATTTGGAAATTATCTATTGATGGTGTTAAAGCTTGAACTGTACCCAGAAGCTGTAGAAGACATGGAATGGCCACCAGCATTGGCTAAAACTGTGCCAGGTCCATCCTAAGACATCAATGGCATAGGTTAGCAGCAGCAGCACCTAGAAATGCTCCCTAATATAATTTCTTTTACTTACACAGCAAAGCCTCAGGGACAGTTTGGAAATGAGAGATTTTAGTATTTCTTCATTGTCTGTAGAGAAGGTGCAGGAAAGCAAGGCTTAGTGAGGTGCCTATTATAAAGAATTATGGATCCAGACTTGGCTGGCTACTTTGGGACAGGGGGCAGCAGAACAGGACATTACAATGCACATGGAGCTTCTTAAGATGAAACACCAAGAAATTTTGCTGGTCCAGACTTGAAGATTTTTTACTTCTGCTTATACTTAGAGTAGCCCAGGTCCCAACTGGCCCAAGCACACCACACACTTGGGATTCAGCTCATGACTGTGCTATGTCAGATTCAGAAACTACCTTCTACCAGTGATTGGATTTGGCAGATGTTTTCTGAAACTCTGTCACATGCCCAACATGTCAACCCTGCTGGCAGGTGCTGTTTTCCCTCCAGGACAGGTTTTGCAGCCTTTGCAGAGCTTTGTGCCAAAGCATCCAGCCTGCAGTCCTGTGACTGCAGCAGAGAGACACCTCAGGGGAGCCACAGGTAAGATGCTTTCCTCCCCAGTCTTATCCATTTATTTTACTAGACAAATGGATTAACTAACTCTGAAGTACTAAAGGTCTCCTTGGGTAGCAAACTGCCCTTAACTTCACTGGTTTCTATGAGAAATGACATTGCTCAGTAACTCCCCAGTTTCGCTCAGCACCTTGCAGTACTATGTCCTAAAGGATTATCATGGATGTGAATTGAGTACAAACAAAGCAAGACCCATGACATTATGGAAATTCTATCGCAGATATATCTTATAAAGGTGTCACAGAGAAAATGCAAATCCATTACAAAAATGAAATGCAAATCCATTACAAAATATGAGAGAAAATTAGATACCTTGTCTTGATACTCGCTTCTGTCAGAAAGATCACACATGGGAAGAATAAATCTGTAGCTCATATTGACTAAGTTATGAGCATTTTGTTAATTACAGAGAGATGACCTTCCTCAGAGCTACGCTGTCTGGTCTTGATGGGGACTCCACAAACTCTTTGGACAAATTATTTCGGTGCCTCACCACCCCCATATTACAAATTTTCTTCCTCATGTCTAATAAAAATCTACCCCCCTTCAGCTTAGGGCCATTCTCCCTTGTCCTACCACTACAAGCCCTTTCCAGCTTGTAAAAGGTCCCTCTCCAGCCTTCCTGAAAGCTCCCTACAGGTACCACAAGGCTGCATTGCAAGATTCTCCCAGAAATTTCCCTCTGCCTTTGACTGACAGAATGATCTACATAGCAAGATCTCATATAATTATGTCTTTATTCCCTTCACAAGGTAAAACAGGACAGTTATTAGTGTAATCTGAAGATTTATAAATAAAATAATGATAGCTTGAGGAAGTTTTCTATTTATTAGATAATAATAATAATTTTCAGGCTAATTTTGAGGCCAAAATCCTCATAGTATTAGAGAAGGATAGGATTAGTAGTGGCAAATTATCAAGAAGCAACCTCAACCTATTACTAGGATGAAATTTTAATTAAATAATCAATTTCAAAGACATTTAAAAGACTTGCAAATCTAGCAGATTAGAAAGGAAAAGCTTAACACTAGTTTAAAATCTAAACCTATTTTGGGTTTTTTTTCTGTTTTTCTTGTCCTACTTTCTTCACATCTTCTGTGTGTATTTTCTCTTGCCTTCGTTCTCCTAATTCCATTCATGTTTCTCTACTCCTCAGCTTCAGCCAGGCCCTTTCTGGCCCAGGAAAATGCAATATATCTGGAATAACTTATTCACAGAATGTGCTTTCTTCTAAACCTTCTCTAAAGCTGTCTGCTTTCACCAATAATCACGCAAAGCATCAGGGCAACCAGGTTTTCTAGTTTCTTCATAACACCCTTTTTAGATACGTTAAATGAAAATGACATGAACTTTCCTTCACTATTTATCAGCTCAGCTGGGACATAAGGGCTAGAAGATTTCCAAATCAGACAAAATATGGCCAAAGCATTGGTCACCTGTAGATGTCACAGCGCTGTAAAAAGAACAATCAATATTATTAGTCTCAAACACCAGGCCAAAGCTGGAAGAATAAAGTGGGAACATGGCTTTTCAAAAGCCATGCTGAAGACTGGTGACAGGGTCAGGAACAGGATACTTGACTAAATCATCAGGCTAGTTCCTCACGTCCTGCATCAAACAGCCTCTCCTGGCAAAAGTGCTATTGCTTGGTAGAAAGGCTTAATAAAGGCTAATATGAGTTTTAACTTCTCAAAGCATGAAAAAAAAAAAAAAGAAGAATGTGGCAGCAAACATATACACATAAAAGTATGTGTTGTGTATTATTTATTATTATGTATTTCTCTCTTTCCCAAACATTTTGGGTATTCTAGATGAAAGGAGATGAAAGATCAGGAAGCACCTTACATCAGGAACACAGGTTACAGCCAAGTAATGAGAAATTTCAGCATCTCATAGGCATGATATACTAAGTACTGATTACATGCATTACACAGAGGCGGCTTTACAGTGAAACATCACCCTTTCTCTAATGCTACTTTGTACTGAGTATATGCATTTCACACTGAGACATCACCCTTTCTCTAATCCTCTCTCAGCTCTCCCTCCAAATCCAAACATTGCTTCAGGAAAAGCTGGGAGAGGTGTGGAACAATATTTGTACAACCTTCTTGTTTTGACTGTCCTGGACAATTCAATTAAATATTACTGATGATGCACTTAAACAGAAATAAATACAGTTTATTTCTGGAATAGGTTATACTTGTGTATGGAATATTTATTTGCCTTTTTGCTGATTTTAATTTTTAATCATGTGCAATGTCACATTATTTTGAGAGGTTCTGCTAAACTAAATTTATTCCCTTCTCTCAATTCTATTAAATAAAAAATACTAAGAGAGCTCTTGAAACATTTTATTTGTTAGAAAAAAATCAGTATGTTTTGCCTGTGAAATTATGTTAACTAAGGTGCCCAAATATTTTTAATGGTCCATGTGTTGTCTGAACGCCTATATAGCTCCTGTAATTTATATTATGGGTACTCTTGCTTATTTGGATAAAAACTTATAGACTAGCTATGCTTTTAAAAATTATTGCTATATAAATTAATGGGGAAAAGAGAATATAAATAATTTAGCCAAAATATTCTAAATTATTACACAAAAATATAATAAATAAATGGAGTATTAGTAAAACATTATGTAAAATAATGCTCTAGGTATGGCATGATTTTGTAATTAATACTGCTGGCATGCCACTTAACAAGGGCAATTTAATGCAATATATCTATGTTAAGTCCTAAATAAATTGCTGAGATTTGTACAGACTATAGTTTGAGACATTAATTGAAGAAACAAATTAACAAATTCCAGAAGAAATGAATTAACATATAATTGCCAGAAGAAATGAATTAACAAATAAAAATGTTATTGCTGTCACCCTAGGAATGGTGTTGGAGCATTTGTTCTTGATCACAGCTGCCTTTCAGTTTGCACTGGCTTCTAGTCCTGTTCTGTACCTTCCTGCCCTAAGTCAGCTATGCAGTCATTGGTGGTGCTGGCCCCATTCTGCCTGAGGGCACCTGCAGGAACTGTTTTGGAAGTGGATATAAGAGCACCTAGCTGCCTTTTTGGAGGGGTCTCAGGCCTTTCTCCTCTTGCACCCTTGGACCAGCAAAGAACTAGCATGTCCTGGGAGCTCTGGAGTTGCTGAATTTGCACAGTTGTTGGTGCTGCTGAAGTCTGGTTGTTCCCCTGCACACCACTCACCCTGGGCATGTGCAACAGCTCAGCCCTGCACACACACATTGCAGTTGGTGCTTCTGGGGTTCACAACTGTTTTCTTGCTCCTCTGCTGAGCAGCCATTAGCCCAATGCTTTCTGTTGTTATTCTATTTCTCTAGAGTCCCATACTGCTGTTGTTATCAGATTTCTAAAGTCCATACCTCCTTGGTGTGTTCTCATAGCTGCAGATCTTCACAGCACAGACTCCTTCTTCTGCATGCTGTTCTCTCCCAGTTCAGGGCTCCTCCAAGGCTCTCCCTAACTGGCTAACCCACCCCCTTTTATCCCGGTCATCTTCATTGGTCACAGCTGCAGCCCAATTAAGGACAACTGGGACCTCTGGGGCAAAGCCTCTATACAGATATTTAAATACGTTTCCTCTAGTATAGCTTTCAACAGGTGACCAAGTTATTGCTTGTATAAAATTCCATTGCTTCATGAATGTGCCATGTACACTTTATTGTTATAAAGCCACAGCTGTGCTGTGCAGGTGCAGTGGACTCATCATATGGAACAAGACAACCTGCAGTATGCAGTTCTCTCCTCTGTGAGACTGGGAGATTAAAAAATGAGCCACAGCTCCAGATTAAGTTCCATCTGGACTCAGTAACAAAACCTGCAGAGCTTGTAAACCCTTCAAAACTATTTCAATCCATTTCAAACAAAGAGAACTGAAGCACTTGGCTATCATTAGAAGGTGAATAAAGGGCTCTAAGGGATGCAAAGAATAAAAAGCATCTCTAACCTACATAAAATGCCTGTGGGAATAACTACCTATGTGTGCATAAAGCAACTCTATAGTTACAAATTAAAAACTCATTAATTTAAGAGCTCTATGAGGAAATCGACTCTGGTTATCCCACATACAACCAATGAATGCTTACAGTATGGAAAAGAGAGCAGTGTGCTAGGGATGTCTAAAAACACAGTACCCAACAACCAAGCCATTCATAACCTAAGCTAGAAAGAAGAAACACACTTGGAACTGCGAGAAAGGTTCATACAAACTGCTCTTATACTTGTGCAATAGTTCTGACAGTAACGAGCAATCACAGTGATTCATCCATTTAGCAATTTGAGCAAGAAAGCATAAAAGGAAATGGAAGTCACAGAAAATCATGCTCTTTCCAAAGTCTGTCAACCGCAAACTTCTAAGGAGGTTTTCCCAGTTTTTATCATGCTTTTTCTTTACTTTCCATGGCACAAGTCTAGCCTGAACCCAGCTAACTCTGGATTCCTGAGTGTGTGCACTCAATAAGTTGCCCAACTATTGTTATTTTCATGAAAGGAACATCTCGATAGGTAGTAGCAGTACCTCTTGCTATATTTGCTGTTCTTTCATTTTTCTGACAGTTTATGTTGCAACATTATCCTGCTCTCTTGACTCTGCTTCCTTAGATCCTTGCCAGCCACGCTCTGACAGACTTTCTGAATTTCACTGTGCAATTTCTTTTCTGTAATATATTTATCTGATTTTCCATCTTGTGAGCAAGTCTTGCTCATGCAACAAATGCCATTTGAGGACGTGGGAAGGATTCATGCTCAGAATTTTGCTCTTACTGGCAGGTTAATATCTATTCAGAAATTTAAAACTGGCAAACAATACTTTGGTCTTAAGATACAGTTAAAGGTCATTTTTCATCTTGCACTTGAAACTGGATTTGTCAGTCAGCAAAGTGTTAAGAGTACAACCTCATACTTTACATATTGGACACACAGGATTTAGTTTTGTGGATAAACACCTGGATGCCATGTTGCAGTCCAGTGCTGAGGTTACACTCCATGCCACTCCACCGCTGAATGCCCTTTTTCTACCAAAGAAAGATATTCTTTTGAGTTATTCTCAAAAATCTTCTCTTTCACTCCACCAGTCCCTCCCTTTTGCTTCTCACTGAATCAATCTTAGCTATTACAAAAATTAGAAAATCTTAAATGAGGGGTAACTGTGAAGTAAGCAGGAGGCAGCAAGTGTGGGAGCTGGCACAGGGCAGTGAGATAGGAATGCAGCTGCAGGAAGAATAGCTGTCATAAACCCTGTGAATTATAGGAGAAGAGCATGAACGAGAAAAATAAGAAAAAGGGAAGTTCTTCAGTCACCCCAAAGAGTTGCTGCAGTTCTAGAGGAAGAGATTCTGGGAACCTTTTCCTCACATAATCTGCACATGCAATTTTCAGTGTTCCCTGGGGACCTCAGAGTCCCTCATTTCTTTCTTGTCTAAGGGAACTGCAATATTTACATGTCATCCTCTCAGCAGCCCAGATGGCATAATTATAATATCTGATGATAAAAAATTCTTCTGATAATATCTTTTTTTCTCCTGCTTTAGAGAAAAAATGGTATTGGTTAGGACACCAATTCTTGTGCAGCTGAATCTAAAGCTAAGCTTTAACTGCTTTACTTAGAAACCTCCAGGAGAAAGCTCTGTGAGATTTTAGCTTCTGAAGATAGCTTCTTTTAGCAGCATCTAGATAAGCATGTGACAGTGACAGGATATCCTCTGTGCTTTGCACACAAATTGTTGTAAGCAACTGTCTTTGCCTGAAAAACCAACTTTTGACAACTGAATAAATCAGACAGCCAGATCATAATAGAGATGGAATATTACTTCTGTTTTACACACTGGGAACTAAAGCAATTGCCTGAGGCCAGCAAGTTACTGTAACATAGCTGGGAACTGAATCTTACATCTCGAGTTTCGTGCAAATAATAAAAAAAAAAAAAAATTACCCTTCTTCTAAGAATCTCACCCAAAGATATTACATAGATATTTTTCTGCATCTGTGGTGCAATAAAATATGCACCTGTGAAGATGGAGAGAGAGAGAGAGAGAAGGGCTTATGGGAAACATTTATGAATAGCATAACATTTCTAATGTCATGATTTGGGGTTAATAATAAAAAACCCCAGCATTTCAGAACTACACTCAAAATTTTCCACATATCTTACACTAACATATCTCTGGTAGAATTAGATTAACATTACATATTGACATTATTGACACTGTATGTTCAATTTATGTTTGTTCTCATTTAAAATGCTTTTTAGCTGTTGCTGTCATGTCTTATGTACACAGCATGTTAAGTATTCTTATCACCCATTTTCTGGCTTGTCTATTATTTTAATAGATATCGGTCAATCTTTTTAGGGCCTAAACCAAAGCTCAAATCAAAAATAAGCCCTAATATTCTGTACATGCTACAGGTTAAAATTTTATGAAATCTCACCTAAATAAAATACTGAGTGTGTAGGATTGAGCACATGAATTCTGTATCATAAGACATTCGTACCTTGTAGGTTTCAAGCACTGGCAGAAAAAAAAGGAACAATACCCCCATATTTTGCATTCTCTGCTTGTTCACTTTCTTGTCATAAGTTTCCATTGAAGGCTGAATACTGGCAAAGGAAAAAAAAATTATAATCATGGTAAGTATTAAAAATTTGCAAGCTAGGTCCAAGAGGTTTTTTATATATTTTAAATAAACTTAGAATTTTAAATTTTTATGTACTTTTTCATCAATATAGACTTGGCACAGAAATATACTTGAGATTCCAAATTACAAAAAGAGATCCAAGTACCTGTGAACATAGAATCATATCATTTGGAAAAAATGTAGTGGACAACATGAATATAATTGAAAAGAGCAAATTTTTTCAGTATCATGAATTGTTTACGTATTTGCTGAACAGATTTGGTTGTACAATATTTAGTAGTATATAACTGTGGAGAAAGTTTTTTTAAGCATTACATTTTCAGAGAGATAAAAGTATGAGCTGATCTACATAAAATTATCAACAATCCCTTTGTATCTCCCCTATACTCCTATGTATACATTTTTGAGATGAATCTATGGGATGTGCAATCTCTCTTTCCTTCCTGATACAAATAAAAGAATCAATATAGATCCCCATAATGAACACAGAAGTATTTTAACTCAGGAGAACACACTCGTTGAATAATAAGTTCTAAAATTGATAGCCTAATCATTAGGTTTTGTAGATTAATTCAAAAAGCCTTTGGATGAATAAGAAATACAGTTGAAAACATTCCACTTTAAAAATTAACTACTTCACAACACATGAATAGTCTCACATTGTGTAATGCTGTTTTCCAGTGAAGACCTAATATATTTCTACTCCCACTGAACTAATTTAATCCAGTTTCTCACCTCAGATGTAGCTGAAGATTGTTTAAGAGGTGTTTTATTTCACACTAAAATCTTCTAGAATTCATTCCATAGTCCCTTACCTAGATTTACCATAAGTGGTAACTAGCAGTGAGCAGCCAAAAAAGTTTTGACATAATGATTAAAGAATTTATTTACTCTTTTCAGGAATTATGGTTAATCACAGGCCAATTTGCAGAATTGTGCAGATTATGGAAAAAAGAATGAAACTAATTTTATCACGAAATAAAGTTGCAGGTGAAATTCAATATATAAAAATTAATGGGTATATAGCAAAAAGGAGTCATTAACTTGTACAAAGCTTCCCACTGCTAGACTGAAACTTGTGGGGTTATAAACAAATTTCATATTTATCTAATTACAGTCTTCTGTGCTGGATCCTCTGGAAGCCCTATCATCAACATTCTGGTTCTCTCCTTCTTTACATCTATAATCTATATTCAAAGGCCTCTGATGCCACAGAGTCTCTCTGCTAAACTCCAAAACTTGCTGCAATCAAACTGATTATCTGTAGCACCAGGCTGAAGAAGCTACACAGAGGTAGCCTGGAGTTTTCTGCAATATGTGGGGTCTACATGCCTCCCTTCCATACAGCTTATCTTTTTCAATGTCATGTTACTGCAATGGAGTTTTAAAATTTTTCCTTTGTAATTGTTCTACAATGTTTTAATTTAAAAAACACCTGTACAAATATGTGCAAAAAATTCCAAGTGAATTAGTAGATCAGGAAGTTGGTCAGCCAAAGGCTGGACCTAAACAGCAAAGCATATGTACTTTTAGTATGCTAAGAGTACAACTAATACAATTTACCATTTATGTTTTCAGAGGGTATTTTGTTTTTTGAATAGGTTCTTCAGTCACCTGGAATAAAATCGGAGTACTCATCAAGAATCATATATATGAGACAAAATAAGGATTGCAGAGCTGTTCAGAAAGCCAATGGCTGGCTACTTCTTTCTCCCTTGAAAAATCCTAGTATTATTTCTCATTGATTAACATTGCTTCCTGAGATTAATGCCTTCTTTAGAAGCCCCCTGTAGTTCTTCTTTAGAACTAAAGGAGAACTAAACTTCTTCTTTTAGAACTAAAGAAGAATACCCTTTAAAAAGAAGTATTCACTGTTATTAAAGTATTTTGAATAGTGGCAGTGGTATTATGTAATACTGTATTATTGAAAAACAGATACCATATTTAAAATCATACTTCTCAAACTTTAACTGGCTACCTGATCTTAATGAACAAGCAATCTCAGCTATATGATAAAAGTATTTTCTACCATAGTATATTAGAATTTTCCAAGAAACTTCCATTAAAATCGCAACAAACCAAAATTCTAATTTTCACTAGTATTCTAAAAATTAACTGAAATTATGGCTGGTTCTTTGTTTGTTGAATCACATTGCAGTTTGAAAAATTAGTCTTGAGAGATCCTGCTGTGTTTCTATAGCAATGACTTCAAGTTACAAAACCAACTCTGAAGACAGGATCCAGTTGTCAGACACACAATGTTCACTGAAATCACCTACCACTGTGTTGGTTCTATGGAGAGCTAGCACACATACATAGCAATAGAAAAATAAACATTAACTTTCAAAACTTGCATTATGAAAAGACTTCACTATCACACATTCCTTTAAAAGTCACAATTTTGGGCATATATTTATATTTCATGAAAACATTCATAAACAAAAAGGTCTTTTGTAAATATCACAGGGAATTAAAACCATTGCTTACTTAGAAGTAGCAGAATCCAGTTTGTAATTTTATTACAGTGACATTATATTTTAAAAATCATGACTTCAGGTATATGCACATATAGAAACAGACACATAAATATTTTTTAATTTTATGTAAGCAAATTCATATCTGTCACAGCCATGTAGGGTATTAAAAGAAAGGTATTTTTTATTTGTGTTCAATTCATATGAAGACACACTATCCATTCACAACAAGTTCACCTATACAATATGAAATTCATATCAGGCTTTTCTGCCATGCTACTAATCTTGTAGATTCTCCTTACGGAATATTCCAACTATGAAATCTTAGAAATACAGTCACTTTAGAAATTTATAGAACACTTAACATGCTAGTCAAAAGTAAAAGATAAAAAGAAAGAAAACATTGACACAAAATCTTAATGACACAGAAAGATGAAGACAAGTACTTGAAGGACTGGGAGAGAGATTTTCATCTTATATTCAGTGGCAAATAATTTGTATATAAATTCTTTATTTCTTCTTTTTATGTTCATGAGATTCAGAAAAAAAAGAGCCCTAAATCACAGTAAGTCCTCATCCATGTGCCCAGAGAGCTGAAAACACTCCTGAGAGATATTTTCAACTGAATCTAAGAACCAAGTGTGAAATGTCTTAATTCAAACTATGCAGAGAATATACATATCAAATTTCATAACAAAAATGTTTTTACTGAAGAGCCTTCTGCTTCAACAACTTCTTAAGAGATAAATCATTGGCACCTCAAAAGAAATGCACTAGACAAATACGATGAACATCAGTGCAAAACTATATTCACAATAATCTACAGCTTGCCACAAAAATCATAACAGCATCAGCACATGTTTGCCCACAAAGTTCAGTACAAGATTATAGATCTGACAGACATGCACTACTACACAAGATTTAATACACATTATTTCAGAGTTGATGCACTAAACTTCAGTTCTGAGACAGCTCACAGAACTAGAACAATTTACTTGATCATAATTCACAGAAGCAGAAATGAACCTATAGATTTTCTTTTAAAAATATGTTCTCCTTTTACCACAAGGACTTGCTCCTTGACTAGAAACCATTTACCCCCTGGCAATACTCAGTCAGAAGTATGTGATTGATTACTTCAGGTATTTCTATATTTGCAGAGGCTTAACATGGCACAATCTCTTTTAAAACTTCCCATATCACTTTAAGTACTATGAAATAATGAATCAAATGCATTTAACCAGTGTAAAAATATTAAAAACAATCATTACAGTATTTTATTCCAGTTGGCCAAGACGTAAAACTCGTGGGACACCAAAGTTAAATGGGATCTAGATATTCCTTAAATCTATTTCAAATCTCCAAATCATTACAAATGTTCCTCCCTGCCTTTCAGTTTTGGTTGCACACTGGAGTACCCTTTTTTCCCTACTGTAATCTTAAAGCTTGGAGTAACCATGTTCTTAAATACATTCACTTTTCTTCTCCCTTGCCCCTTTTAACTGTGCCCTTGTAACCATCTTATTCCTTTGCATTTGTACAAATCCTTTCCCACATATCTATTTTTACTTAAATTTCAAGTATCATGACTGCAGCAACAGTCCATAAGCAAAACTCTCCACTCCCTATGACAAGAAGCAGCACATAGATTTGCTTCAAGTACAGAGAAAGTATTAGTCAGGCAGGTGGGCTAGCTCTAGTAGCTGCTGTTCCATCAGCTTTTCTTAGGATCATCAAATTAAATTCTCAACTCTGAAATATTATGTGAGGTTGCATATTTATGTTTTAAATCACATCAAGCACATAAAAATACAGTAAATGTTCAGGGGTGATGAATTTCTAGGCACTTAATTTTCATTCTTTTCTAGAGAAATTCTGTAAATTCTTCTGAAGGTCCCATTAGACATCAGTGTGCCATGGCCCAAACCACTTCATGGCAATGGTTAAATGATACCTTTACAACAATTCCAGAATTCTTTCAGAGTAATGGAAATCCATTACACTGTTACCATAAACTGCATTTTAAACAAGATAGATCACCTCAGTGGTACAATACTATACAACAGATTTCAAATATTTCTATACACAGCAACAAAGGAGTGACTTTCAGTCACAGAGAAAATAAACTGCCACTAGGAGAAAGTAAGGGCTGAAAGGTGAGTGCAAAGTTGTCAAGACCAGTAAAGTGCTCAGAAAACTACAGTGAGAAACGACCAGTGGATGACAAAAGTTTAACCAAAGGGAAAACAAAGATACTTGTCCTTTCAAAGGTTTGATTTCAGAAGATTTTTTAATAACATATACAAACACTTAATTGTTCCCTCACATTTAAAATAAATCTAAGGACTCTGGGCTGCAAAAGCATAAACATACCACAAATTATAAAAATAAGCTATGCATAGCTATTTAAGGGATTTATAGTAAAATAAGTAATATCAAAAATAAGTAAAATAAAAAAGGAAGGAGTTAACTTGGAAGTGGTAAAAGTCTAACAAGTGCTTTTTACATCTCAGACACTATTTTTTGCCTGTGGTCATACCTATGTCCATTTACCCACCTGAGTAGAGCAAAACAAAATAAGCATTAGTAAACACTTCTTTCAGAGGCATTTCAGACTGTGCAGAAATGCAATAGGAAAATGAAAAAAAAATATGAAGAGAGATTAATAAGTCTCCAGTAACTCTAGAGGCAGATTTCAACATGCCAGGTTATATATCTGCCATCCAATTTCTGTATTTTTTCAAGCAGCTGAGGGCATTAGATGACACCTCATCACTTGAACAAGCACAAAGAAATACAAAAAAAATAAGAGATATATAAACAAACCCTTTTCATACCAGAAGACTAGAAATTTATAGTGGTAACAGGTTTACATTTATTTGGAATGAAAAAGTTTTCTGGAAAAAAATATAGTTTGGTTTCTGCTTTAACAGAAGTCCTCACATTCACCTGACCACTTAAGAGACAGATTACAGTGAGGTCTGAGTAATTTTCATGAGTTCTGTTGACATCAATGGAATTCTAGCTGTTACTAGTGGTCACAACAGTCTGAGCATATGAACTAAAACACAGGATCAGAACCTCATATGCCGATTAAAAAAATAAAATAACTAAGAAAGAATCCACTTTGCTAGGATTAAACATTTGCTGCAAATGAACAAAACACTGCAATTTCTACAATTCCAAAGTTTACAGCTTTGTTATGAAATCCTATGAAAATCCCAAAAAAATGTATTCCTAGGAGGTATGTCTGTGTGTGACTGAACCTTTCAAACGTCATAAAAAATGCCAGTTAAGATGAGATTCCTAGGAATGAAAATACTCATTTCCAGCCACACCACAGTCTTACAGGTGGCATTGGTAGGGTCATTATCTGAATAACAGCAAGATTTTAGTATTTACAATTTTGAATCCTGGAAGAACTAAACTGACTAGATGAAAAAGAGAAATCTCAGATTTCAAATTAAACAAATGGGTAGCTGCTCTCACTGCTACCAAACTAGGTTGCTCCTAAATCAGAAACAAAAAAAGTATTTCCAACAATTGAGTTATTGTAGGATGAGTAAGATATTTGGTTTAGAAACTAGACATTGTATGCAGTCAATTAGTAGAAAATAAGCAACAATGGAAATTCTAATAATTTTTTTGTACGTTTAGGGTTTTTTTCCCCCTCAAAAATATTTTCCACTCTAATTGAAGCTTTTTTTTAATTCAAAGTAAGAGAGAAAAAAAAAAAAGGTTCCCAGTCAGTATCCATTAATCTGAAAAAGTCTATGTCATGTACCAAACAGAAAAAATGTAAGTAAACTAGAAATCTTTCACAGTTCTTTGGAACTTTCTTTCCAATACTTTTTTTTTCCAAACACAACCCAGTGGTGTTGCATCACGCATAACTCTTCAGTGCTTTTGACACAAGCTAGTCATATGTCAAGAACTCCATATGCAAAGCATCAAAAAGTGTAAATGTAGATTATACCACACACTACAGACATGCATCCTGCAAGAAGCTATAAGGATTTAGATTACAGCATCAGTTTGATTAGAAACACAACTACAGGAATAAAGGAAGGAAGAAACTGTGCCAGTTTTCTGTTATACTTTGGTCATGTAGCGTTATCCCATGCAGATGTTCTGAAAACTCAGCATGCAAGTTACAAAGTTAAAAAAAAAACCCCACAAATGAACAACAAACAGCTTTCTCTGAATATTTTTGAACTAAAATATCCAGTAAGACAGAATTGCCAATATTCTCATAATCTTTTAACTTTTCAAAATTAAAATTCAGTAGTAGTGCATATACATTCAAAAGATACAATAAAGACATTTAATAACAGATTCTTCAGCTCTCAATTTCTTTCTCAATACAGTCAATGCATCAGGAAACAACTGCAGCTGGGACAACTCACATAAGCCACTGTTCTTGTTCTTTTCTGTACTTCTCAGACCACTTCTGAGTAAGCTCAAGGTAAACATTTGGTTTATGGGGTTTATAATCAAGGTAAACCACCTGTCCAGTCCGTTTAGGGACAGCTTTTTCAATCTGAGTTCCCTCGTGCCATTCATTAAAAGATGTAATGGAGATAATTTCTGGTCGCACCAGAAGGGCTGCGCTGAAGGCGGTCTCATAGTACTTCCCATTGACGCGGTTCCGGGTGTTGTGGTTGTTCCAAGGTCGGATGCTGGTATCAATATAGCCTGGCCCCACACTTGGAATAAACATTAAGTTGTTACTATCACAAAAGGCTTTTAAACTTGCCCAATTATGATGAGATGAGCCGTAGGAGAAGCCATTGGTGGCAAAATATGTGTACATTCCATCAAAACCACTTCTGTGAATGTCATGCTTATGTCTTTCTTCTACAAGAAGTGCAATGAATAATGCATCATAGGGAGTATTTCGAATACTCTGGGATCCAGACACAGTTAAGAGATTTGCCCATATTTCAGGAATTGTTACATAAGAGTCATAAACATAAAACATAGGAAGAAGTCTGCCTGTGCTGGTCTTATGTCTGTAAAAGGCTGGATGGCTTCCGTATCTATAAAGCAAACAAGTATCATTAAGACAAGACTTGCCATTTGGAAAATACTGTTGTACAATCTGAGCTGAAGACTTTTCCAAAAAATTAATTTAAAAAGACAGGACATGGACTTTGAAACACAGCACATCATAACCACCTTCAATCCAGTGTTTGCTGAAGTATCAAACAATGACTCTTCAAAAAACCTTTAAACTACTACAAATTAGTAACTGTCCTCAGTTTGGCAGGGACAGAGTTAATCTTCTTAGCAGCTGGTCCAGTGCTGTGTGGTTTTTTTAGACTGAGCATGAGAATGAAATTGATAACACACTGATGTCTTTTCTGCTGCTAAGCAGTGCTTACCCTAAGTCAAGGACTTCTCAGTGTCTCCTGCTCTGCCAGTGAGGAGCTGCACAAAAAGTTGGGAGGAAGGAAGGCCAGGACAGCTGACCTGAGCTGGCCACGCTTCAGAATGTCATGCCCATATATAAACTGAGGGAGCTACCTGGAAGGGGACTGAACGTTGCCCAGGGCTAGGCCACGTACCGCTATGTAGGTGATGAGCAATTCATCTTGGGTTCTGTTACTCTCTCTCCTTCTTCTTTCCATTATCATTCTTAATAATACTACTTGCATACTATTTTGTTTCAATCATAAAATTGCTCTTATTTCAACCCACAAAGTTTTATATTTTCCCTGTGTTTCACTTCCCCGCTGCTGGGGGATGAGAGGGGAAGTAAGGGGCAGCTGGTGGTACCTAGCTGCTGTCTGGGGTTAAACTGTGACAGTAACTTAGTGTCAAACTGTGTCAAACTATCAGTTTCCTCTGAAGGGCAATTCTTTAATTCCGTATGAAATAAAGACAGTCTAAGCAGCACTGATAAGCAAAACAAGTAGCTGTACAGAATTTGTCAAGATGAATTAAAATCATTAGAAGTCAACACAAAGTTTTATCTGCTAGTTTGTCATTATCAAAATGTACATTTTATTTAATTTAAAGATCATGTTGCTAATCTGAAGCATCTAAAGTATGACTTATGATATTAAAGAATGTTGAAAGCAATTTAAATTTGAGAATCTATGTAAAATTCACACTTCAGTATTTAAAAAAAACCCTGATTTTTGCAGCACTGAAATATAAACAAAGTTCTTTTCAGTCTCAGCAGACATTCTTATATATTTTTACAAACTTTAGTTCATATACCAAAGTCCCCTAAGCCAGCAGGTAAGAAACCCCAAGGACCTCATTCTGAAAAAACTCACTTGTCAATGATGTACTTGACATTGTGGTACATGCTGCGATCATCTCTGTCTTTGTAAGGTTCGATATGAAAAGTGACCTGAAAGATGAAAACGTAACAGCAACACAAACATAAAGCACTACTGAGTACCTGGGCACTGGCTATTAGATGAAGCAAGTACTAGTCAAAAATATAATTCCTTACAGACCAAACATTTCATCAGTCTACACTAAGAATAATCCAACCCTAGTACAACTCCTGCACTACTGACATTAGAAACTTCCGAGTCCAGAAGTTTGGTATGAAATACTTAGGTTTTTTCCATTAAAACAGAACACTGCTTTTATTTACCCTAGACTACAGCAAGTGGTAATCATGCTTCTGAAAAATTTAAAAGCTACAAAACTTAAAACTTAAAATAAAATATTATCTATTTGAAAGTCAAAGAACTGATAAAATAACAAAATATTTTAATATTTCTAACAAATGTATCAAAAAATCTGCTAAAGATAATGCTCCAAGGATAGTTTTCAGTGAAAATACATTTTAAGATATGCAAAATGAAAACTTTAATTTAAAATTTTATAGATTTATCAACAGCAACAAGCTCTTGGAACTAAATCTAATATAATGTACTGCTATTGCTCTGAATATCAGCCTTGGAGCTTATGGAATTCATTAACCAGTATGTGTGAATTCCAATGTAAAAATGAATTTGTTTTCAAATAGACAATCATGGAAGAATACATTACATTAATCAAAGCAACAACTTTTTCAGAAGCAATTTTAGAGCAGAATGTATTTAATAAAGTCTTTGACAACTCCGCAACAGTAAAAAATTTCCATTGCAGAGCCAATCTCCCTCTCTATTAAGTAGAAACTATAGAAAAATAGCGTTAGACTAAATCACTGAGTGACAGTAGAGGCTGAAAAGCATTTTCCTTTCATCTTTCATTTCCAACTATGAAAACCAGGCAAATCAAAAGGGCATATCTTGTCCCAGACTTCTATTTAGCAGACATAACAGAAATGTATTTTGTATATTGGCTTTCGTCTACTGAGACCCCTAACTTATTGTAATAACTTCCTAGAGCAAGAATGCTTAAAAACATTACAGTGAAGGTAGCACTTCCTGCAATATCTATACTGAATATCCATATTTCAGTAATTCTTCCAAGTGGTAACAGCAGCTTCATTCATACTGCCATCATTAGCACACTATTACACACTACTGTACTTTCCTTAGTAGCTTGTTTCATTTGGCCTTGACTCCTTTGAGACTTGAATGCTAACAAGTTTTTTAGGTGAGAGCAAACTCTATTAGATGGTCAGAAGATATTGGGGAAGGATAACACCTTTTTCGGTCTTAAAAAATATTTATTATTAGATAGGGTGTAACCTATACCATATAATGCAAATCACACAGTATTTTTAACAGTTTTAAAATGACGTCTGTATGTGTTTTAATCATCCTATTTTCCTCCTGCTTGCTAAGGAATCTACAGTTACCCCCTGTGACAGGAAATTTCACTGAGAATCTGCAACTTGTGTTACCAACTAAAACCAGAGCAGATGAACAGGCTGTGTTTTCAGTACACAGTACAGACAGCACACTCCAGTGATGAAACATATGCAGCTACTTAAAAACTCAAATTTATTACTTGGGAGAGATTAAAATGAAATACATATTTTCATTATGACAAAAGGGAAATACAAGTTTTATTCTAAAAATAAACAAAACCAAACCACAATTTAAGATTCTACTGATCAATTAATGTAATCTTTAACTGACTTGATATTTCACCTATTTTAAGAAGTCAGTAACTTAGCCCTTCTATCCTGTCATGCCCTGAAGTAACCCTAAAGCCTGAGCAGCATCTCTCTGACCTTACAGTCCAAGGCAAGTGTTTCTGGTACCTTCTGGAATAAAGACATTTATTCAAACTAGATATTCCAAGTCTGTCTTTATTCCTCATAGATGCTCACTCCTGACCTCTATGATCAGGTGCTAGAAAGTTATGAAACAATGCAAAATGAAGATAAGTCCTTCTCCTTTCTCAAAGGTTCTTAGTTTAAAGCTCACTGTATTTCACAGTATTTTGGAATATGCAATACTTCCCTCAACTTCCAAGACTCACTGGAAAACAACATAATGTCTTATTTTAAAACCTGTTTTCTGAAAAGAAATTAGAAAAGAATAAAAATCCACAGCACTATGCCTTAGATTCTGCAAGCTAAAGCAGATTACAATATTTATTCTGCTTATAAGGGAATATTACTCAGGTCCTACCAAAGTTCAGTGCAATTCAAAGGCTTGCCTAACCAAAAAGAAGTGCAGTATAATAGCAAAGTTTACCTTCCCAATTGTCCTATCATGTGTATCTAGAAATACTTTACCTTTAGGTTATATTTGTGTGCATAGTCCAAAACAACTGGCACCAAATCATCAGTTGGCTCTCCATTTTCATCAGCCATACCTGGTGGGTACCATGAAAGCACTATTACACCTGAAAATACAAAACTTGAGTTTTAAATCATATTGTTTAACATGTTACAGGTATACTGTAACATTGTCATGAGTTACAATTATTGATGTGAAACCCACATAAAATAAATCAAAATCTCAAATTACTTTTTAATCAGTTACAAAATCTCAGTATTCTCAGAGTGGATTTTAACTCCTCTCTTTATAGGACTGCAAAACAAACAGTGGTTAGATCATTTGTCAAGGGAACAAATCTGTACTCAGTGTCCTAAGCCTAACACTTAAGAGCTGTTCCCTCCCACTTTTCAGCACAGCACTCCAACCTTTAGGTTGGACAAGAGGAAAAGAGTGCTCCCCTCTAAGGCACTATAGCTGTGCCATGATACAGGCAGAGAATATCAGGATACATGGGTTATAGAACAGTCAAGAGATGAGAGCTGTGCATATGACGAAGGAGATTCTTATCTTATGGAACTTTATTCCCCATCTTATTTCTTCATTGTACCTCTGGCTCAAATACAAAACAACCATTTATTACTAGAAGCAGTGACTTCAATCCCACAACCTTCTTTCTTGCTGGTACAGTTACTATGGTGTAATCCATCCTTCCAAGCATGTGAAATTAGTTTTTAAATTTATTATCTTCAAAAATGCTTGAGTAACTCTCAATAATTTAAGGATGTTACCAATGCTGTGGAGAAAAAAGACAACAAATGACATGTCTTCACACTGTAAATTTTTCTGATGCTCTCCAAGAAAGCAAAAGAACACACTCTTCAGAAAAGCAAAACCTTTTCCTTCTAAAATAAAATGCTGTCAAATAAACAGATTGGATCTTTTAGATGCACAACTGGAAACAATCAAAAGAAGCTAAGTCTGATAGAAATAGATGAAATACTGATGTAGTAATATTTCCCTAGCAATACTATTTAGAACATACAGAAGAATAAGTCAATGTGGTTCTTTTTAACTAGGTAATGATTTAAATAAATGAATAAATCCACTGAGCTAGGGAAGTATATATTCTAAATTCCACCTACTTTACAAACATTATAACATTTCTGACCACCAATTTCCAACAAACTATTCCAAAATTAGGAAAAAGAAACCAGAAATTGCAGTGAATATACAATCACACAACATCCAAACCAGAAATTTGTGCTCATCACACACAGAAGGGAGTTTAACCACCCTTAGGCATATTATCTCTGCATTTCATCAAAAAGAAAATCACAAATAACAGGTAATCACAAGAGACAGTTTGCCCAAGGAAAGCAAAATGCAATATTTTACTGCATTTTATCATATTATCTTTTATTTCACACAAAAGGACTAAATGCAAATGAGTAAGGTGTAAAGGACAAGCAGAACAGCAACAAATCTGGATATTTGGAATACATCTGACAAGACCCTCTTTTATACCTTTAGGAAATATGCAAAAGTTCAGGAGACAGAATTTTTGATTGAGGAACCTAAATTCACATTTGCATTGGCCTTTTTCTGAGAAAGACTACTACACATTTTCTTTCCTGTGCTTAAAAAATAAAGTTATGTACCACTTAAAAAGTCAAAAAAAGGATGGACTTGATACCAAAAACAATGTCATAAATGTTTAAAACCAGAATAGTCACTAAAAAAATCTCGACTATCACAAACAGGCTGGTGCAAAAAAATAAATTTCCCTAAGCAATCTCATTAATAAAGTTTACTGTATTAATCTGTAAAATATTATAAAATTATTACATAAGAATTGTAAAATATAAGAAGAATACAGGGAAGCACTGCATGAGACTTCTGTTGCCCCAATCTCTTATATGCCTTCAATCATTAGACAATATTTGCTGAAAGAACCACTTACATTTCTCTTTTTTCATAAGATCCTTGATAAAGCTTCAAAAATGGCTAGGAAAAATGATTATGTGACTGTAAAATACAGTCATGGATGAGACACTGGGTAAGAGAGAAAAAGGAGAAACTGTGAACAGTCAGCCTCACAGTAAGCAGAAAATTAACAAAGTATAATTCTTAAAAAAAATAATTTGATGGTTTATGTTAGTCAAATCTAGATGGAAGAGGCCAAATTCAACTGTACTTAAATCCTTAAGTCAGAATAACAGCAGGAAAAAAGTGACTCTTTATAAATATCAGTTATGTTACAAAGAGTGTCACAGAAGTCTGAACAACTCATTTACATTGCTGAGTTTTAAAATGAAAACTAACTGAAGATACTAAAAAAATTGATTATCCAAAGCCTTTTTCCTAGTAATTGGCACCTTTTTCACCAGCAGTTCAACTTTTTTAGACATCTGCATTATGAGGATGAGAAACATCACATATTCTTCTAAAGTGCAAGTGCCCCCTTGCCTTCATCCCACTATCATAAATTATTTTGTTCTAGATAAGACTAAAACAGTGCTTACTGGCAACTTGTATCTGAGATTTCTCTGCAACAGTCCTGTTACTCCTGTTGATGGAGTTATATTACTGAAGAGGGTGAGAAATTCCCTATGTTTGTATTAACACTTGTATAAAATAAAGGTTAGGTTAAAACCCACAAGATGACAACAACCAAGAAGTAAACACTACACAAGTAAACAACACTAATCAAAATATAACAATTAAACCTTAATGATTAGGTGAATGAAGGAGATTCAATACAAGGTCATTAGCAGTATCAATCAATAATGTTAGGAGTTTTGGTCATGTTGTTCCAACTACCTTTACAGAAGCTGCTCAGAGTTTAGTATTAGCCTATATGACTGCTTATTTCAAAGAAGATTAACATAAAAAGGACCATAAAGCCCAACAACAAGGAACGACATAAAAAAAATATTGAATATTCTTATGTATACAGTTCACCTTATTTAGAAAAAGGGAACATCAATTTGTACTGAAAGAAGATACTTTTGGACAGTAATGAATTAATACATAACTGTTATTGCACACACACAGCATTCAGAGAAAAAAAACCTACTCATATTTGAACAAGGTGCCCCTTAACCATATTTATGTGATTTACTGAAACCTGTTCTTTAAACTGAAGTAATTATCTCCAAAAATAAAATACACAGACAATATATTCCAGTCCAGGTCCAGGTTTCTGTTTTTTCAATTCTGTTATCCGTGTTTAGCAGTAAGTCATGAAAAACATGTACCTAAAGTATTACAAATACCATTCTTACATTTCTGTGCTGTTACACCCATCAGACACAGCCCTGAAGATGTAGGGGTTAAAACTCAAGAGATATAAAGACAATTACTAGTTTCAGACATTTCCTGAATTACACAGAAAAACAGAAGGATAGCTCAGTTGCCCTCATGCACAGATGTAAGGCTGGATAAATGAACAACATGCTGAAACGTTAACATTCATTACCAGTTGAAGCTGTACGCATTTGCTTCATGTGGGCTTCTATGACAGTAGGGTCTTTGGAACTGTAAGATCCAAGTTCTGGGTAAAAGTTGGCCCCAATGTCCTCAGGAGGATTATGCCTTCCCTTTGGATAATTGTTAGCAATTTTGGGATCCCAATGTGGCAATAGTGGATGATTCCAGTGAATATATTTACCATCAAACTGTGGATTCCCATACCAAGTATAGTAGAATATGTGAAAGTTATAATTAGGAGAAGAAAGCTCCTCTTCCAGCTTTTTTACTGAAGACATAGATGCTTTCATAGTATTGACAGCAATACTATGCAAATTACTGACACGTGTTACAGTATCTCCTTGAGCCCTATTTAGCAAGTTCTGTTTACTGTCTAAGAGCACTGTCCGTTGCTGAAGCTCTGGCAACAAACCAAGTCCAAATGGATCCCCAAAGCCAGCTCTGTCAGGTCTCAGAGTCTTCAAAGCCATCATTATGGAGCAAATAAACAAAATAAAAAGCAACAAAATGATGCATGTTCTTCTGCGAAATCTTGCCATGATGTCATAGTTCAGAATCCCAACAGAAGGACTTTGGCCGGAACTGATAAAAAGACAAACATTTTCAAGTCAGATTTCTTATTACCTAATATTCAGCAGTATGAAATGCTTCATAAAATCTCTACATAATAAAAATAACAAGAGACAAATGTGATGCATTCACTGACCACAGAACTAACAGACTTTGTGGAGGGTGGGGTACACAAACAAAATCCTATTTCTTTCTTTGAGAACATGTGTCACATTCTCAGGTTCTAACACCAAGGACTCATGTATTTTATAAAGTATTTTACTTTTGAACTTAAGTTTTATCCTCACCCAGATAAATCCCATTAATTGGAAACATTACATTATTTCAGAACTTTTATGTTTTGCAAGTGCTATTCAGGTAGAATTAATAAAGAAAACAGAAGAAAAAAGCAGAACCCGTGAAAGAGAATAACATAGCAGAACAAGAGTAAAAAACAAAATGGGGTATGACAGAACTATATATAGTTCTGTCAGCTTTTACTCAGAATGCAGGTTTCATTTACTAACCTATTTAGTGGCTTGAAGCCAAGCACTTTGTGTTCTGTCAACCAGTATATTAACAAAATACTCAAAACCAAATAACAAAAAAACCCCTAAAACCACTAAATAACAAAAACTAAATTTGAAACCACGATGCTTTACAACTTTACAGATCTAAAATTTTAATTTTTTTTCTGAATCACGAAGCAGAAAACAGTATAGCATTAAGGATGAAGCTCAAGCAGAAAGCCTCAGGTTAGCTGCTGGCAGCCAGTTAGTACAATGTCACAGCTGCCTGACACCTCATGTAGTGTTCCAGGGCTCAATTCAAAACAAGACCAATGGTACTCAGCAAGATTTGAACCATGAAACTAGGGGGAAGAAAATCAGCATAATGGAAGGCCTGATTATTTTATTTATAACTTAAATTCCTGTACGACATTATCACAAGAGAACCAGAGAAAAGGATTAACAAAATTTAGGTTACCACAGAATTATGGGGAAAAAGATTATGCATAAAACTGACAACACTAAACTGGAAAACCTAAGAATAAATTTCTGATCCAAGGGTCATTATACATAGTATAGTTGTGATATGTATTTCTGTCACTGACCTCCAAATTTTAAAATCTTATTTTAATTTACTGAGATATACACAGGTAGTTTTAAAATACTTGTAAATTATTTGTCCTTAGTTTCCTGCCAATGTTATAGTGCATTAACATAGAGCTCAGTTGTCACAATATGATGCTTACTACTGTTATGATAATTTTAGATAAGCAATTTTAGAATATGTTTTTTAACAATACAGCCTGAATTGGATTAGCACTATAACACTTCCATTTCCAATATTAATTCATTCATCCTACTGTCTGTTATAACTTCTGGGATTTGTTTGGTTTTCACAGTAAGGTCACTCATTTACTTTAAGAGCAAAACCCAGTTAACATTTAAAAAACAAACAACAAAATCCCAATGCACTTTTACCTTGTTAGAGAGTGAACTCAGTTGAATCAGTTGAATGAGAATCTCAGCACTAAAGCCAACAAAGAACAGATGGAATAAGGCAAGACTATGAAAATGATGTTGTTCATTTTGCCCAATTGGATTCTGAAACCATATGTTTGGCTACTGTCAGGGAAAACGATTTTCCAGCATACATGCTTACAGGATTTTATATCGCTTTACATCAAATTACAGGGTTCTTTTTCTATGGCTAACAATCCATTCCCATGATTTTAGAATTCTGTCAGAGATTGTTTAGAGTACAGAATATCCTACTTTAATAAGAAATTAATTTTAAATACACTCAAACTGCTCCTGCTATTTTTCATTACCTTTTCAGTCTTTTTCCTAGTATATTATGCTACCTCTAACTGGTAATTTAACTCAATTTTCAGATTAGATAAACTGAAGTTTTCTGAAGGGTTAGGATTTTTTTTAAAGGAAACAATATTATTCATCTGACTAATGTATTAATATATTCAATTTAATTTAAATTAAATGCCACTGATCTTCATTAAACAACATACAGGACTGACAGAGATAAACTACACCTGCAATTATTATTTTATCTCTTCTGTGAAAAAGAAATCATGATTGCAACGTCACAAGGTTTTGCAATGTTCACAAGGTTTGTCATTTGGGTTTTCCTATTTCATATCAAAGAAGCTGTTCCTATTTATTATTAGTTGACACATCAGCTACCCCATTCCTCCTGTTTAGATCATGACTTCACTACCATTAAGTCATTCATCTGAAGTGTCAGGAATTATCTTGGTGCTCAACGTTATTATTTCAACAACTATTTCTTTATATGGAATGTGCACCATTGAAGTATACTAAAAAATGAGCAGCATGCCCACTAGCACTTGACTAGCACTGAGACAGACCTTGGTCTACCATATCATATTATGAACTTCTGCTTGCTTATAGAGAGGCTCAGCATCAAAGTGCAAAATTTCTAGAACAAGTAAGTGATATCTTTGGTAAAGGGGACACATCAGCCTCAATGATGATAACATAATTCAGACTTGGCATAGACACTTATACTGTACAAGCTGCATCAAAGGGCTACAGGTTGGCAGTGCTTCATGTGTCATTTAATCTTGCTCTGATCTACTTTTCAGAGACAGTGACAGATAAACTACCCTCATCAGTGCTAGTGCCACAGCAGAATGGCAATACTGGGGAAAGAGACTGAGCAAACATGCCTGTGAAACAGCTATATGAAGTTATGCCTATCCTTGGAAGTGGAAAACCCTTAAAAATGCATTTCTGATTCAACAGTCATTAGACAAAGCATAGCTGTGTTTTTGCATTTGTCGTGGACATTGAAATTTTAGAGTGACTGAAGTACATGTCACTCCTATAGACTTAGCAAGTATTTTGCCTTGGACTTTTGGCTGCACTCGGTTCTAACAGCAATTGACTTTCTTGGTAGGAAAAAGTCAGGCTGAGTAACTTCAGCTTTATGAAGGTTAAGATCCTACATGCAGTTACCCTGACTCTTTGGATTTAAATTTCCTGTTTGTTGACACATATAGGCGTACCAGACAAAAATGTAAGCAGTTTGGGCTCTTTCTCTTGCCTGCTCAGTAAATTTTAAAAGAAGAAAAAAAACATTTGTAACAGGTCAGAATTTCTCCTTTAATGAATACAGACAGTAGTTTCCTTTATAACATGAGAAAAATATGAAGCTTCACTGGAAAAAGTTAAAACCTGTACTTCCTTAACACCTAGTTCTCAAAAAAACCCAAAACATCTGACACGGATGTTTTACTTTTTAGTTTGTAAGCAACTATACAGAATTAAAAGCACAAAATACATGTAAGTCTATCCCATTATGATCATCTCTGTTCCAAATTAATTTGAGTTTTTTGGTAATAAATAGCATGAAATTCATCACAGTAGGCAAAATTTCCAGCTGTTCTTCTCAAAACAACTCCTTCATGAAGAAAAAAAAAAAAAGGGTCTATGAAAAAATCTGAAGTATTTTCCTAACTGTTCCACACACTTAATTGAATGTTTTACCTGATGTGATTTTTTTTTCTCCCTCACTACAGTTTATTATACCCTTAAGTTATGTGCAGGGAAACCTTCTGTTAGTCCTTTCCACTATATGAAGAAAAAATCACACAGATGTACAGATGATGAGCTTTTCTTCCCCTGGCATGCTTCCTCAAAAAAGAATGTTTCTTTAGTCAGAGAAGAAAAAGCAATTAAAAAAAAAAGTGGTTGAAAGGGATGACAGTGCTTGATTACTCAAGATAATTTTGGTTAGGCAACTCAAGTTTCAGTGCCCTGCCCAGTGGGTTGCTTTTTCAGTTTTACAAATTCCAAAAGAGAAATACACTATGCAAAGAAATTAGTTTAAGATAAAACAGATTTATCTAGTTTAGCAACAATCAGCAAATACTATAATTTATTTGCTCTGACGTTCCTTAACCATAACAAATGGAAATGCAATACAGGGGAGAGCTCTGAAAATCTGATTTTATTGACCGAGGGTAAGGTCATCCAGAAGCCAATGAGGCTGGTAGGCATGGATGGGATCAAAGTTTCTCAGCTAACTTATCTAACTTAGTTTCTACTAAGTTTTCCCAGCTCAAAGAAACTGAAAGCTCTGAAGTGATAGATGCGCTCTAGATCTAGGCCTTAAAGCCCTGATTCTGGAGCTACAGTGCAGATGTGCACCTAAAAACATTAATTCAGTTTCCAAGTGATTGACCAGGCGAGGACTGGTAAAAGTGTTAAAAGCACCATATTTGCACAGCACATTCTGATCTGGAGATCACAAAGAGTAAAAAGCAACAGAAGCTGACTATATGCGTGGTAACCTTGTGAGCATTTCTAGTATTAAAATGAACCAGGAAACTTCTCAAATACTCTCTGTATATGAAAAGTCTTTTCTAAAGCCTTTTTTAAAAATAGCTTGAAAATCATTAAAGATGTAAGAAAACATGAGGTATAACATGCATGCACTTCACAGCTGTGTTACATGATAAAATGGTACCTTTTTAAACACTTCCAATAATATAAGATTTCTTTTTGGTCTACCCAATTAAAATTGGTACCCAATTAAAAAGGTATTTTAAATCTGACAAGCAGAAAACAGAAATTGTGATTTGAACTTCAGCAGTAGCAACAAAACACAATCCTTCTGGATTCTTTGCTGTAAAAGTGGTAAGACAGCCTCCAGCATTTCCAGTATTTGCCTTCAACATGCCAGCCTTCTCCTGCTTCGGAAGGACATGGGAGCACACAGCTAACTTTGGGCGGCTGCAGGCCACGAGAAGAAGGCGACCTTTAGCCGGGGCTCAGCGGGAGCTCCCCGGGGCACTTCAGAGCCAGGCTGCCTGACAAGAGTTGAAGGCAAGGGCTGGGACAGCCCCAGCTCGCTGCGCTGCTCCCATCCCCTGAGCAAGGCACCGAGTTCCGAGCGCTCACACTTCTCTCCCACTCTGCGGAACCAAGAGCCAGCCCTCGCCACCGGAGGAGCATCAGCCGCGGGCGGGAGGCGCGGCGAGCCTTCCACACGAGGGAGGAGGGAAGGCGCCGCCCGGGGGCCGCCGCGGCCCCTCTGACGGGGGGGGCGGGCGCCGTGCCCTCCTCTCCCGGCCTCTCCCGGCCGGAGGAGCCCTTCCCCAGTGCCCGGGGCCGGCCGGGGCTCGGGGCCGGCGCCGTTACTCACCCGCGGGAGGCAGGGCCGCTGCCGCCGGGCGCGCGCGCGCGGGGGGTGCCCCTGCGGGAGCCGCGCGGGCCGGGCCGGGGCGGCGGCGCGTGCGCCAGCCGGGGCGCATGCGCTGGGCGGGCGGCGGCGGCGGCGGCCGGGCCCCGTTATCCAGAGGGGAGAGCGGCGCCGCGCTCCCGCCTTTTCCGCTGGCAGCCGGGCACCGGCGGGTGGTGGAAGAACAGGGCCTCCGCTGGGCTTTCACACTGTGTTTGCTGGTGTTTTTTTTTTTTTTTTTGGGTTTTTTTGGGTTTTTTTGGTTTTTTTTTTTTGTTTGTTTTTTTTTGTTTTTTTTTTTTTTTTTACTTGGAAGGCCTAAAAGTCTTTAAATTCTTTAAAAGCCTTTGCTGGATTGTTGGTTGTTTTTCAGCTGCGAAATGGTAGTCACAGAATCGATTTAGGATGAGATCATCGACTCCCGGCTGTGACCGAACACCTCCCCGTCGACTAGACAGTGGCACTGAATGCCACATCCAGTCTCCTTAATCATGGCCAGGGATAGCAGCTCCACCACCTTCTGGGCAGTCTGTTCCAATGCCTAATCACCCTTTCTGTGAAGAAATTCCTCCCAATGTCTACCCTGAATCACTCTTCATCTCATCCTGCCACTGGCTGCCTGGGAGAAGAAGCTGCCCTCCCTACCTGGCTACACCCTCCTTTCACCCCTCGAGCCTTCTCCGGGCTAAACAATCCCAGCTCCCTCAGCTGCTCCTCATGGAACATGTGCTCCAGGCCCTTCACCTGCTTTGGTGCCCCTCTCTATCCTGATGCCCAAAACTGGGCAAGAAAATTCTGTGATAGTCAGATGGCTACAGAACAGCTATTTGTTCATTCAGTGCTGGGAGTGAGGGGGATCTTTCTGCCAAAAACTCTCAATCCTCTAGCTTTCAGCTACATTTTAAAACTCTTTCCGTGCAACCTCATAATTACAATGTATCATTAGCGTACTCATATTTGCATAAAGCTGTGTCATGGTTTTATAAGTTTTTCACTTCTGTGCATGCATTGGTTCTTTCTGTGGTGGTCATCAGTCTTCTGGCGATCTTTTGATGAAGGCTTCTGTAGTCTTCCTCATGTTTGAGCTTTTCACCTCTATTTTCAGCGCCTGCTTGGTGCTTCTTGTTTTTCAGTCTAACTTGTTTTTAGCTAATTTTGCAGGTTGCAGGTTCCATTAAAACTTGCTATCTTGCTCTTGATGTTGCATGTTATTTCACTGGCTTTGTTATCTGGCTTGCTTTGCTACCTTGCTTTACTTGCACATCTCCTTGCAGGAAAACCTTTTGTTACCTACAACTTAGGATTCAAGACAGAGATGTGCAAGTAATAGCTGGATAAAGCCTGGGCTTGAATCTGTGTGCAGTGTTGGCTATGGCACCTTTGCATCCTAAGAGTTGTTATTCAATTTTACATTAGAGTAGGGTGTTCCATACAGTCATACATTGAGAAAGTCAGTGCACTTGGGGTATTGCCCTTCCTTATACCCTATATAGGTATAAATCAGGAAAAAATATGTGGATAGAAGTTCAATAAATAATAATAACTAATAAATAATAATAACTGATGTTATGTAAAATTTTGTGGTTACATATAACTGCATTGTTGCAAAAATGGTTTTACTGATATTTTATACACTAACATTTAATGTGTGCTTTATTCTTTTTTCTTAAGCAGTGAAAATGAGCTATGAATAGTTGTCATAATGAAATTAATAACCAAATCAGTGAAAGAAATATATTCTTGTTGTCTACTGTAACAACAGAACTGTGAAGAACGCTTGTGTATGAACACTGCAGATTGACTCAATGTAACTTGTTGCACTAGGTAAATATCACAATATTCCCATTGAATTAAAACATTTCTTCCCTCTGCCATATGAAAAATGACTGTAATGAATTGGATCCCTGTGGTGTAGTTCATCTGATTTTTTGTTAAGAATCTCTCTAAGCCATGAGAGAGAGTACAAACACTGATCAGAATTGTGGTTTCATTGAAATCAATAGCAAAAGTCTCACTCCTTTCAACAGAGACAGGATTTCACCTCATATGTGAATGAAAAGACTAGGAATGAGTGTCTCATACTGTAGATATAAAGAAGTAAATTCAACAGCTCCCATGGTTCTCCTTAGTTCTGAGAAAATTGAAAGAATTGTGGCATGATGTTTTCTTTATGCTGTCTGAATGATCTTATGGGGGAAAATTTTGCAGTAATTCTAATTTCTACTATTTCTTCCATGTATCTGAATAATTTCATTAACGGAGTGTGTTGTAAGTGATTCAGGAATGTCATGCTTTAATAATAGATTAGTTGGCATATGAATAGTCTGGAGATCAAACCTTGATATCTGTTCTATTTCCTCACAGTATCCCCAATTTTTTCTTTACTGTTTTCTTTCTTTTGTTGTCCTTTCCTTTCTCTTTTTTTTTTCTTTCCTTCTTTGCTTCTCTCTTTCAAAAGAAAAGGTCTTGTAGGGGTGGTCTTCGCTGCTATTTTATGGAGGACATAACTTTAATTTTCACTTTCTCTTTACTGTGTGGAAGAACTTCTACTGGAACTAAGAAAATTTGTTGAAAAAAAGATATTTAGAAAGTTAAAGAATGTAAAAAGTAAATCTGAGGCACTTGATAGCATTCCATTAAGAGTATGTGTTTACTAGGCAAAAAGTATACTAATGTTAGAGAATAAGCAGGAAAAAATTCACTTAATGAGAAGGAAAAAGTCCTAAAAGTTTTTGTTCTGGCATAGTTCCATTATGTTGGAGGATTTTTGCTGATTGGACTGAATCTACTGGCTAAGATTTCAGAAAGCAACAAAAGGAAACCCATATTACACAACTTCCTCCAAACTTTTTTCCACAGTAAGGAATTGAAGTAGTTCTGTTCAAGTTTAGGTGGAACAAGGGGTGCTAATATAATTGTGGTAATATTACTGATTAACTTTCTTTTTTAATGTCTTGCATTATATTTATTTTTCCTCCTTGGTCTTGTGATTGCTCATTTTTCCTGTGTAAAGTCAAGATGTACTTTTCCCTAGCCTGCCTTCTGATAGCCTTATCTTTGCTGTAGCTTCCATTATTTTCTCCTCCATTATATCCTGTGTCTTCTCACTTGTGCTGTATTTATGGATATAATAGCAATGATACACTGTTCTGGCTTCAGAACAAACACAGAAGAGGGAATAGTCTGTGCATGTAGCCTTTCCTTCTATTCTCAATTCTCAACTCTATTCTGTCTCCAAATCATGAATCTCTCTATTTTCCTTCCAGTAGTCATTCTTAAGCCAGAGCTCCTCTTTTGCAGTTTTGTGAATCTCTGCCACTTTAGCTAATACATAGCCATCTCTTTGAATTTTTCTTCCCAGAGCCTTTTACTGCTGCATCCCATATTTTTCCTGAGCAGAAGCTAAAGACAACCTTTCTTTTATGCTACAAAAAAACAGTGGCAAAGTGATGGTCCATTTTTCACTGGAAGTTTTCAGTAGCAGTAGAAACACAGTAACAGTTTGGGTCAATTTGGATAACTATAGTCTTGCTTCTTTAAAAGTCTCAGAAGATAACTTTGAAGCAGTAAGGTCTGGCTACACAGATGATTTAGAGCAATGAAAGCTTTGATTATTTGACTTCAGTAATGCACAGAGGAAGTACCTGACTGCCATCCTAGGACAGCTATAGATCTTCAAACTGCAAATACAGAAAAGCTTTATAACAGCTCATACTCATTTTCTGTCATGCAGCTAATCTCTGGGTTTATTGAATGGTTTCTTGAATTGTGTTTATGTCATGGTTTAACTCCAGCCAGCAACTCAGCCCCACACTGCCACTCACCCACTCACCCTAGGTGGGAGGGGGGAGATAATCCAAAGAGTAAAAGTGAAAAAACTCGTGGCTTGAGGTAAAGCCAGTTTGATAAGTAAAGCAAAAGCCATGCACACAAGTAGAGTAAAACAAGGAATTAATTCATTGCTTTCATTTGGCTGGCAGGTGTTCAGCCATTGCCAGGAAAACAGGGCTCCATCACACGTAATGGTGACTTAGGAACACAAACACCATTGCCCCAGAGGGCCCTGCTTCCTTCTACTTTCCCCAGCTTTATATGCTGAGTGTGACATCCCATGGTGCTGGATATCCCTTTGGTCAGTTGGGGTCAGCTGTCCCAGCTGTGTCCTTTCCAACTCCCTGTGCACGCCCAGCGTCCTCGCTGGTGCGGTGGGGTGAGAAGCAGAAAAGTCCTTGACTGTGTAAACACTGTTCAGCAGTACTGGATTACAGTTACCAACACTGTTGCCAGCACAAATCCAAAGCATACTATGTGCTATTAAGAAAATTAACTATATCCTAGTCCAAACCAGCACAACGTATTAGAGATTTGTTCCAGCCTTTCAGAAAGAAACTATTCTATATGTGTAGAAGTTATGTCATAGTCTATTGTAATTTTGGTATTTAGAAAACATGGGTTTCACCTTCAAATACAGTGGGGCTTGCATATTTTTAAATTTGTGTTGTAAGATAAAAAACAAATCCAGCAAGATAAGCAAGAAAAGAGAGTTGTAATTATAGCCACTGATAATGTACTGTACTCACATTAGAAAGTTCCATTTACTTTTGTATGTGAAGGTAATGTGTGCAAGTAGAAATTTCCTTTACTTACAAAGTAATCTAATGTAGCTAATTGTACAAGGTCAAAATGTTGTATACTTTGTTAATACAGGAGTGTCTACCAGGCTTATTGAACTGTGTGCTGTTGTATATATTGGATTTGTATGAAGGTTATTGATGGTGCAATGAGTACAGAAAATACATGTCACATTATTTACGTCATCACGTATTGGGATGCGCTTTTTCTTTTTTTCATACTGTTTTAAGACCTTTTCTGGAAGTGTATGGCCAGATAAAACATAGCTCTTTCTAATACTCTTTTGTTAGAAATAAAGTTATATAACAGAGAGTAAGGGAAAATAAATTGTTCTCTCTGCTCATAAAGAAAATTGTACAGGAAGGATTTATGTATTGTTTTTAAGATTTCCCCTAAAGTACATATCTATCTGCAGATGTATTTCATTGGGATTCTCATCTCCTTCAGAAATTAGAAGTTTCCTCTCAGATTAAATGAACTGTGATGGGACAATGATGTTTTCTTATTCTTGCAAAAAACTTAATTCAGCTCAGTAGTCTTGAGCACTCTTTTTTCCTTTCTTTCTTCTTTTTCTTTCATTTTTTTTTTTATTTTGTTAATTTTTCCAGCAATTATAGAAGAAGAAATAGTTCTTCAAAGGAGGAGAAGAATTTTGAGATTAGGGGGCGATGTATGCTTTAAAAATATCTGAATTAAGTGATACTGATTAAAAAAAAGGGGCCAAATCAAGGGAGAGTTTAAAAAAATATGACACACATAGCCTGTGGGTAAACATATACATTTGGATTCAGAGTGTTTAAATACCATTTAGCCATCCTTAGTTGGAGTAGTACTAAGAAAGGAAATAAATTCTATTTCATTTCACTTCTAGGACTAACCAAGCATTTCAAGCATTTCAGTCTCTGGTCATGCATTAATGCGCACAGACTTTCAGAAGAAATAAGTACTCTTCTTGCTGAGGTGCAAGGCAGTTTACAGGTAAAATGGAAGCACACAGGCATAGGTTTCCCTTGCTGTGTTCACAGTGCTTCCTGTAGTTTTAAGAAGCCTCCTTTTAGAGTGCCAATTAAGTTTTTCACAATACAGCAGCCTAGTGGTTTTGTAATGTTGTAAGGATAGCTCTGCAGGGTAAAAAAGTGTTCTTCTAGTTTTGTAAGGGACCCATAACCCTCTCCAGGGTTAAAATAACTACCACCAGTGTTCAAAACTCTGAGGTTTAAAGGGACCACATACCTAATTGCTGCCTTTTCAAATCAGCACTATCATTAATAGTGTGACTTTTTTTGTTTGGTGGAACATCAGGATGCAAATGTAAAAATATCAAATAAGGGACCATACCTTCACTTCCAACTTTGTACTATCTTTTATTTTAGGAGTAAATGTATCATTAATAAATTTCCCATTGAAACATGTAGCAGTTATACCAAAGTGAGTGCATTTTCATTTTGACCACTAGGTGCACTATTAATCTATAGGTGAGTGAATGGTAAGAATTATGCAATTTTTTTTTTTAATTTAAGGATTGCTAGTAAGCAAAGATATTTGTCTTATTTCCCAGTAAACAAGTTTAAATATTTTCATTTATTAAGTATAAATATTGGCCCAGGATAAACCAAAGGTATGCAGTTTCTTAAACCACCAAAATGTATTGCATGAACTGATAATGGTAGTGCAGCTGTGATGACAGAAGATTACAAAGCAGTGTATATTCTGCCTAATTAGGCTACACTGTTAAAGATGCTGGCATTGAAGTAGTCACAAAGAAATGGGAGGAAATATGTAGAATTAGACAATGGAATGAGAACTTTCAGTAATGGAAGCACTGTGAAACACAGATTTTCCTCATAAAGAAAATAAAAGAAAGGTGTATTTTTGTTAAAGTATTTCTGTCTTCCATTCCAGTTAGTTTGAGCTCATAAGTTAGAATGGGAAGTGTTTTACCATTTTTATTACAGTGTTGTTCTATAAAAAAAACCATTTTTTTCCATCTGTATGTCTGTGTGGTATAATTGAGATACATAAAACATTCGGAGCATTTAACAGGCATAGAATCTGTATTGTTCTTTCTGTTATTTTTTATTGCACTTGGAGATGTATTCTACCTACAAAAATGTTTCCCTGTATTGGGCATCTTATTTTGGAACATTGATAGAATTTGGAGTAGCAAAGAAAGATCATGGAGACCAGGAGTAATTAATTAATGCATCAATTCACAAAAAAAACCCCTGTTTTTACAGTAAAGCTAAGCATTAGTGCCTGAAAAGTTGCCAAGTGAGTGCAGTAATTTCCATAATTCTGCAGTTAAAACTGTCTTCATCATGAAGGCATCTGATTAATTTGAAGATCATATTATCTTATAGGGTGAGAGAGGATGAACTTCATGCAGCTTGTTAGTGTTGCCTCAAGACTGTAGAAAACTTGTAATGTGATTTATCACTAAGAGAAGAGGAACCCTGGCACAGCTAGCAAATTATAAACACTGCAGCCTTCAGTATTACCAACGCTAACAACTTTTGACCTTAGATTATTAACAGTGCTCTTGTAATAATAAAAATAAGAATTTATTACTGTAGCACCTAGTTGGATGAAAGTGCTTCTCAAAATAGGTGAAAAGAGATACTGCCTATCCCGAGGGCTTCTCAAGTGTGATTTAATGTGGTGTTAGAAGTGAGGTGTAGTCATGAGCCTCGATGGCTTTATCCTATATAACTGTCACTTGTATTTGATATTTCCAAAAATGGAATAAGACACTAACTTCTTGTAGGATCTGCAAAATAAATTGGTTTGAATGAGGGTCTTAGTAGCACTGCAGGTCAGCTCAGAAGAAAATATATGTAGGATATTGGAAAATACAGAAAATTACATAGATGAGTGTGGAAGCTGTGGAAGCAAAATACCAACTGGAAGCACAGATTTTGCCTTTTTGTTGTGGTTGTTCTACTAAAATATATGGTTTACTCTCAGGAAAAATACTATCAAGAGATGACATGCCAGTTGGTGCTCACTTGGAAATATTTAGGCTTCTTGATTTTTCTGTGGAGTGTCTTTCTTTGGGGAAGAATAACTTTTCTCCACTCTTTGTAATGAAACATATGGACTGTTCACTTGTAAGACTTCCTGTAGGATTCATTTTCTGCCCACTTCTTTAAAATCATCTTATGTGAGCCAAGAGGTTAATTAAAATACAGTTCACAACATAGATGATGAATTGAAAATCATTTTGTAGTTACTGATTTTCTATTTTAAAGATAATTAGCCCTGCTTAATGATACAGTATTATGCTGCAGGCAATATAGATGTTGATTGGCAACTCTGCTGGGGGACTGAATTCCTTCTAGGATGTCACTGGCCATAAAACAAGCATGTTTTATGGAATGAACAGATCCCTTGATTAAAGACAGTTCAGTCCATTTCGTAATTTTGCAATTTTCCTACAAATAAGTAGCAGATCATGAGAAATTACACTTTCTGTTTTGCTAAGTTAGAAACCATTATAAAAGGCTTTTTATCCACAGGAGTCAGCAGAGGGTCAGGTATGCTATGAAAAGCTAACTGCTGCCAAAGTGTTCAAATAAGTTCTGAGCTGTAGGCACATTTCAGCCTCTACTCTTGGTTCAAGGACATTGCTTTATATGAACTTGTAGTATGACATCTGCACAGGTGATTAATTCAACTATCTTGAAGGTGTTCTAGGGAGTAGAAAGCTTTTTAATGGACATGAGTGGTCATCATAATATTTATATGTATATTTTCTTTTATGTTTCAGGGATATTTTAGTACATACTTTCAAAAAAACCTGCAAAGCAAAGACTCATTTAACTAGCACAAAAATCACTGAATTAAAAATAATAATTTATAACCTATTTTTCACTACGGTATCATGTGATGCAAAAACAATGCAGCACAAAGAGGGAGATAAAAGGAACAGTTTAATGTTAGCACTGATGCATTTCAGTTGCTGCTTTTTGAAAGTTAACCTTGAGATTTTGATGGCCTTCTAGAATTCTGTTGTGTTGATTTGTCAGGAAAAGCAGCAGATGCTTGGAAACAACTGTTTGCCTCAGCCTCCTGCAAAGAATGGATGAGGAGAAGAAAGGCAAATAGTAGTTCACTGTATTTACTTTTCTTACTGGGTTGAAAGTGACCTGTTTTCTAGTTGGTACTGAAAAAAAGAAAATAGCAATATATATAAAAAATTATATATGAAACATGATATAGTGTAAAGTGATAGATTCTTTGTATGTCAATTGGAATCAGGGCTCAAGTACACATTCTGAGTATCTTTTATGAGTGGTTAGGAATGTGCTTGGAACTAAGCTACATAATAGTGCATTAGAAAATAGCACAAAGAAAAAACCCTTCTATTTATTTATAATTTATTATTTATTAGAAAAGCCTGGTGGACTGTGAGCATTAAAATTTTAGAGAGCAGGAATGATCTTTGTGTTCTGTATATGCAAACTATGCAGAGTAAGTTGTGTTTAATCCTTGATTATAGCCTTTGCATGCTACTGAAATTAAAATAATTGTGTTATACAAACATGTATTTTCTTTCATTACTTCTGTTTTTAGTCTGAAGCAGAACATATTTAGTTCAAGTCCTCAGCCATTCAGTTTTTGGAAAGTGCTTTAGATAGTTTCTGTACTAGCTTAATTTACCTCCACCACAGCTATGACAAAAATATCACCAAAAGATTTAAAAAATTCATTTTTAGCACTCAGCCTTGTGATGTTACCTAAACAAAGACACTCAGTGCCATCTAAGATCCACTAAATCATCATAAAACTCCCATACATTTGGAGCTGGAAGTTTCAGCACAACTACAGACTTCTTTAGGAGGTGACTAAATTCAAACTTCGAATCTTCAGCAACCTCCCTGGGCAGTGAATCCATAATTACTTCTTTACTTGTTACTTACTTTTTATCCTTCCTTAAGGAAAGATTGTTAAGATTTTGGTCCATCACAACAGATTCTCACTTCCTCTTTCTGGTAAAACATCCCTGTCTTAGAATTAAACATACTGAACAAGAAGCCATCACAAGACTGAGTATGTTTAGACAACTGAATTCCACCTGCATTGCCTCCCTAGTGTTTTGTACCTTCTACATGGACTGCAAGGTTTCAGTCCCCCCTTCCAAGGGTGATGTAGATACTTCTGCACTCTTGAAATCCAGATGCACTTTCTGGATAAGGTTAACTATAAGGTGTGCCATGTTTCTTTCTGTATTCACAGTTCACCAGCTACTTTGTACAATTCAGCTTCTCAGCTGCTGCATGCTGATGTTGCGTCTGTGACATTGAATGAATGTTAATATCAATGGGTCAATATAAAATTCTTGTTCTTGAGTCTAAATTTATAGTTAAACATGAACATAATTTTTGTATCTGTTTTTATAAATGTATATGTCCTGTTAATGTCCTTGGTAAATTATTTTGTTATTTAATTGTTAAAATTTGTGCTCTTGTTCATTAGCTGTTAGAGTGCCTTATATCCTAGTCTGCTGCTTTGCAGATCCTGTTACTTTTGAAATTTATATTCTTCTGGTGGTAAAGAGACTAAGTCTCTCTTTGTTCTTTTGTTTGCTAAGTTAAATTTTATTCATACCTCTAGAAGAGATGCCTCACATGGCTTTGATCATTCTTGTGAATCATTCCCAAATATTCTCTGCTTATGTCTAGTGCAAACTCTAGGCATAAGAACTAGATACATTATGTTAACTGAAAACAATTTTTTCCAGTGGCATTTTTTCCCAGGAAAAATCCATCTTAGAGGGATATATTTACAGGTACATTTGATCACTGGAGTTATAAATAGCAGTAAAAATGGTTATCTTGTCTTTGGATACATTTTGTGCATGAGGACAGAATATACTATAATTGTACCACTCTTAAAGGCTGATTGTAAAAGATTTCCTTTAACAGATTGCACAGCCTTCCTAAGCAACCTGTTCTTGTACTTCACTGTCCTCACTCTTCAAGATATTTTCATGATTTCTAATTTAAATCTCCTTTTCTGGAATTTTACCTTATTGCTTTTTATTTTGTCTTCAGACTATACAAAGATGAACGAATTTTCTTCCTTAAGATCTCCTCTACATTCTTAAAAGATTATTGTGTATGTTGTAGGTCAAGATATGTATACCAATTATCATTTCTATCTGGTTCTTTTGGACTGTCTCAAATTATTCCATATCCTTCCTAAGCTGTATTCCTTCAAAATAACAACATATCCTTCCTAAGCTGTATTCCTTCAAAATAACAACAACAACAACAACAAAAAAGGCCAACAGATGCTTGAAGAGTACTGACATAACAAAAAGACATATTCTGAATGTTTTTAATGCACCACTCTTGCGTATAAGTCCCAGAATTGCATTTTATCACAAGAAAATTATATTTTAAAATTTTGTTCAGAAGCTGTGATCCATTGTAATATTAAATAATTTTCTGTAGTATTGATGACTATTCAATCTAGTGTTGCATTCTTCCTTAACAAAATAAAAGTTGCATTTATTTTTGTTATCTGATATGAAACCATATGAATGCCACTTTTATGATGATCAGGCTGAAAAATGTTTTGTTCCCCAGCAGGCTAATAGTAGTGACAGATTCTTTCAGGTCCTTATGTGTTTACTTTTAAGGTGAAAATTATAGATTCAAATATATATTGTTTCTAGAGCACTCAACTTTCATCCTTCCATGTGAAAGGTAAAAATGAGAATCACTCTTTTTCTGCATCAGGATTAGAATTTACATATTTTCTGTGTGTAATGCTGAGGACTATGACATCCTTAGAAATTTATTTCATACTTTAATAAGGAAGGAGAAATAGTTCCCTTCCCTCATTTGCCAGAAGCAAGGTTGTATTTTCCTGTTCTACTTATTGTTCTGAATTTGATAATCTTCATTCAGCCAGTGGTCCCACAGAGGACTTGCTCTTCTTCTTGGAACACTACTATGTAGTACATACCATCAAATAGAGGAATATTAAAAAGTATCAAGAAAGAGTTAAAAGAGAAGTACAATAAATTAAATTTTCAGTCACTAAGAAGTTAGGAAAAAATATACAAGATTAGACTGTTCAAGTAATCTGTTTTCTGTGTTGAGAAATGCCATCTCCCAAAGAAGGGAAATTCAATTCTTCTGGTCTTTTTGTATGTGTTTATTATGGTTTGTTTTATCCAGCAGGACAATAAATCACTTTTACTGTGTAGCAAATCTACTTCACATAACTTTTAAATACCAGAGGAGATGTTGCCCTTTTCTGTCATGACAATAAATGAATGCACAATAAAATAATGTTTTGTTGTTCTTATTTTTAAAGTACTATGACAATTAGGAGAAATTTCATACAATATCCTTAGCACTGTAGAATCCTCAAATCTTTTGCACAAATTACTAAGAGAAGTAGGTTTTAAGTGTTTGTATTGCCTCTTCCCATCCCTAATAGTCAACAAATAGATTTTTCTTATAAATTACAATTTTTTTTAGATGTACAGACCTCAAAGTAATTTAGGCTAAAGCTTTAAGGTGGATCTGCCCATTTTTCCTGAGATTTCTTACATTAAAAAAGGGAGGGAGGGTTCCATGCTAATAATGTTTTGTTAAAGTAAGAAAAGATAACCAGAAAAAAAATCCACTGCATTTCTACACTTAAAATGTGAGTTTGCAAATAAATCCTTGCATGCTGCTTTGCAGAAAAGTATTTTCCTTCCAGGTTGCTTCTGATAAAGGGGCTTTTGTTCTTTTTGTGTGCTTCACCATGCTCTTGACAGTCCACTTTCAAACTATTGGATAGACTTCTAATGTGGCTTGACAATGACTGCTTCCTGCCAGCATTAATAGTGACAATTTTTCCCCTTATGTTGCAGGTTGTTTATGTTTTGAATATCTGCATTCTTGAATATTTTTGGATATATCTATTGCTTTTCTTTGAATTCCAGATGGTGCTTGCAAATGGTCATAATCACATGCAGCACAACAAACCTCTATGTTTTAACAGCAACTTCTAAAGTTAAGTAAAATATATACAGTACAATGCAAGTTGCAAATAAATAAATAAACTAGGTATCATTATCTGTGAAGCTCTCACATCTTTGTTTTGGTTGCTACCTAGGCAGGATTTCAGATAGTATTTTTTGTGCCTAGGTTTCTTTATTCTTGAGAGCAGGAGATGAGGTTGGAGCCTGACAGGTGAGAGAAAGACTTGGGCAACTGCAAAAATGGGTGGATATGGATGGCAATTTGCAAAGCCTCTGCACAAGCAGACTAGAGCAGAGAACTTGGAGGAGGGTAAAGAAGTGGGTTATGTGAATTCCCAGCTGAGATACCACTGTTCTGAGGCAGAAGGATGCTGTTTATTGGGTAAATCAGCTTCAAGTCTGGGAAAGACTGCAGCTGTGCTTAGATGTTGCCACACACAAAAGGGCTTCTTGAGAGCATGTAACACACAAGATCAGCTAAAAAATTCAACAAAACATGGAAATAATTACTTTAGGAGGATCAGTGGTTGAGAAGCAGCATGAAAATAATGAAGACTAAAATGAATGGGAAACTTAATGTATTCAGGGATGAGAATCTATTAGGATTTCTGATGCAAGATAATACAGAAAGAGAAAAAGAATATTGTGGCAGGAAAAGAGGAAAATAGGAACTGAACTTTTCTCTCTTAATTATCTTCAGAGAAACACATCTTTAATTAATAAGCAGTTATAACAGTCTTCCAGTATTTTTGCATTGCTTTTGTTACAGCTAGCTCTCCTAATGAATAGCAACCTAACCCATTACAAATTTCTCCAAATATATGTAAACCTGTGATAGGGCAGAAAACTAGATAATAAAGGGACTAATGGAATAATTATATTAGTATAATAATAAAGGGAATAAATAGATCACATAAGCGAGGAATAAACATTTTTTCTCTGTAGATTTCTCTAACATGGTATTTTCTCTGACAGCTTGAAAGGTGGAAAGTACAGTATCACATTTCAGTATCACAGTCTCTAATTTCCTGCAAGATAAATCTGAATACCTCTGTTGAAATTCTAACTGTAGTTTGCTAAGAAAAATATCGTCCAAATCCACAATTACTGTTATTTCATACAATATTTGATAAGACTTCAGTGAAATCAAATACTTTAAGAAAGCCATTGAGGCTTCCTGAGATGCTTGAATACCCAACAGCAGAAAATCTATTTTATAGCAGGTTATCATAATGATTTTCTAAGCCAATGTCTTAAGAAAGACCTTACAGTTTCCTTTAGTCTCACATGGATTTTTATACAAAGTAGCCTCAAAAAAGGTATTCTATAACTTGATTTTTTTCTTTTTGAATCAAACAATTATTACGGTATGAAATAGCAAGTTGATTCTACCTGTTTTGCACAGGATGCTATGCTGTTTATTACTATAAGAAAAATCCTCCAGTGTTTCATTAACTTGGGGACAGCATTTGTGCTACTTGATTCCCTTTTTTTTCTCACAGTGAAAAATTTTATGCCAGGTTTTGTCCTGTTATTAGTATTGCAGCTGTGCTACTGTTTAATGTGCATGTTGTTTTGTACTAATTTAGTAGAAAATAAGTTCAGAAGAAAGTACTTGTATTGCTGCCAAGTTTTGCAATTATTTTAACTGCTGGGGAAAGATTATATTTTGCACATCTGAGTTGTGAGTTTTGTAAACAACAGGAGGAGCAGCAAACTGGTGACATTTATTTTCTCTCCAGAACTTCAGAAGAGTTTGAGGAGATGTCATCTCCTCAAGGATCAGGCACATGATAGTTTGATATGCTTCACTCTTTTTGGTACTAGGATGGACAAAAAGTATTTTTCAGCCCATGTTGTCTTTTTTCCAGTGACCCATTAATTATCTGAATTGGTCAAACCTATCCTGAGTCCCCTAGAACATTCAGCTTGCTTCCAGCAGTCAGCTCTGTACCAGACACTGTCCTCACAGGCTTTTCACAATAGATTTGTCAATTTAACTTTTGAATTTTTTTCTACCTTTTCTTTTATACAATTGACTTATGTAAATTTGTATAGTAATGTGGTTCTACACTTCAACTGCATGTTGCGTATGTTAGATGGAAATTATTTAATTTTTATTTAAAGAACCTCCAACTTGTTGTCTGATAATTTACAGATTTTTTTTTTTGATCTTGTACTGTGAGAAAATGGAAAGTAGGTATTTCAGTTTCATATCATTCGTGACTTTATAATAATTTATCATATCTCCCACCAGGAGTCACCCCTCCAGCAGGAGAGTTGTTATCAGTTTGATTCTTCTTGTAAAGAAGCTCTTTTGTTTCTGTGTTCCTCCCTGCCACCTATGTTATTTTGATGTTTTTATTAGAACTCTGCTGAGATGTGGAGATCAGGACCACACACAGTATTTGTCATAGGTGCTAATTCTGAGTTGACATCATGGGATGATGCTTGTTTTGTGTTTCGTACTTTATTTCTTTCTAACATGCTATTATTTAACTTGCAGATCTCTCTTAAGCGACAAATTAGATTTTTGATAAGATTATCTCTGTGGCCCATTTCCTTAGCAATAAATACCTAGTTGGTTTTGGTATTTTGCTTTTTTTTTCATTACTTTTTCAGTTTGTTGTGTTTTGTTATGAATTTCTTGATATACACTTTTGTCTGATACATTAATTCCCAGTCAGCTATTATCATAGGCAATTATTTTCATCAGCTTTTCTTTTAATAATCAATCCTCTTTTAATAATCTACCCACTTAGTCTTTAAAGATGATATTCATATCTTGATTTTCTTTTGCTATCAGCTTCTAATGAGTGCATTTGAATAGTCTCTATACCAACCACATTTTCCTCTTTTAACCAGTTGTTAAATAATTTAATTGTTACAATTGTTACAATCTTTTTCAAAGGCTAAAATATTATTATAGTGCATTTCTTTAGCTTTTAAATTTGTTAGATTATATAAAATTTGAGTATATTACGATCTTCAAGTGTCACATTCTGTACCAAATCTTATGCCAAACTGATGACAAATCTCTCTTCTGGTGTGTTCCCTCATTAATCACTTCAAGGAGTCATAAATAGGAGACATAAATGTCACCTCCAATGGACATAACTGTTATGGAGTCTACGTATGCCTGCCAAATTTTTCATTAATATTGTCCCTGACTTCTTAGCAAATTGTTCTCATTGTTACCATCATGGGTGTTTAGGCAAGATATTTTCCTTTATCTATATTTTCATGGGTTCAGTATGCTTGTTTTCTGCGTTCCTTATTGATGTGGATGGTATATAGTTAACATGATTTAATGTACAGCTCCTTTCCTCTCCTGGTTTAATCTGTATTGTTTCTCTATAAATACCCTGTCATCCCATTCATTATCACCTTCTAGTAAACGTTTGAGATGCTTGACAAAGATTAAACCACTGTTATATAACATCTTTAAATGTCTATGTGATAAAATGAATTCATAACATATGTAGGCTTCTATCTGAGTGAATTGACTTGTTAACTCTTTGAAAACTGGAGCTGATCACTGCAGCCTAGACGTTTTCATTCTTTGCACATTTTGACTGAGGAATGGCTTAAACTATATAAAGCTGAGAGACAAAAATTATTTCAGTGGCTGGTTAAAATGGCTAAATTTAACACATCTACTGGCACTATCTTATAGAACTGAAGTTAGTCCCTCAAAATGAAAACCACTCAGGCAACCATAGAAGATGATGCTTGTTTTGAAATATTTCTCCAGAGGGTTATCTTTAGGCAGTATTTGTCCCCTGTGTCTTGCAAGTCCCTGTGCTACAGCTATCATCTATAACTGTAATAGTTGTCCTTTACAGAGCCTCTCACATCCTCAGTACACTACACAAATACTAATAATATTCACTAAGTCCATCTGAGGTAGATGTATGTATTATTAAACAGTTTTTCATTACATGATTAGAAGATGTTCTGACAATGCAAAGCACTATCTGAAAATTGTATAAACTTTTTTCTTGTGCACTTGGAGATTGTTTCACATGTTGTTTAACATTTTAACTATTAAATAACTAAGTGACTCTTTGGTTTCTTTCAAAAGCAATAAGAAAAATATTAAACAGGCTTTCCCAAAAATTTAGGAATATGATTGATAAAGAAAAAAAAATGTTTTACTGAATCTATCCAAGAGAAAAGGACATCTTGTCAGGTCAAACAGATTTTAATTTTTTTAAAAAGGCTCATTGAAATCTCTGTTATCAATGGTATTTGTTGATAAATGTATGTATTTAAGTAAGTGCTAAATCCTTCTGTCCTTCATGAAAAACTACAATTTTTCTGAAGACTGAGATAAGCCAAGAAATTCATACTATCTACAGCTGAGGAAAGTAGTGCACATTAAAAAAAGTGAAAGTCAAAATGGAATGATCCAGAAGAGATTAGCATTAGACTCAAAGTCTGCCTGCAAGTTCATGGACAGAAATGAGACTATGTCTCCCTTGAGAGCAAATGACACCACTCACCTGAAAAAAAACCTTCTGAAAGGCAGGTTGGCCAAAAATAAATAAGAGAAATAGGGATGTTGGAGAAAGGGATGAACAGGAAGGTTCATCCTGGTTGAACAGGATGAACAGGAAGTGAGCACAGACACGTCCCAGAGGCTTGGAAGGGAAATATGAAGGCATGGAAAGCAAATGGATAGACAGAATTTAATACAGTATTAAAAGTCACTAAAAGTTCCTAGGATAAGGACTGACTCTGTAAAATTTCAAACAGGCTTGGAAAATTTTGTTTTCAAATCCCCTGTTGATCTGTCTCAACTAGGAGAGTCACACTTAGTCCCTTTAAAAGATAACTTACTCTAATTTGTATTCTAATATGTGGGCATTAAAGATTCATAGGGCCTTTGCTGTGCTTGCTTTCAGAAGAAGTTGCTGGCAACTCAGCCTATACATTTGATCTATACAGAAAACAAAATTCTTCAGGGTGGAAGCTGCAGCTTCTCTGTGTGATGATGCTTATTAATCTTCCCTTGCAGTAAGAGTACTTTGAAACATTAGGCATTTCACTGTGTAAGACATCATTTCTGTCCCTGGGCCAGGTAATGGAGTTTCTTGATAGCCTTAATGTTCTTAGGTGTTGTACACTGTCACTAAGCAGATAAGTATCTAAAGTAACAGCCTTTTTCAGCACTTTTTCATCCAGATGAATTTATTTAAATAATGAGACTCTGACTGTGAGAAGGAAGATTGAGTTGAGAAAACAGTAAGATGGATACTTTTGTTTCTTGTCCATTAAGTGAAAGTTTTTGTGCACAAGGCCATTGATCTATTTCTACATTTCACTCTGTTCTTACAGATTTAATATGAATTATAGTCTTTCAACACTTAATGACCAGACTTGCATTATCAGCACAGGTATCAGCATCAGCAAACTTTTTTGTCATGTGCTTCTTGTGCAGTTTTTTATAAATAGTATAAATTATTGGAAATGTTGATTTGAAATCTCTATGTGCAACCAATTTAGAGCCACTCATGAATTTTGTTTCCCACCCCCCTTGGATATCTTAGTATTTTTCTGTGTATGCATAAAATATTTTATTATTGCCGTGATGAGTATTTAGAAATTGGTGCCTACAGATGACAGACCTCGTCAGAAGAACTAAAGCCTCTTACTATATGTACATTTTGTAGCAAAATGCAGATCTTTTGTGTTCCTTGTGTCTGCTTTTCAAGCACTAGAAATCAGCACATGGGTTTTAGAACAAATTATAAATTAACTGATGCACACATCCTTAGAAAAATGATTGCTGTCATGCTTTCCAGTAGATATCATGCACTTAGTTCAAATTATGCTTCATTAACAAATATGGAAGAGTACACATTAAAAGCAATGGTATTCCTTAAAGCTTTTAAGGGGTAATATGTCACTTGCTAATGCACTTGATATAATTTAAATGTTTAGAGAGGACAAAACAGCAGCCTTAATATATATTACTATTGCAAATTAGAACAATGAAGTGTTCACAGATGCATTGCAAAGGATTTGATTAAAAAAAATAATCTCGTGATTTCATTTGGGCAGTTAAACTCTGTTGTTCATACAATTTTTGTGTTTAATTGAACTCATGGTTCCAGTAAACGTTAAACTGAATCATTCTATTCAACAATATATAAAACTGACATTTCAGTACACTTGTAGCAAAATTAGGAGAGATGTTGTAAGTTTAGAGAAAAATTTCTAGAGATGATGATGTGCTATTGAACATCATTGATATAAGCTAAAGGATTAATTGGTTTCACTTGATCCATATTTGAAATACTATGATTTAACATTTTAAGGAAAAATGGGGGAAAAACCCTATAGTTTTTCTGTTTAAGATCATAGGGGCTGAAATTAAATCTTCATGCTTGGGTAGGTAAACCTTGCCTTCTAGTTTTGCATTTTGCTGGTTGAGTGACACACATTTGGTGGAGACTGACATTCTGTTCCCGCAAACCACAGTAAAAGCTGTAAATAGTTTCTTTCCTACTAAATTCTTCTCACTGTAAATCTTAGAAGAAAACCTAGCTTTAAGCAAATGGATGTAAAAAATTTGGATTTCAGTCTGGTGCAACAGAAGCTATCTGTAAAAGGCTATTGCAGTTATTGCCCATATGGGAATTTTGAGTCATGAGGCATTAAGGTCATGAGTGACTCATGAGTATGAGTGCACACTGGATTAGCAGTGAAGCTAGAAAGGGAATCAAAAGTCTTCTATTCCTTGATCAGTGTCCTGGTCAGTGGACCACAGCCTTTTATCCTTGCTCTTTCCACATGGGAATATATTTAGGTGCATTAGGGGTTTCCTTTACTTTGTTCTTCATGTTACTCCTTGAGCCTTTGTGACAGGGGGAATTTGATGGCACTTTCCACTCTCCATCCATTTTGTATGGTGTCATTATAGTGAAAGCAGAGAAACATTGATTTATTTTTTCTCTTGACCAATGAAAGAGAAAGAAGTATGCTGTGAAATTTTAATGGAGCCCTGACAAGAGTCATTGCCAACATCACAACCCCTTCACCTTTTTTACCTGCCAGCAAGGTCAGAATTTAGGAAACCTCACTTGCATTAATGGGTTGTGTGCTTAAACTGTAACTATGAATGCTTGAGTATTGATACTTATTCAGACTTTTTGAAGTTATTGTCCTGGAAAGGGTTCTCTTCCCAGGAGCAGGGCTGAGTGGTAGGTGCCACTGCATCTTTGCTTTGATTTCAGTGGACAGGTGGGAAATAACAGCACTTTTCCCCAAAAATCTTCTGCTTGCCTGCTTTTGGGAGAAGCAGAAATGATAGCCAGAAATGAGAGCTAGATCTGCGGCAGGAGTGGCAATATCAGCTGGTAAGAACTGTTGTTCTACCTCACCTAAGGCTGACCCCAGCTAACAGGAGTTATTCTCCATTCCTCTGGTTTTAAGAAACAGCAGTTAACAGCTTCAAAAGAACTTTCTAAACTTGCTTTTCAAAAATATTCAGCTCCAGTATCCATTTGGCATGGTGGCCTGAGATGCAGGATTCCATGGAGTACTGAGAACCTATCTAACAGTGTGCAAGTGCAAACCCAGAGTCAAGCCAAGTTTGAATGTGTAATATAGGTGTGATTTAATATGGTAGCCATTTGTTTATTGTTTAGATGTGATTGGCTGTCAATAAGACAGCACAGATGCAGAAAAGGGAGAGGGCAGGGCAGTCTGGTGATTGAAACTTGATGGGGAGAGCAGGAGGATGGCAAAGGAAATAATTCATATTTCCTCAGATGCATAAAATGACCCTGAATTTCTAATTCAGAGTGGAGTATTCCTGCTTCTCCCAGCACCCAATGCTTTACAGTATAGAAATGTGAATCCTGGGGATGAAATAGACTGAGAAATCCTTGGTGATAGGATAGGGAGGAAAACGAAGTTCAGTGCTATGTATGTGATAAATGCATAACATATTTTTTTCTGAAGTAATTTCTGATGTGAAGGTTTTATTTTTGAATTCTATATTCTCTATGAATAAAGATTCATTCTAATGCCAGCAGAAAATGCTGCTTTTAGGCAACAGGGCATTTTTTCCACATTCTCTGAAATTTTAAGAAATAATTGTCACTACTGTTGAAATCATGTCTGCAATATTTTAACACAGCATGAACATCTGACAGCATGTATTTTCCGAAGAACTGAGGAAGGAATATACACATCCAAACTGTCAGTGGAATTGTTTTGGACTCTCTCTGCTTATTTTCCCTGTCTCCATATCTCCTGCTTTAGCAGTCTCCAATCTGTGCACACAGCCCAAAAAAACCCCAAACCAAACAAAAAAAACTGGCCTTCCCCCCTCCCCCCCTTCCACATCATCTTCTCCCCCCCAAAAAAAATTAAGCAAAAGCTCTGGACAGAACTGTGCTAAGGAAAAAAACCAATGCTTACAATGCTAAGGAAAAAAAAGCCAAAAAGTCTTAAAAAACAAGAGTAATTTCTGAAAAAAAATTTTAAAAAAGTACATGCCTATTCTTTCAAAATAAAAGGAGGTGGTTATACGACAAGAAAAAGATTCTCATCTGCTGTTTATGAAGGGGTAGAACTTATTTTTTTCTCAACAAAATATTGCTTCAATGCTTTAAATTTTCTCATTAAAATTCACAAAGATTATAAAAAAATATATGTATCATAACTTTCTCCATGGGAACTTCTCAAAACCTCTAAGGGTCATAAGAAATTTCTTTCTCTCCCTTCATTCTATAGTCACAGTGAATTCTCCAAAGAAATAAAAGTGAAAAATTGTTTATAGGGCATCTAAAATAAACCTCATCTGGGCAGCAGATGAGGTTTATTTTAGAGACCTGTCTTTATTTTTTGCTCTAACCTAATGGAGACATTGACATTTTAAATTTTTTAATATCCCCATAATAGGTACTCTGATTCTGTCCACATAATTCCAGATTTTCTGAACTTCTAAGTTTTGGTTTTTTTTTGTTAAATATATGCACACCCTCATTCTGTGTACACCTTCGTTTGCCTTCAGAGATGCATGAAATGTATTGGAATTCTATATACTAGAGGGTAAAAATAATTGGATAGAATTAGCAAAGAGTATTTTAATTTCCATCAAGATAGAAAATGAAAGGGCTTCAGTTACAAGAAGCAGGTTGTGACTGTGGAAGAACAGCTGCTTGCTGTTTACTTTAATTAAAAAAGTTGGAACAGCTAATGGATAATTTAGAAATAATTAGTTTTGAAAGTGTTTGAATCACTATTTTGATTATCAATAATTGAACACAGAAATCCCAAAAGGGAAACTGGAAATTAAGTTTCCCTTCAATACTTTTTATTTTAGCTCCTAAACTAGGAAAACTATTGAATTATGTACAAAATACTGCTTGTGATTATGCTGTATGATAACATTACTTTCTAAATACCAAAGTTTCAACCACTGCAATTAGGAGCTTCTTTCTAATTATTCTATTTTTTTTTCTTTAAAAATACAATTAATTCAAACAAATTCATAAAAAAAATCTGCATAATAATCAATCATTATACATTTTTTAAAAATAATATGAGTTTTACAGGAATATATAGCTTGGTTATAATCAAACTATCCTGCAAAGGCACAGGTGCAACATGCACCAAAGGGTGAAAGTCAAGGCAAGATTCGTGACTAGGAAGCTTCATAATTCTTATATATTATCCATTTCACTGTAAGATACATTTTTATAAATAAGATAATTGACATGTAATATTTTTTTCTTTGATCCATTTTGTGCTGTGGACCATTTTCTCTTGTTATTTTCTTGTTATGGGGAGACCCATGGGGGATTTGTGGGAGGACAAAGTCTTTCAGGTCCCTCAAAACATCTCAGAGATGTCTTCAACAGCTGGGAGCCTTCGTGATGTCCATATGTTTTGGAGACAAAGTACTTTTCAGATGAGATAGGGCAAATCTAAAGTCTCAGACAGAATGGTTCCTGGGGGCTACACATTGAAATTACTCAGCCAGGTGTATGATTTGCCTCAGAGGCCTGGCTAGGTCCCAAATTACACCAAAAGTAGCTTGAGCTCACCATGCTGTCTTGTTTATGCGGTTAGCATCAAGGGTCTTAAAGAGATGCAAAACAATATTTTCATGAAAAGTATTTCAGATCCTTTTTTCCCCTAAATATAATTGGTGAAGGAACCTTTTTAGCAGGGAAAGTCAAGCCTGACTAGTTAGCCTCAGGTTTTCTGACTTTAACCAATTCCATTAGAATCACTAAAGTTATTGGGTAATAGTCAGCTTATCATGGAGAACAATTAGCGTGACTTGCCTTTTATTTTGGTTTCTGATGGTGGAAAACATCATTAGCCTGAAGCTATGTTTCTTGTTAAAATAAAGACTTTCTGACCATAACCTGATTTTTTTTCTAATTATATATGTGTATAATCATATTGCCTTTATGGATTATTCAATTTTGGATTAACGGAAAGTAATTTAGAGATATAATAACTTTGAAGCTGCTATTCCTGATATTCTATAAATATGATATCAGAACATACATGTGGACCATATTTCTTGTCACTGGAACTACCTGAAGGGCTTGGAAAATGAGAGGAAGAGAGATAGGAGATTATTCTTCCAGATTTAAAAAAGCTTTTTTTTTTTTGTACATGTTAAACGTGATTTAATTAGTGTCACTACTATATGCTTTTTTTCCTCCTTGAATATTATTTTTTCTTTCTGCATTCTGCCTTTTGAAAATTATGTAGCATACCAAGAGGTTGAGTTTTTTGTCATAATTCTCTCATGTTCATAACCAGTTTTTATTCCTTGTTGTTTAAATCTTGGAGTATATAGTATAAGTTCTTTATTTCAAATTAGAAGCTTTGTCCCATGTTTAAATTTCTAGGGTGTTGTTGTTCAAATATATGAAGACTAGTAACTAGAAATGGGAAAAAGAGCACTTTATGAATTATGGTACATGTGTTGCAGCTGCCATAAATGTGAGTTACTTCTGTATCACAGATGTTTACTTTGCTTTGGAAATAACCTGTGTGCTTTCTGTGCTCTGCAACTTGACATATTGAATTTAGTTTTAAACTTAACTTCTCCTCTGGGAATAATGAGTATTGGTGAGTAGTGGTGTTGAAAATATTGTCTGACTTTAGTTGTGACACCTAAGATTGGTGATAGTACTCATAGAATCATTATGGTTGGAAAAGACTTCCAAGATCATGAAATCCAGCCTTCAACCAAACACCACCATGTCAACTAAAGCACAGCATTAAGTGCCACATCCAGTTGTTTCTTGAGCTCTTCCAGGCAACACTCCACCACTTCCCTGCACAGACCATCCCAATGGCTGTCGACCATTTCAGTAAAGAAATTCTTCCAAATGTCCAACCTAAACCTCTCCTGGCAAAGCTTGAGGCCATTTCCTCTTGTTACCTGGGAAAAGAGGCCAATTCCCATCTGGTTACAACCTCCTTTCCAGTAGTTGGAGAAAACAATATGGTCACCCCTCAACCTCCTCTTTCTAGACTGAACAACCCCAGCTCACTCAGGTGCTCCTCACAGGACTTGTGCTCCAGATCCTTCACCAGCTCTGCTGCCCTTCTCTGGATACTCTACAGCCCCTCAACAAGGGGTCCAGAACTGGAGACAGCACTTGAACAGTGGTCTCATTGCTGGAAGAAAAAAGCAATTTTTTACAGATTCAGTTTGTTTTTTGCAGAGGTGGAGGTCGTATCAAACCTTACTGATTTGCCCAAAAACCAGCCTGTCAGAGAGTACAATCAGCCCATTTTCAGGGATTTGCCTAAGTCCTAAAAGGATATAATAATTTTGGAGTACTGTAAATGTTTGGCCCAATCTATAAAACATTTCTAGGACAAGATACATTCTTCACATTCTTACATATCACTGCCATATAGCTATCATTTGTCTTTTCTTTTAAGAAAGTATGTACACTTATGTTTCCAATTCCATAATGATTCTGCCAGAAAAACAGTTGTGGTTTCAGTAGGAAGGTATGATTCAGTATGGATGTTTATTACACATGTTCTTTTTTTTCACTGGATGATGAAGAGAACACTTAAGCATTGGATATGTTTAAATTAAAGACCCCTAAACTGGACAATAATACTTTGGGTTTTATGTTCTTGTGGAATTTGGGCTATATGAATTTGATCAAAGTTATCCACCTGGGTGTTGTGTGTTCCGGCCACAGACCAGACTTATTAAAAAAAAAAAAAAAAGTTGCTACAAGACTGTTCATCAATCCCCATCTTCCCCTGTGCACCAAGCTCTTTTTTAAGCTTCTCTGTGTCTTTCAAGATAATGAAGACACCCCACAGAGCTTAACAATCAAAGACTACCACAAGTTATGTGTACTGTTGAGTTTTATTAGGTTAAAAAAGTTAAAAAAGCTCCCATAAATTCCTGTTACACTGTATAGACCTTTCTACTATGAGGTGAAAAGCCAAGTTTTCAGGTTCTTAGCCCCATGCTCAGTTGAATAGCTTTGTTGAAATGTCTTGATGTATCACATAGAATTCAAATACCTAGCTGCAAGATTTAACATTTATATGTAATTTTTAAATGAAAATTACTTAGAATGCTAGAATTCCCTCCTTAGAAATTGCATCAATAATTAAGGTAATGATCTCTGTCCAAAAATTCTTAAAAAAAATAAATTTCATTATATTGCAATTTTTTATTAACAAGTGTTAGATGATAATTTTAACTTCCTGAACTAAGAAATTGATATTTATTTGCCTTTTTTTTTTTGTTAGGGCACTATGACATAAAGAGTTTGGATGTTCTCAACTTTGTGCAGGAGATGTGCCTGTTTATAAGTTGAATAACTTGTCTCAACATAGAAAAGAGGTAACAACCTGGGCACATATCAAAATGGCATGGGGTAAGAAACAACATATTTTTTCTTTTAAGTGGATGAAGTTAAACAGAAGGGACATTTTATTCTATTTTACTTTAGCTTTATATTCCCTAATGTGGCATTCACATTCTCTGAACAGAAAGAGACATAATTTTCTTTCTCAGGATTTTTCCTGGAGAAGCACAGAGAGAAGAAGAGAAAACAATTCTTATCTCTACTTTCTGCTCCTGTTGTTTTTGCACAGTGGAACGTGTTAGGAAGATTGTTTACCTGAAGTGATTTGTCAGTTGGATTCTGCTGAGGATTGTTTTGTCCCCTTGGCCAACTGGAAAAAGCTGTGTCCTGGCCATCTCAGACAGTCACGGATTTTTCTTTAGTATATCTTTTGTATAGTATATATAGTATCTCTTTAATATAGTATAGTACAATGTAATATAGTATAGTTTTAATAAAGCAATTGTTCAGCATTCTGAATCATGGAGTCAGATGCCAATCATTCTCAGATGTTGGGGTCACCTGGCATTCAATACCCTAACTTTATTCTAAAGTAATTTTAGAGATTCTAAGTATCCCACGTTTTCCAGGAGAAGGTACACTGAGGACCAGATGGCATTTCCCAGGATGAAAAGGGAATAAGCTTTGTTCAATCAAATGGATAATGTAAATACAGAAGTTTTATTTCTGCCACAGGTCTTCAGCCTAGTGCTAAGCTGGGCTCAGCTTGGGAGCTCTGTTATGAGGTTTGTAAAGACCTTTTTTTCTTCATTCTCATAGCAAGTAATGATCAAGACTTTCCTTTTTGTTTGACTGGTATTGATACATGCTGCCTGCCCCTTGGAGGAACCATAATACAGGCACATTGAAAAAAGTACCCAAAAAGGGTAATTCAGGGGCTGAAGCACGTGTTAATAATTTGACAGTCTTGTCAGTGGAGAAGAAGTGTCTGTACTTACACTGCATCTAAAGCAGGCATCCTAAATTTCCTACCAACGTAAACTTATGGTATTATAAAAATGATAATGACATTGTAGAAATAGCTGTTGTACATTTTTAAAATATATTTTGTTGTATGTACCTGCAACTTTCTTAGCTGTGAGGTACTACATTGTAAAGATTCAAACCTCATTTTGACTAATGCAGGTGACCTAAACTAAATTGCAAATTCCAAGATATCTTAATGTGTTCTGCATTGCTTTGTCACTCTTTTATCTAGAAGAATATCACTCTACTTTCTCTAATTATTTGGTTTATAGGACTTCAGGAAAAAAGGACTAAGTATTGAAATCAGACTGTAATCAATTAAAGAGCATCAAAATGAAAATTTCAGGGAAAGAAAGAAAGAAAATAGGGCAGAGGTGAAAATAATATACTATGTTACTTATAGCAAGAACAAAAAGACCTTATCTGTCTGCCCTTGTACTTCCTTTCCTGAATAATTTAAAGCAATAAAATATAACAGCCAAGATGTTATATTGACTATCTGAGTTAAAGTGGCTAAAAAGAAAGTCTTGGTGTAATCAATATAAGTGAACTATTAAGCTGAGAAGGGTCTTTCAAAGTCATTGTTTATTAAGCTAAAGTACTGCTGTATGTAAGCTCTCTGTTTGGTATTAATGAAGTTTCTTTCATATGGCATCATTTTCCAAGGATCAGATATAAGATTTATTAATTGTACAAGAAAGAGCTGTTTGTTTTTTAGAAAGAGCTGTTGTACTTTTTTAAAATATATTTTGCTGTATGTACCTGCAACTTTCTTAGCTGTGAGGTACTACATATAGCTTAAATTCATAAATCTATCATTTATTATAGTTTAAAAAGTTAGATTTTAAAATTCTGATGTTATTTGAGAACCTGCTGATTTTAACTGATATTATTTTGCTTTGCTCCAATGATCCTTCCGAGGATTATCTTCTACTTTTCCTAGATGAGTGTAAAATAAGCCTAAAATCTTGGATAGATATACTGCAGGAATGCTTCTTATTTCCTAGTAGTAACAAGACACTAAAACTTTAATAATTGTATTCCTCTGGAACAGGTTACGTCATGTGTTAAATTAAGTGTGATAAAAATGTTGCAGGTATATAATTAGAATATAATTGCTTCACTGCACACCTGTCTAAAAATGTATTTGCCATAGTGATGTACATAGATGTACCTAGTCTAATAATCTGTTTTTTTCCTCATAATTGGATCTCCCGCAGCTTAAATGACAGCACATTTTATATTAACCTTTCCTAAGCTAGAAGGTAATATGGACATGCATGATGGAAACCTATTTCCACTGCTTTAGATGAGGTCTGTTGCTTTTGCTGAACAGTGAAAATAACTACTGCTTTGCTTTGATATTAAGATTGAAAAGTGCATGTGGAACACAGATAACGACCTTCTCAGGTAGAAGGGTGCAAAAGTGTTCTAAAAGACATGAAAAGAATACTTTTATGTTAGAGAGCTAATGGACAAAACATTTTGAATTGATGCAGTTCAGACCAAATATCAAACAAAGTGGTAAAGGACTGAGAGTTGCTGTAGAGCACAGTAGCAAAACAGGTGAGGTAGCATTAAATACTTACGACTAAAACTGGAAGTGTATATCTCTGCAATTAAATCAGAAGTAAGGGTTTGGGACCGTACACCATTTGTCACCATTGATTCCAATTAAACTCAGGGGTTCTCATTGTAAAGAATGGTGAGTAATCAATGAGCAATTAAGAGAAGAAGACCTTGAAAGTAGCTTATTGTACTATATCTGGTATGGAAATGTGCAGGCACATTGCCATTAAACCACTTACAACAGTGATAACATGCTGCAGGTGACATCATTTGTTGCTCTTTTAGCCTAGACTGTAGTGCAAATAGCTTTAGGCTAAACTTCTTAAATTCCTGGGACAACAAACAACAGCTCTCCGTACATCCTGGTCTGGAGCTTGCTGGTTTGTTCCCTGTAACCAGCCACCATGACTCCTATCTTTATTATTAGTGGCTTAGAAAAGATAAATCAGGTCCTCCAAGATCACATAAGGTTAAAGTTATTAAAGGCACAAAAGATGTCGGTACAGGGAGTGCGAAAGGTGAATTTCAAGAAAACTGTAGCAGAAGGTTGAAATATATTAATTTGCCCTTATGTGCTGTAATTACTTTTTATTCCAGGACTGAGGAAAGGAAATAAGGTTAAATGAACTTCTGGCAAGCATCATGCATGCAAACATGATTTGCATAATAATTTAAATTTTATTTGTCAAACACCATATTTCTTTAAAAGGCATCTTGTCACTGAAAAACATCTTTGTCATGCTGCCTCTCTGTAATCTTGTTCAATTAATAAATTCCTTTTTTTTTCCTTTTAATTGCTTCACTAACACCTAATTAATCTTGTTCATGATTGTTAATTTTGCTTGTTGGAATTTGTACCTATAAGGTCAGGGGCTGTTTCCTCTTGAATGTGTAAATGTTTTCCCAGGCAAAATACACACATGTATGGAAAATATAACTGTTTGTAGTTATCAATAGTTTGGATTTGTGATCTTGTCACTTTAACTATCCAAGTTAATTTAGAAAGTTGTTCTGCAGAGTATCATTGCATGACTAGGGGCTAATTAATGACTGGAAAACCGTTATGCTGTCTGTATGGCTGGACACATGTATCTTCTCTATTTTCTGATTTGTACATTGTTTTTCATGTTACATTATGTAGCCTTTAAATTACATGCCTGTGTATAACCTACCCACCATAGTTGCTAAACTCAAAATCTTGCTATGGACAAAAAGGAGGGCATACATTAAATGTAAACCACAGAAATGTGTTGTTTATTGGCTTAAAATGCTAACAGATTTTGCTAAGATGAAACAAAGATACTATGATTACTCCAGTTGAAATTATAATAGTAGTTACTGTCCAAATTAATATCAAATAGATGTTTAATATGTTTAAAATAGGTATATCAAGCTTTGTGGTCATCCTTTTGTTGCATCTCTGATCCTAAATGAGTCAGGATGGGGTTTCAGTGAGTTGTCAGGATCCAGAATTGAAGAAAGGGAGGAGTGATGACTTTTTTCCTCCTATTTGAAGGACTATATATTTTTTTCTTGTCATTCCAATGTCTGCTTGAAGTAGACATTGTTTTCTAAATGTTTTCTAAAATTATTTACATCTTGCTTTTTTCCATTGGTCTGCAAGTCTATGATATATCTTAATTTACAGTACATATTGTATTTTATGTAGGAGAGATACTTGTTCTTTGTTTTGAGGCTTTGCTCATTACTCAAAAAGCAGTTTTTGCACACCTCTGAAGTCTACATTTCACTGGTGACCCATGAGCTGCTTAGAGTCTTGGTGAATCCAGTATTACTCTTTCACCTTGTTTTTAAGATAATCTTTTACACATAAGAGAAGATATTTCCTTTTCATTATATTCCTAGGCCATCAAGCTACAATGACAATAAAATTATTTTCTTATGAAAAGTTCTGATAATATATATCAATGTAGTTTACCACTCTCAGTTTATATGCCTACCAAGCTGAAAGGAAAAAAAAATACAAATACTGGGGTTTTTTTGTTTGTTTAGGGGTTTAGGGGTTTGCTTGTTTTATAGTGTTGGTTGTTTTTGTTTTGTTTGTGTGGTTTTTTTTTTTTTTGTTGTTGTTAGTTGTGGGTTTTTTTGTTGCTGTATTTCTTTTTCTTTTTGTTTTTTTTTTTTTCCTTTTTCTTTTTCAGAAATAACTCATATGCTGTTTGGTAAATATACAGGGTTTTTTGTCACACACTGTATACAGGATTTTTTTCCTTTTTTATTTGGGATATTTCTTATTGGACTGATGATAAAATTATTACTAAAAGTGAAGATTTTTTCCTTCCAAAGTCACATAAGACATCCAAATTTGAAAAAAAAAAATAGAGATTAGTTTTTTTTTATATCCTCTTACTAAATGTTAATATGCTTAGATGGAAGTATTTTTACAAGTCTGGCAATGAAATTACATACAGAAAATTGATTTGAAATAGTTCATTGGCAAATCAAGTCCTCCCTGTTTCAAATAGATTGGTTTGTTATTTTCTCTGGCAGAATAATTGCATTTGTATACCCATAAATGGGGTCATAATGCTGGAGGAAAGGAGTATGTATGGTTTCTTTATAAGGTATTCTTTAATCGGAAAACGAGAATTATGTGTGTTGACAGATTTATGTGCATTGTGTCTTGTAGCATATGGTGGTGCTGATAAGAACTTGTAATAGTCTGTCTAAAAACCTCACATCTTTGCAATGCAGTGCTAAGTGCCTGACATCCTATGCTCATTTTGAACTTCAGTAGGAAGAAAAGTGAAATATAATATTGGAGATTGAATGACAGAATTGATGACACTCAATGTCTTTTCCTGGACAAGACTGATAGGGTGAAAAAAAATCCACCATGACAAATCACTTCAGTTACTTTTGCAAAGTCTCTTCTGTTGTGCCAAAATAAAATATCTTGATTTAAGCAGAGGGAATTGATTTACACATCAAGTAAAATTGTTTATGATAATGTTTTTTTAGATATCTTTGATTTAGGTACTACAATTTTCCTGGTATCTCTGGTGTTCTCAGAATATATTTATGCTAATAGCACAGCTTTGTCTTGCACAGCACTTTGTGTGCATGCACCAGTGTAGCTTAGCTGCTCCTCCTCTAAGGGGCACATTCAGAGGCAACTCCATTTAAAATGCAGGCCAAAAGATTTTAGACTTAATTCAGAAATCAAGAGTGCTAAACTTGAAATGTTAATCTCTAATGCTGTGTTACTGCACAGTCATGCCAAATGTTGTAGGTAAGGGACTGTCATCAGTTTTGGTCTAAATGTCGATTTTTGATGATGTGACGTATCCAATGTAGGGGTGGAACAAATGATGCATGTTGAATGGTCTGCCACTTTGGGAACTCCAGGCCTCTTAGAGAGATGTGAGTGTTGAGAAATTGTGAAAACAATTCATTGAGTTTGGATAGCTTTGGACTGGAACCATAAGCAGGAGCGCTGAGGGGGAGTTATGGGTCAAGCAGATGCCAATAGTTTTGTCCTTGATGCTGGGAAATATTGAGGCCTTACCTGAGAATTCTCCAGAACCTACAGAAGCAGATTTTTTTTTTGTGAATCCACCAATTTTTTGCAATTTCTTGGATTGCCTGTCACGTTCAGATCTTGTAATAAAAGGTTCTTCATTTTGGGATTTTGAGTGAAGGCAAGCAGAGTTGTCAGAGATGCTTACACTTCAGAAAATGCTCTCATTGTCTATAGCATAGGAGAAAAGTTTGGCATAAAGAATACTCACCAAAAAACACAAAGAATAGCTGTGATTGTTGGTTTTTTAACATAAAAATGGGTAGAGCATATGAGAAAGGAAAATTTTAATAGTATTTAAGGGCAGTAAAGTGGATGACACAATTCATCAGGTCATTGTTTTCAGTGTAGAAATCTCTCAACTTGAAGGAAACCATTTCAAATATATCTACATTGATTTGTAGTGTGGACATGAAGATATTAGGTAATATTGAAGTTGTCAGAATGCCTTTGGTAAGCATGTATTTTTTGTTTAATAAAGTGAGGCAATGCTATTTTAAGGGTTCATTTTGTCTTGTTTTACTTGTAGCAAATAAGGAGAAACATAAGCCTTTATACAGACAGTCATGCTATCTATTACCTCTTTAGGTTACTTGTCTATATCCTTTTCAGCTTTTATTTATGTGACACTATTATTTAGGCATTATGTTATGCACAATAGCATTTCATATTTTTAGAGGGAGGATACCCATACATGCTATGAAAAACTTAGTAACTTTTGTATATTTGTTGCAAGATACCAATATGCTGAGGATTACACATAAAGATAGCCAAATTTCAGGAAATAGAACTTTTCTAAGATAATAATCAAAGAGTAACACTGTCAATAGAGACAAATTCCAATATTCCTAGGCATGAGCATTCACAAACTAAATAGAGAGCTTTAAAATTCTGTGTAGAGTACTCTTCTTAGACAGTTACCCTTTGCTGGGGTTACTTTAGTCAGTTCCATCTCACTAACATGTTGCTTAAAACAGGACCACCAACAACACATGATATTTTACAGATGTTATATTTGTACCAGATGCAGGAGTAACACAATTTTGTACAAAGTGCACACCTCATTTTCATTAGTTATGTTTGCATTTTAAGATCCAGCTAGGTAGCCTGAAACCACCCTTAAGCTGAAGTGATTCTTGGCTCTTGGCACAAGACACAGGCTCATACTCTGATGTAGACAGGGAAGTTAATGTGCAGGTTTGGGACAATTTCCTTGCATTGGCTACATCTGCCATCACATGTACCACAACAGATCAGTCAGCTGAGACCTCCCTAGACAGTTCTCAGCATTATGTGTTGATTTGTCCGGCTGACACTGCCGTGGGCTCTCCAAAAGGGACAAAGTTGTGGTTTTCTCTCTATGACAGTGTGGACAATCGAAGCCTGGGTAGATAGTCCAGCAGGGCTGCATGCTGAAGATTAGCAAGCTTGCTCATGGGCTTCACTGCTTCAAGGGACAGCTGAAGAGAGAACATCTGTCTTGGAGTGCCACAGTAAGCTTCATTTTTCAGGCAGACAGAGCACTTTTCAAGTTTACTTGATACCAAAAGGTCTGTGATTGATTTCATCATCTTTGGGTCTGCGTGATTCTAATTCTTCTTGTGTATATATGTATTTTTGTTCCACGGACTGTTCCAGGCAATAAGGAGTGCCAATGCTCAATGTGTCTTTCTAGTTATGATAGAAGGGCAGAAGTAGTGACAAATAGAGCCAGCAGAGAGAAGCAGAGTTATTAATTTAGCTTCCTTTCTTCTGATGCAGAAATTTCTCGTTCCACAAGCCTAGACCAGAGCAAGGATCTGAGCCAATTCTGGTTGTGGGAAGTACAGTTTTGCAGTATATCAGGTGCCTTTCTGAGGACATTGATTCAAGAAGAATTAAATGGAAAATAAGGAAAGATAGGTTATCTTAGGAGGTTATTTTAGAGGAGATCTGATATAGTAGAGAAAGCAGCTGTGTGTGTCTATATACACACACATCTTTGAATATTAGGGAACTTGGCAACTGAAGGATTATGGTAGCATTCAAATGTTACTTATCCTCATGTCCTTTTGTCTTTACTCTATTGCAATTATAAATATGACAGTGGGGAATATTGGACTGAAATTTGGGAAAAACGCCCCCAAACAATAAAACACCTCTCTCTTTAAAATATGTCTTTTGTTTTGCTCAACAAAAAATTTAATACATTGTTGCTGGAGTTTTAATAAGACCATAAACTTTCTGCTCTGTATGTAAAATGAAGCAGTTGATTTAGTTTGTAATGATACAAAGAAGAAAAGTGTAAAATATATGTGATTTTCTGAAGTATGAATTTGGTTAGAAAGAATAATGCTGGAAAATACACAGCATCTGATGCAGGACAAAGACAGGACAGGAGACAAAAGAGGCAGGAGAATAATTAAAACATGTCACACTGATTTATTTAAAACTCAAAGGATATAATTTCCAGCATAAACCAATACATTCTGCAAAAGACCATTTTGGAAGGTAACTGAAGTTACCAACTAGTACAAGCTTCAGCCAAGGCAAAATATGTATGCCTCTTCCAGTCTCCTTGCCTGCAGGAATATGCTTTGTGCCAGTCATAGTTAATTTTGCACTAGAAATCCACATGGGACTGCCAGCTGGAAGCAGGGGGAGTGAAAACTATGCACATAAGTGCTTCAAACTGCTGGAAATACAATTCTTGGCATTTAGATGTCAAAAAAATTGCTACTTGTTTATTGTCAAATTAAATGCCCTCAGACTAAGAGCTCATCTATTATTGAAGTTAATTTTTAAAGCAACGTCTCTTTCTCCCCATGCCACCCAGTTTTATTGTCATAGAGATGGAAATCTCATCAAAGAAATTTCAAGCTTCTGTGTTTTCAAGGAGCCATAGATTATGCTTAGACACTTCATCTCATGGGATGAAGTTGAGATCAGCAAGTTGAGCAGTTTTTTATTTTCAGGAAAAAAAAAAGGGTATGGGGGAAAGCTGTTATAGAATTTTGAAGTAATTCAGCTTGGAAAGGACCTCTAAAGGTCATTTGGTCCAAGTTCTGCTGAGAGTAGAGATTTATATTGTTAGTTGAAATTATGTAAACAAAATGAGCTCAACATAGCTGAAGGAAAGGAGATGTTTTTTGGGTTTTTCTTCCTCATCTATCTAGAGTGGGGGAGACATCTAGATTTGGAGACTGAAACTGGTGATGTTTATCTAAACCAGGTTTTTTTGCAAGAAAATAATTTTTTAAATTTCTTACCCATTGTACCTGCAGAATTCATGTCTGTTTTTCCTGTACTTCTCTAACAGTGCACAAAGCACAAATGAATGAAGGTTTCTAGTGAGTGAAAGTCTATTAGGCTCTTGCTTCCACTTTACAGGTGGTGATGGACCACAGTAGAATCCTAAAGTATTTGAAAAGTGCATTAGGTAGCTCACCTAATTAGATCATCAGATTAAGAGACATGATCTAGTTGATCCTTCAGTGAGAGCTTATATCTGTTGGATGGACTACCACTGTCCTTCATGAGGAATTCCTTTGACTTAGGGATTATCTTGACAGAATCTGACCCTTCCTTTGAGCTTTTATTTTAAGGTCTGATGGTCCATTTCAGCTCTTAGCTCATAAGCATTCTTAATGAGTTGCTTTAACATTCAGATTCTAGAACTAGGACTCTCAGTAACGCCCAAGCCTGCTATAGAAATTCCAACCATAACTCCATGAAATTAAGTTTTGAAACTTCTCAGAGTTTAAAGGCTGCCTCCCAGACACCTTTGGCTTTTTGACTGCTTCTTAGAGCAGAGCACTGGTTTATGTGCACAGCAGCATGGCACAAGCAGAGCTTTTTGGGATCCAGCCATTGCCACCAGCTTTTGGGGGATAGAAAAGATGGGAAAGGAGAAATGTAATGCAAAATAAGGAGGAAAACTAGTTTCTAAAAAAAATAGTGTTTTCTGTTAGATCAGCTAGAATTATTTTTTATTTCAATTAGGAAATCATAAAAGGATAAAACATATATTACTTTAAATCAAGGTGTTTTAAAAAGGCTGAAGTGACAGATTTAACAGCTAGTTAATTTTATTTGCAGAAAACAAACCAAAAAAAATTTCTAATTTCTGCTGCAACACTGCAATAAATTATTTTTTTCACAACTTGCAATTTTAGGCAAGTTATATTCTGTTACAGCAGAAATAAGGCAAAGGTAGCCTGTCTGGTCTAGCCAATTATATTGAAGCAAAAAAAGAAACCCTGGAAACTTCAGGCAAAGCAAAGAAGATGAACGAGAGAGATGAAAAATAATTATATAAAGGCATGATTTATTAGTAATGAGGGTGGGAGATTGAGTAAAATAGACAAGGTGTGGGTAAAAAGAAGCAAATGAAGTAGTTGAAACTGGTAATGAAACAACAGAAATTAAGAAAAAGGGAGATTCAAAAGATTTCTGAGCATATTTTTTTTCTTAGTGAACATAGTACTTTCTTGCAATCATGCTAGTGATTAAGTTTCATTATGTTACCAGGTCATTTAAAAAAATATTTGACTTTACAAAGATCCTTGATTTTAAATTAAAGGCTTTCAATCTACCATACAGATCTTCTGAAGGTTCTTCATAGTTTGAATGATATCAATGTTATTCTTCTATATTAAGGATTTTAGAAACAATATTAATAATTTCAAGGATAATTATGATTTCTCTTTCCAGCTCTCTTGTGTGAAATATCTCCCCAAAGAAAATGGGTATTCACTTATTGAGAACATTCTTAGGAAAAAAAGAAAAAATCGAATCCAAAATCCTACCAGAATAATTTTCAGAATTTATTCCTAAAATCTCTATGATGAGTACCTAGTTAAATTATATGGAGTAAATTAAAATTATAATTTTTGTAAATTATTCAGTATGTAAACACATTTTCTATAAATTTTGTATCTACTCCACTTTCATGGTTACTTCCTGAAACATTTTACTTTCCATAGCAATAGATCAGAGATTTGCATTAGCTGAGAGAATTTTTAACAGCTCTGCTAATGAGACAGCATTTGCTAAACCCTGCTACATTACTATTTTAAATCCTATGACTATGCATCATCATTTTGTTTTGCTTTATGATAATGACAGCTTGACATAATTCAACATCCTCACCTTCTCAAAAGGATTTCCTGAGAATGCAGAAGGGAGTTCACCCTTTCCAGAAAAGAAAACGTTTACATGAACAAAAAGCAGTGTAAAATTGTCATCAAGCTTAATAGGTCAAGGTCTTTTTTTTTCCTTTTCCTTTTTTTTTTTTTCCTTTGGTGAATACCTAGATCCAGAAATCTGGTATATAACTTTAAACCCATTGTATACAGGATAGGATGAAGTTAAAACTTTGTACTTAATGTTCACCACATCAAAGATCAAAGAAATCAATTTCCTATATATTTTAAGGTTTTTGATCCACTTGCAAAGGCCTGCATAAATCTGTCAAAAGCACAGTCACCTAATGATTCTTTTGTGTTGTTCTTGATTCTCATTCAATTCCTGTTCCAAACTCCTAGCTAGAAATCACTCAGTTATTTTGTTATTGTGGAATATTTTGATTGCTTTCATTTATCATAAGTCTTTTTTAACACCCTAAGTCAGGGGCATAGTTATGCTGTCCCCTAAACTTGAGTACTAAAGTGATGAGAGTGACTTAAGAAGTTAGTAATTTGCTTGGTTCAATAGGTATGCCTGACTGACTTTTCTTACTTTTTTCTGTTTTTCTAGAAAGCTCATTCTGGGAAAGAAGAGACCTGACTTTCTATGTGAGCTACTTTGTAGTAATACTCAAAAGTTACTAGAGCAGTCTATGGCTGAAGATTTCTTTCTCATCACAGGCAAGATATTTTTGGTGTGTGTACAGTGCAAACTTCAATATAGAAAGCCCTAGCTAGCTTGGCTAGTGGAACAGAAAGCAATTTCAATGATTTATCATGATGGAGCTGTATGGTGCCACATAGTTTATTGTACATATGCGTAGATCACTGTGGGCTAGAACCCCTGACAGGCCAATGAGTGAAATTTATGCATCACTTGAGATCCTCGGATCTCTCACTTGCTGCCTAACTTAATAAAATATCTAAATTTCCTCAGAGTACTGGCCCAGGTACTGCCTAACTGTGGAAATGCTAATCCAATCTGTCAAACTGTTGAAAGCATATCCATATGCCAATGTGCTAGCTGAACCCTCTAAGTAGTTTCTTTATTCTGTTTATGAGATCTCAGGCCATGCCCTCAAAAGAAGACCAGGACTAGAAGGGAGTTAATAGATCTTTCTGAATGATGACTGCAATAGCAGAGGGCTGGAATATATTTTCATAAGTATATGAAAACCCACCTCAATAGTACTTTTATGCTCTTCCCTTGTCATTCCTTTCTTCCCCATTTCCCATTAAAAAGCTGCTTGAGGGCTTCTCCTGACTTCTCCTTGAAAGTTTATTCAAAGCTGCATTTGTGCTGACAGTGTTCCTCCCTTGAAGTCACTATTCTTCCTTTAGTTGCCTATCTCCTGAAGTATTTTAGAGAGCAGACTTAAATTGTCCCTCAGACTTCATTTTGGTCTGTGAAAAAATCTAGAGGTCCTTTAGTCCTCTTTCCTGCAAAAGACTTTTTGTTGTCCTTGCCAGCTTAATAGCTCTTACCTAACTATCTTCCTTTTTATTTAATGTCTTAAGATTGTCAGTCACCATATTCTGAATGATTATGTGCCAGTATTGCATTTGCCTTTTAGGTAGCTGTATCACATTTATATCGCAGTATCCCATTAACCTATGATTAACAAATAGGATTAGGTCCTTCTGCTTTCATATGATAGAAATAAATTTGAAATTCAAAATAAGTTTGAATATTTTCAGTTATTATTGTACAGATGTGTATTTAGTATTGCTGAAAATCCACTGACATGGTCCTTCAGGTCATTTACCCATATATTTTGTTAGCATTGTCTCCTATCTTTGTGATGAGAAGTCCTTTTCTAGCAAGGGAAATTTGTATAGAGATCAGGCCAAAAGCTAATTTTTTCTTCCCTAATTAATTTCACCCAGGAGTTTACTGTTTAATTATCTTTGGTGTTGTCTCCTGTTAGACCAAGTCTTTTTCAGGTAAGGTTTATATTAATCTTTATCTGCTTAACTAGACTACTAGATTTCAGTGTGTCAGAGTGTTATAGCCCAGATGGATAAGCTCTTAATTCATTACCCTACTGTGGAAAATAATTTCACTTTTTAAAAGCTCATGTAGTATTTTTATATTTTTAACATAAAAAATAGATGGATAAATGGAAAATGTGTCCAAAAACTTTAACATTATTTCAGTAATATGAAAAACTTTATATTTATCTGGTTATTCTTTTTCTCCTGAATACAAGTATTTTTTCTCTTTTTCAGATTTGTTCTCCTTTAATGGAAGCTATTTTAAAATATATGCTGTCTGACCTGCAACTTCATTTTTCAGTTCTTCCACAATTCTGGGATGGAGTTCAGCTTGTGATTCTGAGCCATACAGATATGTTTAGTTCCTTGAGGTCTGTTTTCACTTCTGTTAGAGTATTTTTAGTTTTTTTGCTAACATACACTTTTATTTGCCTTACTGTTATCCTCAAGGTCAATGTTATGCTCTGTTAAAAACTGAAGAAAGCTATTTATTTTGTTATTATTCATCATTATTATTATTCATTCTACTTAGTCCCCACCTCTTATGGTGTCTTCTAGCTCTCACAAAAACAAAGCTTTGTATCTTCACTACCCAAGGTCGTTCATAGCTGCCTAGAAGAGAATGAGTCGCTGCCTCTCACTGTTGCTCACAGAACAAAAGTTGGGTTGAGGCTGGAAGGGACCTATGGACATCATCTGGTCCAACCCGTCTGCTCAAGCAGAGACAATGAGTCAGCTGCTCAGGGCCATGTCCAGATGGCTTTTGAGCATCTCCAAGAATGGGGACTCTACCACCTCTCCGGCCAACCTGTATGGATGCTTGGTTACCCTCACAGTGAAAAAGAGTTTTTGATGTCCAGAGGGAATTCAGATATTCAATTTGTGCCTGTTGCCTCTGGTTCTGTCACTGGGCACCACTGAAAAGAGCTGATCTCTGTCCTCTCTGCACCCTCCCTTTTGATGTTTCTATACACTGATGAGATCCCCCTGAGTCTTCCCTTCTCTAGGTTGAACAGTCCGAGCTCTGAGTCTTTCCTCATGGGAGAGATGCTCCGGTCCCTTGATCATCTTACTGGCCCTACACATGACTCATTCCAGTAAGACTTCATCTCCCTCGTACTGAGGAGTCAGTACATCAGGCACAGCTCATCAGGCATGGTCTCAGCAGTGCTGAGGAGCAGGGAAGAATCATCTCCCTTGAACTGCTGACAGTGCTCAGCCCAGGATGCCATTTGCCTTCTTTGCAACAGAGACACGTTGCTGACTCCAGCAGGACCCCGGTAGTTTTCTGGAAAGCCCTCAGCACCTGCTGGTAGGTGGTTCTACCTTTCAGCATCAGATTTCCCCTGTGTATTTTGTGTGATGCCCGGCCTCCCAACTCATGGCTCTAACTCGGCTGGAGAGAAAGGTGCCCAAAAGTTAAATTTGGCAAGAGCTTTTGTAGCTCAGCCCCAGTAAGATTTTAGTCTCAGATTTGAATCTGTCACTTGATCATAAATGCGATTTAACTATGCAGCCTTAAAAAATTGAAATGTTTATTTACTCTTTTAGCTGGCCAAACCAAATTTAGTGCTAAATTAAGGTATTGCTCCTGTGAGTTTGTAGTTTTCTTTTTTTCTCCCATACTTTTGGTAAACTTGCAAGTTCAAGTTCCTGTTATTTCCATACCTAAACCAAAAGGGTTAGTGCTGAGAACACCAAAATATTTGCAGAAAGTAACTGTTTGTAGAAGCAAGAAAGAAGAAGCAACAAAATAGATTTGACTTCACGAGAAATGTCACCTAATCATCTTGACAGAGCTTAAGATAAAATTGTTATATTATTAATTCATGTTTTGATTAAAAGCTTCTTTTTAATTTGGGGGGTAGGGTGGCGCGGGGAGAAGAAAAGGCTGTTTTGGAGAATTTTTCTGCTCTGTTACTTTCCTCGTTCATATGGCTGGGTCACTTATGCTTTTAGCAATGGACATTTTGCCCTCTAGTGGTTTCTTTTGGTTACAAAATACCCGAGGAAAAACTGTGTGCACTTAAATTCATCCACTTAGATTCTAGTGTAGACCTGCAAAGCAAAAACTTTTAAAATGTGTTCTTTTTCTTTTGTCCGTATCCATTAATACACCTTTATTACTCTACCTTTAATTACACTGTTCTCAGAATATATTAAATTCACGTGGATTGTTAAGGGGAAGCTAAAAGCCACTGCATTTTAATTTGAAAGTAGTGGCAAGGAAATTAACTGGTAAAGATTTGGATTTTAGTTCAAAGCAGTGACAATGATCCAACTGTGCTTACCTGGGACATAACTTGTGGATCGACAGAATGTATTTAGCTTTATTCTAGAGCCTTAGTCACTGCTTTGGTTCTCTGGGAGTCTGAGAATGAAGTGGTATCATTTATAATGTAATATTTCTGACACCAGCATACTGGTTTTCTGTTGCAGTATTTCCATGCCTTTTTTGTTATGTGAAATTTTGCTGGAGTGAATGGCATGCTTGCACCCTCAGTTTTTTTGAACCTGTGCCAAGGAGAAATAATACTGCATAAAATATATAATATTCTTATTAAAGATGGGAAAAATCCTAATTAACATGCTTGATGCAGCACCAATTGAGATTAAATAGGCATGCTGCTACTCAGGGTTGTTCTCTTCAAGGCAACCTAAAAATAAATATTTAGGGATTATTTCAAAATGGCAACTTCAGTACAAAGTTTCATTGTATGTACAAAATCAAGTGCTTCCTAATTGGAATAAGAAAGGTTAATAGATTAATGATCTTCAGTTCTCAGCTTCATGGTTCCCAGAATATTCAGTTTAACTAGTCCCTGAAAAGAACCACTGATGGATTGAGGCTACTCAATGGTTTTAGAATGATTGGATTACAACAAACCTGAGTTAGATGAGGCTATAAACCAGCAACAGTAATAAAAATGCAATCAAACTCTTCTTTGCATCATAATAAAAAATTTTTCACAGATGAAAATACCCTGAAGAAAAAATGTATTTCAGTTATGCTTTAAGACATTTCCGTGCTATTCTTTTCATGGCTCTATTTTTACTTCAAAATATTTGTTTGTAAATATTTACTTTTTAAATCCTTTCCCTCCACTATAAAATTTGTAAGATTGTATCACTGAAAACACTCCTACTTTATGAAATAAGAGTATTTTTTTCATAGAAATCCCCAATTTTATGAGAATTATGAGATTCTAGAGAAAAGTGCTCCTTCCATGGGCAGTGTAATATTGAGTACTGGTCTACAAAGATAGGATAAAAAGGCCACCAAGTAAAGAAAATTGTTCTTGAGACTTTTAGGTGCCTAAGCCCTTAAGTATAAAGGCTGTGGGTCTGCTAAAGTGGCATAAGCAGCTATGCCATTGAGAGAAAGTTGAATTAAGAACTTGTATGATTCAAGGGTAATTTGCTTAGGAAGTTGAGAGAAGTGTATTAAGATCAGAGAAAATATCTCTAAATCT